>NC_054828.1:82933352-83236382 GCF_018345385.1 Vulpes lagopus
CTTAGGGGCAGGGGGTCTGGTGGAGAGGGACCCGAACAAAGCCAGGGCTGCAGCCCCTCGGTCGGCCTAACTCCCCACCCTCTTGGAAATTACCTTGGGAGGGGGATGTGGAGGACAGCCTGTCTGATCCTCCCGGCTCCCCCCACGAGAGCCAGCCGGGAGCAGGGCCAGTGTGGGGAGGCAGGAGGCGATCTGGCGGGGAAGGAGCGGTGGCTTTGTTTCCAGACTTGGCTTTCCCGGGCCGGCGCTGGGGAACATACTGTCCCAATTAGGAGCCCTGTGTTGTGTTGTATGTGTTTTCATGGTTTTTTGGGGGGAGGAGTGGGGAGGGGAGATTCCTGTCAGTCCTGCAGCAGGCAGGGCTTAATCAGGGGTGACCCATCTCTGGCGCTGACCTGCGTGGTAGGTCGCCCCATACACCCCACCCTGCAACCCTCTCTCTGTTTTCTGGATGGCAGTTGTGGTGGCCAGTGAGTCCATGTGGGTTCCTGTGTAGGGCCCATGGGAGGGGTGTGGTGAGAATTATGGCCATGCCTTCAGGCCACCTGTCTGGTGGAAGAGACCACGGCATGCCTGCTTCTGACCAGGACCTGGGTGATCAGTCTTCTTGGCAGGTGGTTGGAGCATGGAAGTGGGCAGAAGCAGAGCAATTCAGGCAGCTGTGGCCCTAGGTGGGAGGGTGCAAGCAGAGTTTCAGGAGGGTGTGGGCTTGTGTGGTTGGCGAGAGCCCCAGTAGGTGGGGTGTTGAGCTGAGTGTGGCACAGGGGGTGGTGAGGGTAAGGTGTGGGCAGGTGGTTGAGTAGGTGAGCCACCTTTCCCAGCTCTTGCGCCCCCCGGAGGCTGTCATCATGTGTTGCTGCCTCTTCCCTCCCTCCAGAACTACGCTGCCATGAAGCTGGTGAAGCCCTTCAGCTGAGGACTCTGGCCCAGGCCTGGCTGCCTTCTTCACCTACCTTCGCTGAGCTCCTCCAGACCTCCAGGCCTGACCAGGCTGCCAGGGTGGGCAGACAGACTGGCACATGCACCAAGAGTTGGTGACATCGAGTGCTGGGATCATTGCTGTTTCATTTCTTTCTCCCCCAATCCAAGAATCAGCCCTTTTTGGATCAGCCCATAGATATTTCAGTAAAAAAAACCAGTTTGAACCACAGGGCCATGTTGGCTTGTGTGTCCTTGTAGTACCTGAATGAGGTGTGACCGTGTAGGGTGGGGTCTCTGGCTGGGTGGGGTGCCAGTGGGACATGGGTCATCTCTGGCTTGGTATTCTGAGGGAAACTTTATCCTTTGACAAGATTGGTCAGGGTGGGTGGGTTTTGAGGCTCAGGGTCTGGTCTGCCTAAAGACCCATCATGTTCTGGTTCTCTGAGACATTCCCCTTCCCCGCCCCTCCCCCACTTAGGCTTCTCCTCCTCCTTTCCCGGGCTTCGCTTTGCTTAGACGGGGCAGTTACTATACCTTCTGCTTTCTTTGACCATGCCCAGGCAGAGGGTCCACTTTATACAATTGGAGCACCATGGAAAGGTTTGGGACAGAAGCTCTCCAGGCAGGGAGGGCTGCTGGACCTTTGGCTGTGACCTTATCCCCCACTATTTTGGGATTTCTTGGACTCCCTAGCTCTGCTTCCTTACCCTGCTTCGAGATCTGGTCTGCACAAACACACCTTTCCTTGTGGTCTGTAGCTTAGCATTAGTTCAGAGTCAGTTGTCTCCTGCATGAATCAGGCTTAATCTACGGGGGCAGCAGGAACATACTTAGAGAAAAAGCAAAGAGCACGAAAACATTGTGTTTCCAAAATAAGAGGCCTTTGCTTCTCTCGCCTGAGGGGCTGGAACTCTGGAGCACCGCGCTGGCCGCCTCCTCTCCTGTTTCCCAGGAGGGCTTCTCCTATTTCCCACTGTGAGTCTGCTCCCTTGGCCTGGGCCCCAAGGCCCCAGAGTGATCCTTCCAGGGCACTTGGCTCTTCACTGCACTCTGGGACCCAGACTGAAGCCCTGCCTTGTTTCACCTGATTGGCAAACTGGGGGGATTGGCACAGGACTGACATCCTGGACCCTTCTGGGAGAACTATACTTCAAAGAATGGTTCTCTCAGAGAGTGATTCTCTCTTCAGGAAAGGTTCAGGCTGGAAGTGCCCTCAATATTCAGCTGGGGAAGGAAGATCTGAAAGGCAGGGTAGGAATCATTCGCTCATTAATTCATTCATGCTCTTCATTCATTCATTAAAGAAATGTGTGTGTGTGTGTGTGTGTGTGTGTGTGTGTGTGTGTGTGTCTAGCCATTTGTGCACCAGGCAAAGGGCTAGGCTCTAGAGATACAATGTTGATCAAGATAAACATCGGTTTGTAGAGATGGTTCCTGCCTTCCCACACCTCACCACTGAGTCAGAAAGGAAGACAGGTAAATAGGCAATTACATTGCACTGATGGGTGAGCAGGGGTTACAGGGTCAAGGGCAAAGAGTGGAAAAGAAAATAGAGAGAACAGAGGGTGTAAAGACTGGCCATAGTCGGAAACCAGTTCAAACATCTATAAGAATTTCCATGTGGGCACCGAGTTCTCAACCAGGGGCAGTTGTACCCCTCGAGGCATATTTGGCAGCTCCTGGAGATGTCTTAGATTGTCCTGGCTGGAGGTTGAGTTGGGGTGGGGTGAGGGTGCTACTGGCATCCAGCAGCTGCTAAACATCCTTCAGTACATAGAACAGCCCCTATCTCCCCAAAATAATTATCTAGTCCAGAATGCTGTTCCTGCTCCTGTTGAGAAACTCTGGCATAGAGATAGTGGATTCCAGAGATACTGAAAATTAGACTTGAGAGGCCCAGGGGATTGATTGGCTAGGGCTGGGAGTGGGGTGGGGTGCTATAGGAGATACATGCCAAGTGGGATAAATCTCGATTTTCTGTCTTCATGACTGTTGGTACCATTCACGAAGTCCATTTTGACCAGGAAGTCCAGAAATATTTAGTGCAGAGTCACAATACCCTTCCTGCCCTCCATGTCTCCTTGCAGTGATGGTCTCTCTCCTCCCTTCTCAAAGTTCTAGAAAGCATCGTCTGCATTTGTGTCTCCCTGTTCACACCTCACACTCACTCCTCCACCCACTGTTCTGACTCTATGCCTGTGGCAGACTCTGCTATTCCTCCTTGCTCAAAGAATCCTGATACTACTCAGCTTTCTCAATGGCCAAGTACTGAGAGAGGAGCCGCGCCCCAGCCCTAGTGGGAATTGTCTTCTTAGATAAGACCAATCACAGTGACATCATCCCCCTTGCCAGTGATTGGTTTAGGAAGACACAGGTGATTCATTTATGACCAGTGAGACCTGAGGGGAAAGTGGTGGTGGTGGTGGTGGTGGTGGTTGTTTTGGGGAGTGGGAAGCAGCTGGGAAAATTTTTAGGAAACTTTATGCCCAATAACAAAGAGCATGCAAGGAGGCTCATCTTCATCCTTTGCCTTTGAATCATGTTGTGGAAAAATGTTAATGACCTGAGCTCTGGCAGACATATTGTGATCATGAGGGGCACAAGCCTGAGGAAGGATGCTGGCACACCGAGGATGGCAAGGACCTGGTTCTCCATGAAGCTGTTGAGAAGGAACCAACTCTGGAACTGCTGCAACTTTTAGTCATCTTGCTACATGGGGTCATGAATACCTTATCTTGATTGTGTAGTGTGCTACCCACAGCTTGCCGCATGCTCACTGGTCAATCTTCTGCTCTCTGGAACACTGTTTTTACTGCACTGCCAATAACCAGGGCTACGCTGTGCAGGCACCCCATCTAGGATGTCATACATTTATTATTTATTATAACAATTTTCCTACAGATGGCAGTAAAGTGTTTTGTTCTAATAAAATCAGTGTGTTACAATAGTTTTATCACAGATGTAAACTACCTTGAGGAAAGAGCACCTTTTTCCAATTCACACCGGGGTCCCATCTAGCCCCGGTTGTTAAAGCTGCAGCCACTTACCCTTCCAGCCTCTGCACAACAGCTGGCAGCACTGAATGTGCCTCTGGTTCGTGAGACACTTTAAATCTTTGGCTTCCATGACATCACAGAGGTCCAGCTTTCCTCCTCTCTGTCCTCCTCTCTTTCTAGGCATCCTTCTCTGTTGGTCTGCCGTGCTGCCCAAGCTGTGGCCGTGGCTCTTTATTATACTGCACACCTCCTTGGCCACCACATGTGTTCCTGTGGCTTTGATTGCCCTCCAGGGGCGACTGACCCTGGAATCCCTATGTCTAGTCCCCTTTCTGCTCTGTGCTGTAGCCATGTCATCCAGCGTCTTAGCCGGTGGGGTGGGGTGGGGGGCATCTCCCCGGGAGCAATTCCCATGCACAGCAACCTCGAGACTCCCACTCAACATCTCTGTTCTCCACCCCGTGAAAGCAGCTCCTGCCCTGCCCTTCCTTCCATACACTCAGTCACTGGAGCTGGACGCATGGGAAGCGTTCTTGGGACTTCCTTCCTCCTTCCCCCTTACCTAACACATCACCAAATCCCAGATTCTGGCTCTCGAGTCACTCTGCATCAAGCTACTTCCCTCCCCATTCTCACCATTCCCACTTGCAGTGAGGCCACCAGCAGGCTGGCCTCATGGAAACCCAAGAATCCTTCCTTTCGGTCCTCCTCCTCTCCACCCCCTGGCCCCATTGTCCATAAGCAGTGGAAAGGACCCTGGGATGGTTTTCCAGCATCCTCAGGAGGGAAGTCAACCATCTCTGGCCACTCCTTGCTTGCCTCTCTCATGTCATTTGCTGCTCTTCCCTCTGCTCTGCGGAGCTGAGCCAGGTACAGACCTGGCCTTGGCCCATTGTCCTCTGGGGTGTCTCCCCTGACCTGCTCTGGTGTGCAGCCCTCACTGAGATCAGGCTGACGTGATTCTCTCGGCCTCCCTGCCCCTAGTCGGTGCCCCCAGGGCTGAAATCGCATCACAGTCCTTCATGAGATGTCTGCTTCCTTTGAAGAAGGAGCTTTGCTGAGTGTTTCACTGAAAGTTCTCTTGAAGTAGCCAGGCCCTCAGAGCCATTTAAGATGGGTTGTTATGTTCTGAAATTTGAGACCCTTTCTGGCTGCAAGGTGGCGAATAACTCATCGGTTAAAAAGGGGGCTCAGTAAAACTCGATAAGCCTTTTGTATTCAGAATACTCAGCTCCCCACCTTTGGTTTCTCTGATGGTGTTTTGGGGAGAGGTGTTCTGCGTGCATGCGTGCACACAAATGTGTGCATGCTCACACACACGTACACGCACACACCGTTTTCTGTTCCCTTTCCTGGACTGTGTGGATGGCCCAGCAAGGGTGGCAGGGAGGCGGGATGGACCAAGGGAGCTGTAAGCATAGCCCTGGCCTGCCCCGGGGCCCACACTCCCCTCCCCATTTTGCCTCCACCCCTAGGGAACCCACACGTGTCTCAATCCTCTCTCCATGTGTTTCATAAATGTAGGATTATGGGATTTCCAGAGGAGCCAGGTGGGCATCCCCCGACAGGGGCACAGGGACAGTGCAGGAAAAGTTTCCTGCTTGCAGAAGACAACTGGGGAGGGGCCGGGTCGGCCTGACCTGTTCATCCTTAACTGGCGGTGGAGCCACTGACATGACCAGGGAGCTTCCCTCTCCCTCCTTTTCCAGTCACCGCTGTTCCTTCCTCAGGGACAACCAGCTGCAGCTCCTAGTCCCTGTGGCTTGGCCCGGTGGGACTTTCATACCATTTCCCCGCCTTTGTTTTGGTCTCAGTTTTCCATGGTGTGTGTGTGTGTGTGTTTGCGTGTGTAAAAGAGAGAACAGATGAGACAGATGTAGAGAGACACAGTCATGGTGAGGGACAGGCAGAGACAGGAAGACCATGGCAGTGGGGACAGGATAGAGGCCAGCACCTCACGCAACTGCTGGAGTGTTTCCTCAGCTGTCTTTTCCTTCCTCCGGGGCCAGAGCCGGCTCCCTTCTGTCCTCCCCATGGGCTCCCAGGCTCATCCTGGCGGAAGCAGAGGAAGGGAGGAGGAGAGAGACAAGTCCCCTGCACTGGTCTCCCTCCATCAATCCAGTTGGGGAAGCCCCATGTCACATTTCCCTCAGAACCCAGGAGTTCATTGTAGGTTGCATTGATAACCCTGGTTCCACGTCCCTTCACTCTGCTGTGCTGGCGTGTGTGTGTGTGTGTGTGTGTGTGTGTGTGTGTGTGTAGTTGGGGGCAGTGATTGGTTCAGCGGCTGGGCAGAGGGCCTCAGTGCTTGCCCCCGCCCCCGACCAGTTCTCCATGTTTCCATGATCAATGTAGGGCCAGAACCTGACTGCCCATTCCTCCTGCAGGCAGAGGGGACCACTGTGGGGCCCTCTGGGAGCTCACCTGTGCCCCTACCCCCAGCCTCCTGAGCCCATTCCATCCCTCTGCTGGCTCAGGCCTATGTAGGAAACTCTTCCCTTTACTGTTCAGGCTTCAACAGAGATTTTCTGGGATCTTCTCTGAAGGAACTTGACCAAGAACCAAGGGTGAGACAAAAGACCAAAATCCACAAAGAAATCACTCACACTTATAATGAGTAAGTCTAGTATCCTCTACCTCTTTGCCATCTACACTTTCTTCTGTTTTCCCTCAAGCACTTTTGCCACCTCTGCTCACTGTCCAGAGAACAGGAAGAAGCTGTCAAGAGATCCTTCAGGATAGGGAAGGCAGAGGATAATGCTGCCTGAAACTCCCAGGAGGGGCCCCCTCAAGGGTCTCCCTGGAAGTGGGAATGCAGAGAGGTTTGTCCTCTGAGCACTCCCACTGAGGAGACCCAAACTCACCTGTAAGACACTGTCTGGGAGCAGAGCTTCAAGGACCAAAAGGCTTCCTCAGTCTATAAAAGGATTCCCAGGCTGACAGATCCCTGGTCAAAAGAGATTTTACTAGAGGGTGGCTTTTATTATTATTTTTTTAATTTTTAAAGTTGTTATTTAAATTTCAGGTAGTTGACATACAGTGTGATTCAGTTTCAGGTGTACAATATGGTGATTCAACAATTCCATACAACACCTGGTGCTTGTCACAAGTGGCCTTCTTAGTCCCCATGGCCAGAGTGTGGCTTTTAGAATCAGGCACACAGGGGTTCAAGCGCTGCCTCTGCCACTTAGCTTTGTGATCTTGGACAAGTCACTTTACCCCTAGGTCTCTATTTTCTTATCTGAAACAGGGAATGATGGTGGCTTTTCCCTCACAGGGTATTGCAGGGATGACCCGTGATGATGTATAATGAGCACTCAAATTTGTTTTGAAAAGGAGCTCTGGGCTGACCTGGATGTTGGGGAGCAGTGAGAACACTACAGAAGAAGACAGGGCAGGTTGGAGATGGCTCCCCTCTTGGTGGGGGCTTCTCCAGTGTGGGGATGATGGTAACCCCATTTCTCTGCCCCGAGGGTACTGGGTTTGCTGCTCTCTGAATGAGAACAGGGAGTGGGAGAAGCTGTGCAGCTGCCCTGACCCCCGGGCTGTGCCCACTGCACCATCCTGTCTTGGCCACTGTGTCCAGGCTTTCCTTTCATAGCAAAGCAGCATGGCCTCAGTTACTCTACTTGGGTTTTGGGTGAGCTGGGGGAGAGTTGCCCACAAATGACCAGACTGGGTGCCCATGGATGTGCATGCTGGAGGCCCTCTGCCTCATGCAGGCCCACTCAGGCAGACGGCTGCATCCGTCATGCTGAGACCCACCCAGAAAGCCCTGTGCTCTCAGACACAGTCACGAATGCAGGCACACGCACACTCCCAGCGTGCACTCAGGGCACACATGCTTTCTCTGTGTGTGTGTGTTTCCCATTGTCAGCCAGAATGCTCTGGAAACCTAAGCAGAAAGGAGCGTGTGAATGTGGCCATCATCAGGGATAAATTAATCCCAGACATGTAAAGGGTTTTCTTTCTTCATTCTCAGCCCTACTGCAAATTCAATTATGACTCTCTGCCAGCTACTGAAATGAAGGGACGAGTAAGTGCGTGGCTGAGCCTGGAAAATGGAGCAGGGCAGGGGATACTGATCCATACCCTCATTCCCCTTCCCTCTGTCCAGGATCCAGGAAAGAGCTGCAATCATTCCTGGATCCCCCACACGGATCGAACCTGGGGGCAGCAGCAAGGTGCCATCCAAGAACCAACACAGAACTGGCGGAAACCGAGCTGCCCTCGGAACTGCGCTAGGAAATGACAGCATGCGGGACCAGAGCGTAGGCTGGCAAAGGCTCCCTGATGAGGTGACTGGTCCCAAGGCCTGGCAAGCCTTCATGGAGCACATGTTCACCCATCTAGAGAGAAAAGTGTGAGTCTCAGACACCCACCTTGACTGTGTCCAGGGAAGAGAGACTTGGCTAGGGGCCCCTTGACAAGGCTTGCTATTCCTCGAGGCTATGAAGCGCTGAATTCATCCCTCTTCCTTCCCATTTGTGGGCAAACCTCTGATGCTGTTTTGGCTTCCAGCGCAGGCCTGCTTACAGGGAGTGCGTGTGTAGATCGTGCCGACGCTAGCTGCGCCACTCGCTGATCACTTCCACACTGGCGTTTTGGTTTATCCACCCCTTTCTGAGTTCCATTAACAAGGGTCTGCTCCTGGGAGCTGGACCCAGCTCCCTCAGCCCCACGCAATCAGGAGCTTACCTAGCAAGCCTAGAGATGGGGGGAGCCCAAGGGTGTCCCTCGAGAAGCCTGCTGGGGGTTGGGGAATGTGAACAGCCTCTCCTGACACCCTTTTTTCGGGTTGTGGGAGGTTTGGGACGTCCTGTCTAGCCCACACCAGGATGAAGTGCATCCCCTCTCAGTCTGAGGGGCGGTGCTCTCTGTGACCACTGCCTCGTCCTCTCACTCTTTTGGAGGCAAGCAGCAGGTGGGGGATGGAGTTACCTTCAGGGGATTGCAGGGATGGGGGCGCTTGGGTGTGTTTGATTCCATGAGAATTCCTGAAGAAGGTCAGATGAAGCTGGTTTTGAAAGAGGATGGGTGAATCGGCGGAGACTGGATTTCACGTGAGGGTGCTGTGTTTGAGTGGGCAGTAGGGAGTTTGAGGCTGGAAGGAGCAGGTAGGTAGAAATGGCCCTGGGACCCTGAGCTGAGAGCTGCCCCCACCCTCACCCCCCCCCCCCCACTGGAGGTCGAGGCTCGGTCTGCCCCTCCCCCAGGGCTTCTGGGGCCTCTTACATAACCCAGTCCTGGCCAGGGAGAGCTGGATTTTCACAGTTAGGCTCAGGCTGCCAGAAGAATGAGAAAAATGGGCCTGAGGGAACACCTCCACCACGGAGAATAGGAGGGAGGAGGCCAGGGAGGGCAGCCAGGCAGCCAGGGGTGTGTGCACGCGGGGTCTGTGTTATGAGCATGGTGTGTGTTGTATAATGTGTGTTGTGTGTGCATGTTGTGTGTGTTGTGTGCATGGTATATGTGGGTGTGTTTGTGTGGTGTGTGTATGGTGGGGGTGTGTGTAGTGTGTGTGTGTGTGTGTGTGAGAGAGAGAGATAGAGAGACAGAGATGGAGGGAGAGGGAAGGCTGGCTGTGTCAGCCCCGGGTCAGTCGGTGCCAGGCCAGCCGTCGGAGCTGGGGTCCCTGCCGTCCCTGCCCCCAAGGACCATGTGGGAGGTGGCTGCACACCATAAAGAGGCTGTCTCAGATGCCAGGCTCACCTCCCACCGGGCCAGGCTTTCAGGCGGCCGCACCCAGGATGAGCCCTGCCCTACCAGCTACCAGCAGCTCTCCTCTCCCGTTCCCAGCGGGGTCAGGGGCTGGAAGCTTGGGGAGAGGGAGGACGTGGGGGGGTGGCGAGTCGGCTCAGCTCTGGGGTGAGGAGGAAGCTGGAGGCTGCTGAGAGGGGCAGCCCTCGGCTACGGAGCACCAACTGCCAGGCAGGTGCTCTACGAGGCACACGGTCCCCTTTAATCCTCACCTGTGAGAAGCGGCTCTTTTGAACCCCATTTTAGAGCCCAGAACACCAAGACTCAGGCCCCACAGCTGCTAATGAAAGGCAGGTCCCGCCACGCTGGCTCAGCGCTTGCTCTTTCCGCACTGCTTCCCTGCCCGCTGCAGGCCCAGGCCCTCCCCGCCAGACCCCAGTCTCAGGCGGCCGAGCCCCCTCCCGATGGCTGGGCCCGGAAGCAAGGAGGCGATCGATCGTGCGTGGGGGTAGCCTCGGGCGGGCGCTGTGAAGTGTGCCCAGGCTCTGCTCTAAGCACAGAACTCTTGCCCTTGTGAAAGCTCCCAGTCAGGGGGCCGGACAACAAACAATTGCAGGTAGTGAGAAGGGACATGAAGAGGAAAAGTAAAGCAGAGGGAGGAAATGAAAGTGACGATCGGTGGGCAGTGGCCCTTCCCATGGGGGATGCCCTCCGAAAATAGGACATCAGAGTAAAGCCTGGCTGAACTGAGAGAGTGAGCCGTGCAAAACGTGGGTGAGAGCATTCCAGGCAGAGGGTACAAAGGCCCTGAGGCAGGAAGGAGTTTGGCCTGCTGGCCTGGTCATACTGTTCGCTGCTTGGGAGCTGCCTGTCATCTCTCATACAGCTCGTCTTCAACTCTTCCGGGCCAGGGAAGGCGGGGTCTGAGCAAGTCGTCACTCCATTCCTATCCCTCCCTGTCTGCCCTTGCCAGGAATGAAGTGGGTGCCCTCACCCACTCCAGGCGAGGCTAAGTGTGGCACACAGCCTCCTTGGCTATCTTCTTTCCCATGGTCTGCTACTTGGAGAAATGCTTCCAGCGTTCACACTCCTCACTGCCCACTCTAAACCCTGCTGGGGATTTGGGCAACACACTATTTCCAGATGGGCAAGGGTGACTATTTATTTTATTTTTAAAAATAGCTTTTATTGGTTTTTGTCTTATTACAGAAGTATTATACGTTCATTATAGAAATTTGAGAAATCGGCTAGCAACAGGAAGAGTATAAAAGAGCCACTAATCCCATTACCCAGAAAGAACCACTGTTGGCACATAGGTATCTCTAGAATTTTCCATGTGAGTATGAAATATATGCTAGTATTTTTAAAGAACATGATCTCACTATACACGGTGGCTTGTAACCACTCTACCGTGACTCTCCATTCACATCACTGAGTGTACGCTGCACCATGGTTTTATGGCTCTGTGATAGTCTATCATTTGGATAAGCCATAGTTTATTTAGCCAGGTCCTTATTGATGGACTTCTGGTACTTTCCTTTTTTTCTTCCCTTTTGGAACATCTTGTCCATAGGGCTTTTCACTAGCCATTCTGGGAGGCTATTTTGAAGTGCCTTGAAGCGTCCTTGAGATAGGAGGTGGGGTAAGATGCCTCAGGATGCCAGAGGTCAGGACAGGGCTCTGGGCTGAGCGTGTGGGGCCACGCTTCCTTCTGTAGGGCATGGGTCCTTTAGGTCTCTCAGCCACCCCCAGGCAGAGGCTGAATCCCTGGGAAGACTCAGGAAAGAGGATTCACTAAAAAAACTAGGTTTTCTCTCCAGCTGTCCACAGTCAGTGCTGCTCATGGAAGGCCATTCCAGGCTTCCAGGCTGCCTCCAAAGACCTGGGGTTGAGGGCTGAGGGCTGGGGTGGGGCTTAGGAAGGCTGGTAGGGGAAATGAATACACAGGATGGGGAGTGCAGGATCACCTGCCCTCAGGGGAGAGTCCTGAGTCTGCAGGTGGCTGATTCTCCAGAAAGCTTGACAGGAAAGCTATGGAGGCCGGAGGTGGTGAAGTGTGTCAGGTGAGGACCCCAGGGGAATGGGAGCGTAGGTCTGGGCAGGAAGAGGGAGTCGGTCGGAGCATCACCAACTGTGGCAGACCTCCCTTGTCTCTGATGCATCCAGCAGGGTAGGCTCAGAGCCTCAGCCCCTCCCTCAGGGCCCTCACCACCCTGCTGACCGTCACTGTGGTTATTTGGGTCAGCCTGAACTTGAGTCCCACCTCTCTGGCTTCTCTCCCCACCACCAGATGCGGAGCGGTCGTAGCTCCTTTGGAGGAGGGTCACCCTGAGGGCCAGAGGACAGGAATGGAGAATGTGGCACGTGGTAGATGCTCAGTGTTTAAATATTGCTTTTACATTTTCTTCTCCTACCAAGTCTCTAAGGGGATATAAAATGTTTCCTCCACCCCTTTGCTTCCCCCTACCCTGGCAGTGGGCTCCGGGGACCTCAGGAGGCACACAACCCTTTGCTGGTGTAGGAGAAGAGAATACTTACAAAATCGAAGCTACTGCCCTTCCCCAGGATGTTATATTCAGATCCATCCTGGACTCCTCTTATGCCATGGGACAGATGGGTACAGGTTTTACGTCAGGTAAATAGGTGTCCTGAGGGAAGGGGTACTTGGGAGTATCACCGTTGTTTATCAGCTTCCCATGTATTAGCTTTCCATGTGAGCCTGCTTAAGAGGATTTGCAGATCACAGGATCCGGCCTCCCAGAAGTGGACCCAAGGCTTAGAAAGACTCCTGCCATGGAACACTGCTGGGAGGTAAGCTAACGACGTGAACAGAAGAGGATAGCAGGGCGAGGGCAAGCTAACCACACAAAGCAGAGATGCCCGCAGAGCTGACGCACACATCTTCTACCCCAGCAAGGGCTCATCTGACCGGTTGCAGCGGGAGGTGAGAAAACAAGCACCTCATTAGATCTGACAAGAAGTCAGTAATGCGAACTGAGCCATCACAAGGACTAGGAGATAGGCCCCGCTGAGATCAGGGTTCATGTCCGTTACCTGGTCCAGACCCTGTCCTCAGCACAGTGTGCCCTGAGGAACGGACTCATGCGGGTCGTACTAGATGTAGTCTATGGGGAGAGAAATAGGTTGGGAGTGCAGACTCTCCACTGACAGGGTTTGCTAGTAAGGGGACTGGAGACAGCTGCCCCACAGCCTCCAGCACCAGGCCTGGCACGCAGCAGGGCTCTGGAAGCTTGTGTGGGGCGGACCCGTTCTTTGTGTGTGTGTCTCTAAGAGGTTTTTATGACTGCGTTAAGTGTTCCGCTCACCTCCCTTATTTGGAGACTCTCCCCTCCTCCTCCTGCCCCTTCCCCCAACTTTTCCTCTCATTTATCCTCTCCTGCCAGTGGGTGCCCCTGCCTGACCCTCATTAACTCAAAGTGTAAAAACCATTTGTCTACAGCCTCCTCCCCCCTCCCCCCAGCTGGTGGCTGGGGCCAGCGCCTTCTTTCCTCCCATCGGCTGTCTGCACTCAGACCTCTGTGGTTTATGAGCTAGATCCCAATCTGCTGGGCCCCATGGAACAGGCAGGACTCGTTAGGGGACTGCCTCAGGTCTGTTCAGAAGACCTATAAAGCGTGAGTGATGCCCCTGGGGGGAGCCCAGATCTGTCCCTCGTTCCTTAGAAGCTGACAGGGCTGCATGAGGAGGCTGCCCAGGTTGTACAGTGCACGCCTCCAAGGGCCCTGGCCTTAAGGACAACGAGAGAGATGGCATCCGTCCCAGGGCTCTGTGGGACCCAAGCAGTGCAGCCATGTGTGGACGTTGTTTTCAATTGTCTCCTCTCCACCCCTGGGGTAGCTCCTGCCCCAGGACTCCTGCCCCCAACTTTCTCACCTAAAAGTGGTGATAGGCCAGAAGACAACTCTAGAGAAGTGTTTGCTATTTTGTCAGAGAGGTGATGAATCCGGAAGAGGTGCTGTGGAGTGAGGTCGGTGGCCTATGGATGGCAGGCTGTCCCCAAAGGAAGGGGGAGCCTTCCCAGAGTGGAGTACAGGGCTCCCGGTGCTGCTGGGGTCCCCCCCTCCCCCGGGCAGGGGACCCATGTCCTTCCCTGGCTCAGCCTCAGCAGGCTGCCTGAGGGGCTGGAGCCTGCCTTCCTTGGGGTTGCCCAGCAAGGTAGGCAGAGGTGAGCAGAGCAGAGGTGGGGGTGTCTGTCCTCCTCTCCCATGCTGGCCGGGGTCCAGAGGAATCTGGGAGTGTGAAGCGGATCCAGGGTTTGTGGCTGGGAGCCCAGCCTGGCCCTGCACAAGAAGGCGTTTGAGTTTTCATTACTCAGGGGGAGCCACAAATTGTCTTGATGAGCGTGGTTTGGTTTACGTAACATAAACACCTCAGCACACAGTATCTCCCTCACGGGAAGGACAGGTGGGAGCCTCAGATGCTGGCTGCCACGGGCAGGTGGCGGGGACTAGCTGGCCTCCTTAGAGGCTGGGTAGGGGCCACCCAAGCAGGGTGCCAGGCTGGTGCAGAGTCTGAAATTCCCCCGTTATGCCTCACTCCCTGGCTTCAGCAGCACATCTCTTGGCTCCCTATTTAAAGGCCCACCCACACTCCACTTCCAACTGTGGGTAACTCAGCAGGCATCCCCATCAGGGTAAGTTGCCCGAGACTCTTCTTCCTCTACCCTTACTGATGTCGATAGGCCAGAGCATCCCCAGGGACCTTGGGGGAGGTGGGTGGTGGTCCTTCATCAGGGTTGGCATGGGTGTGGGGGCTAAGCTCCACGAGTGTTTGGCTTTGTTCCAGGCTAATTGTGTCAGGCTGCAAGGACCTGAGTGACATTGGGAGAGCAAGACTGGAGATAGATGCAGTGCCCTCCTGGGCCTCTTTTAGGGAGGCTATCTTGCTCCTTGGCCCACCCAGGCCTGACTGGGTGCTGCTCGGGTGGGCCACCTGGGTGGCCCCCAGCTGCCATGGGCTGCCCTCCCCCCTTCCCTCATGACTGTCCCAGCCCAGGCCCTCACTGGCCCCTGTGGTGGCTGCTCTGGGACTCACTCAAAGCCACCGCTGAACTACCTCCCCACCCGCCTGGGTAAAAATAGATGTTTCCACCACGGCCACCTCCGCAACCTCAACTTTCTCCTACTTGAGCCCCTGCCAGTGCTCACTCAGTGAGTGAAGCATGAGTTGCAGCCTGGCGGCAGGGCCCCGCTGGGAAGCCCAGTTGCTCCTGAATGCCCCATTGTTCCTGGAGGTGACCCTGTGCACCCCTCCTCTAGGCCGGGGGCCTGCTCTGCTCACCTCCAGGTCTCTCCCCATTCCCTTTGGCTTTGTGCCCTTCCAGCCTCTCAGCTCCTTGCCCTCTGCCTCAATGAGGAGTCATGGTACTCTCCTCACAGTCCAGCCCTAGGGAAATGGGACCTGTGCGCAGGGCCTTGTGCTGAGATGGGCCCTGCCTTTGCCTGAATGCTCTCCTGTCACTGCCTAAAATTCTTAGTGCGTTTTGAATAACGGGCCCTGCATTTTTACTTTGTACTGGGTCCTATGAATTATGTAGCTAGGTCCGCTCCATTAGGAGCCACTAGTCTGATGGGGGAGACACAGGTCAAATGGGAGAGGCACATCTTCTGCCTTAGGGATCCCACTGATTGGAGGAAGAGGCATATACCGTCCAAGGGGAGACATGGTCTTTGTTGCTTGTGAGCTCCCAGGCCAATATAGGAGATACAAGACTTGCTCTCAGGGACCCTCAGGCCACCAGCCCCTGGACTTGAAAAGACCAAAGATTAATGGAGAAGGCAGTGCCCTTGGAGAGCACATATTCTGATGGGGGAGGTGGAACCTCCAGAGTCAAATAGCGGAGGTGTGCCTCCTGTCCAAGGAGACCCTTAGAACCATTGGCAAAGACTAGAGAGGTATGGGAAGTAGGCATGTCCCAGCTGAGACTCAAGGGCATTAAGGTGGGCATGTGGGGTCTGACCAAGAACAGGGCAAGGGAGCCCTGGACAGGTGCTGATTCCTGTGGGAGCTGCCAAGGAGGAAGAGCTTGGGCCCGGGCCCTGGTGGGAGAGGAGGGGAGATGAAGGAGAGTAAGGCAGTGGTGCTGATGCTGGGCATGGTGTAAGCTGACTGGGGTGGGGGAGCAGGACAGTCCTAGGAGGGTTGGGAGGGTTTTTCTGAGGACTTCAGGCAGAATGGCAGAGCGTGGAGGCTCTTGAGGATGGCAGCCCCAGAACAGCATGTTCTCCTGACACAGCAGCCCTGGCCCTGAACGCTGGGGTGGGGTGAAGAACGCAGCAGAGGCTGGGAGCATGGCAAGCCCCAGAGGGCTAGAATCACTGAGCCCCTGGGACCCACTGAATTTTCTAGGGCTATGTAGGGGTGAGGGTGCTCACCAGGGTACTATAGAATAATTAGTAGCTAGGCACAGACTTACCTGCCTCCCAGGTCCAGGAAAAGCAAATAAATGGCAGTAGCTCTGCCCTTGCCCCTGGGGCCAAGGGATAACCATAGAACACAAGAAGGAGTTCCCTTTAAGGAAGGGGAGGCTTCCTGGAGGAGGTAGCCCAGGGGGTTGGACTTTTGGAGCTCTGAGAACACTTCTGCCTGCCTCCAGAGCTCTACTTCTTTAGGGGTGGCTGCACATTGCCCTCTCAAGTCTCCTGGTTTACCATGACTCCCATGGGGAGCCCACATGAGGCGAGGTCTTTCCAGTTCCCCTCACCTCCTGAGCTGCTGAAGTGCTCATGGGCAGAGACAAATGGCAGAGAAGGTGAGCCCTGGGATCTGTGCTCTCCCTTGGAGACCACTTCTCCTCATTGAGAGCCTGGCTGTAGGATACTGGCTTGTCTCTTGCAGCTTCTTTGGCCTGGCAAGGACAGCCAGGCTTTGGGGGAGCTTCTCATGGTGTTCCCACCATGCAGAATCCTGGGAAACCCCTGCCTGGCCTCTGAGGAGCCAAGGAAATCCTGTCCAAGGCTGTGTCCATAGCGCTGCTCTGCCCCCAGACCAGTCCACCAGCCAGCCCTCGCCCCAGTGAAGTCTGTGAGAGGCATTCCCAGAGAAGGCTTGGACCTCAGGCTTGGTGGGGGCCACTGGGGTTGCAAAGCAGTTCCTATGTATACTTCTCAGCAACAGCCCATCAGATCCTACCATGTTGGGGAGTTAGCAGCCTTCCCACTCCCCGTGCATCTAGTCCAACCCCCTGAGGCCAGAAGCAGCAAGGAAGTTACCTAAACCTGCACAGCTGAGCAGGGGGAGAGAGAAAACAAGACTTCATGCTCCATCTCCCAGGCTGCTGGTTTGGATGAGCGCCACCATTGCGTTCATGTAGTCATCCAGTCACCAAGCACTCAGGGAGTGTGTGCTGAGCACGGAACCTCGTGTAAGAGGGTAGACAATTGAGGCAGATGCTGCTTTCCCTTTGAGGTAGCGGATAGATAGATCTGTGCAAACAAGATTGGCAAGGCTGCTTTGGGCCAGTCGGGGCAGGGGTTGTGGTCAATCCTACTGGAGGTTAGGGGCTCCCTCGGAAGAGTTTAAGGGAAAAAAGGCTTCTCCCCAGGGCTTGCGAGATGGGAGGATGGGGGCGGTATGAGCTGAGGCTGAGGGCTGAGGAGACTTGGGTTGGTAGGGGGACCTCAGCATCCAGCTCTCCCCTAGGACTGCCCCCCAGGATTGTGGGTCTGACCTCTGCTTGACCTCTGGACCACTGCTTCCCCAGGCACCTCCAGAGGAAGTGTCCCCCTTACCTCCCCAGGCTCTCACCTTCTCCTCCCCTCCCTGTCACCTCCACTCCAGAAAGAAGCCTTCACTTTCCCCACCTGCCTCTCTCTTCTCAACCTCCAGCATCTGTTGGGGAAATTGGGCCATTTGAAGAATAAAGAGAAGGCAGGAGGGAGGAAACTCCTGTCTGAGGGCCCAACCCACAGCTGGGGTGAAACCTGTTCCTTGTTAACACCCTGAGTTGGGACCAGAATGGGGGATGTCGTGCCTTCTCAGTCCTCCCGCAGGGACCAGGAGCTGAAAGGCATGTTGGGAGATGTTAGCTCGACTTATTGGGAGCAGATGGGAAGGGACGGTGGGAGGGGCAGGGACGTGAAGGGGGAAGAGGGTCAGCCTAGGCGTGAGGGTTGGTGGGATTATTTGTGGGAAAGGACTGAGCAGACCTTCACCCAGACCACTGGGGTCCTGAGCCAATTCTTTAGAAATATCTTCTCCATGGAAGTCCTT
Organism: Vulpes lagopus; assembly: GCF_018345385.1. Taxonomy (NCBI): domain Eukaryota; kingdom Metazoa; phylum Chordata; class Mammalia; order Carnivora; family Canidae; genus Vulpes; species Vulpes lagopus. The sequence goes on from NC_054828.1 coordinate 82,951,202, forward strand.
TGGTCCAGACGGACAGAAATTCCAGATTTAGGATACTGAGAAGCATGAGCTTGTCTGTCTAGGGAGTGTCCCACCAGAAGCCCCAGCATTTGGACAATGGGGACTCACACCACCTGCCCCTCTTTTAAGCCCTTCAGGGCACTAGTGGGGGTAGGGTGAAGGGTGGGGGCATGTGTCAAGGTGTGGATGGTGTACGAGGGAGCTGAGATCTGCTAGACCAGAAATGGGAGGTGGGTATTCAACGTGGTGCAGGTGGGGAGAGGCTGGCAAGGGCATTACAGACCAATGAGTAGTGTTCATGGGTTGATGGTGATAGTGATGTTGGTGACTGTACTTGTGACAGTGCTGATAGTGGCAGTGTGGCGATGGTGATGAAGTAATAATGGTGGAGACTGATGGCCTCAGCTTCGCTCCACCTGGATGCCCACATCTTTGGGGTGGAGTGTGCTGTCAGGTTGGTGTATCTTTCCCGACTTTCTCTTCACCTTGATCTTGCTCCCTCATCTCCAGTCCTCAGACACACTTTCAACTTAGCTGGACAGAGTCCTTGTCTTTGCCCCTATCCCCCTAGTCCTCAGCGAGGAGCTGACCGATTCTCTTTGCAGAGAGCAGTGGTGTGCTGTCAAAGTCCCTGGGCACTTTGGAATCCAAGGAACTTAGGTTCTGGAGGAAGGGGTGGGGCCAGGCAGGGTGGGGTCAGAGCTGTAGCTGAATCCCTGCTTGGCCCCTGCCTGCTCTTCGGCCAGGCCTAGGCAAGCCCCCGGCCTGCACTTCCTGTGCCACATGGCTTGGGCCCAGATTCCTCCTCCAACGTTTTAATTAGATCCTGAGCTCATTAGCTGCCCAAATGCCTTCCAGACACCCCACAGCTGCTCAGGCCCTCCCCACACCTGCCTGTCCAGCTGGGCCTCCCCCACACCTGGAAGCCATTGAGGCCTCCAGCCAGGGCCCCAACTCCAGCCCCTCCTTGTGGCCTTGAACAGCCAGGACTGGGAGAGGAGAAGCCAGTGTTCATTGGAGGGGAGGATAGGAGGCCACTGGAGGGGCTCCTGCAGGGAAGCCTGGGATTGAGTTGTGGTCACAGCATAGGAGACAGGGCAGTAGAAGAGAAAGCAGGGGATGATGCTTCTTGTCTGTCATGGTCAGGGGATCCAGGTCTCTAGTCCTCTTCTGCCACACCATGCTGAGGCCCTAACTGCCCTAGAGAGTTCACCTTCTGTATGTGCCTCGTGGCCAAGAAGGTGCATGAAAGAGGCAGATAGCTCAGAAAGGGGGCTGTGGGAGGCTGGGCTTTGATCTCAGCAGGCTCTCCTGCAGGATTTGCCGGCCCAGATCATCACTCAATGAGTGGCAGGTTCACATCCAAGGTCATGGAAAATGACCCAGGCTTGAACTCAGATACCGCCTAGTAGCAATCACCCTTCCCAGTCCACTGGTTCCTGCTGACTCTGGGGGCATCAATCACACAGAATCAAATGACTGAATTCATGTAATATTCACTGACCTAGCACTTAGGAGGAGTCAGGCACTGTTGTAAGTGCTTTTGCAGATAGGTACTCACTTCATCTCACCATAACCCTACTGCGAGCTACTGTCTATCCCCACTTAACAGATGAGAGCCAGAGCAGTCGAACAGCTTGTTCAAGCTTGCATAGGTTGTAAGAGGCTGGTAGATTCTATTCCTTACTTCAGTTCTCAGTCTTCATATCCTGCTGCCTCTCTAGAATGTACCATGAATAGTGTTTCCTGGACTAGGGCAGTGGTGGCCCTATTTAAGACTTCCTCCCAGTAACTCAGAGCTGTTAGTATTGTTGAGACCCCAGGGAAGATGGGAGATCCTGGCTGTGTGATTAGGGGCAGTCAAGTTAGTTCGCATCTTCCAGACTCAATTTCCATAGTGCAGAAGGGGAGAAGCATCCTCAGCTCTCAGAGCTGCCTTGAGTATAAAGTGGGGAATGGCAGGGCTTCCCTATGCTTTCTTTGTCACCTGTGATTCCTGCCTCGCGGCCCAAAGTGTCAGCTGCAGCTCAGCACCCTTGCCCCCCCTCCCCCACAATCCCTAGAATGCTCTGTGTGTTTTTTCTTTTTAAGATTTTATTTATTTGATTGAGAGAGAGGGAAAGAGAGAGAGTAAGCACAAGCAGGGGGAGTGGCAGAGGGAGAGGGAGAAGCAGATTCCCTACTGAGCAGGGAGCCGATGCTAGGCTTGATCCCAAGACCCTGAGATCGTGACCTGAATAGAAGGAAGATATCCATCCAAGTCCCCTGATAGTTTTTTTTTTTAAGGATGTAGATCCCTTTCTCTGAATGAATGTATCAGGGCCCCAATTTGTTAAGGTAGGTGAAAACTGAGCTGAGCTGGTTTAAGTCCGGTTTGGATGGCAATGATGGGGGTTGATGTGGGATGGTTGCCCCCCAGCACTCCTCTGCCCTCCAGGCACACTGAAGAGCCCCCTAGGACTCCCCAGACCTCAGAGTCATTGTCCTGAAGGGCCAACTGACCATATTGTGGGGAATCAGCTGGTGCCCGGGCTTGTGTCCCAGCCAGTTCCCCCTGAGTCTGCCTTAGGACTCTTTCCCTCCCTCATGTGGTGACAATTCCGGACTGAATGACTGTATGAGTTGGTCTGGGAGGATACGTGGAAATGAGAGCAGTGAGCTAGGGTTCATTTACCTAATGAACCCTAGGGTTCATTTACCTAGGGTTCATTTCTCTAATGAACCCTAGGGTTCATTTACCTAGGGTTCATTTCTCTGTGGGGAACAGAGAAGGGGAGCAGAGAGCCTCCCTGCCCAACAGCCATCCATGCTGTGTGTGTATGTGTGTGTTTTTTGTACCTTAAATAGTTTTTCCATCCACCCTCCACCCCTCATTGTCAGTTTCCCCAGCAGGAGGCTGGGAGGAACTAGCTGCCAGGACCAGCTCTAAATGTCAAGGCATGGAAAATCCAACCATCCCCCAGGGCCCTACATTCCTACCCCAGGCAGCAAGATTATGGGGGCAGGCATGGAAGGAGGACAAAGTTAACCCTCCCATCCTTCCACATTCCACCTCTGCAGGGTCACTCCTCTGTTGCTCTGGCTCTTGGGCCTCTCACAACCAGGATCCTTCCCAGCCATCCCACATACCTAGACCAACTCACACCATGTCATGCCCTGCTGTTCAGGAACCTACTCTGGCTCTCTATTGCCTAGCAGGGAAGATATTTGGTCCTCAGCCTAGTATTTAGCTCCTACCATCAGCTGGTCTCACCAATTTTGATCCTGGTTACTTCCAACACGACCACTCTGTGCGCCCTTCTAGAATCACCTTTTCCAAGAAACCTTTGATCAATACCAGTTTTTTTTTTTAAGATTTCATTTATTTATTCATGAGAGACATAAAGAAGCAAAGTCACAGGCAGAGGGAGAGGCAGGTTCCCCACAGGGAGCCTGATGCGGTACTCGATCCCAGAATCCTTAAGCATGAGCCAAAGGCAGGCACTCAACTACTGAGCCACCCAGGTGCTTCACAAATTTATCTTACTATGCAGTATGTGCTTAGGGGGACAGCCTCCTCTTTATTATGAATGGGAATATCATACCATGCTCATTAGACTACCGCTGCTGGACAGTGGGAGACTAGTCTTCTGAGCCGATCACAGTGAGTTTGAATTCCATGTGCCTAGTCCTGCCCAGCTATGTGACTTTGGGCCACTCACTTCATGTTGTGGACTTTCATTTCCTAGACTCCAGATGCGGATCACATGAACTTCTAAATCTCCTAGAAGATGAAGCATATGAAAAGCATAAGTCTAGGGAATCCCTGGGTGGCTCAGCGGTTTAGTGCCTGCCTTCGGCTCGGGGCGTGATCCTGGAGTCCCCAGGATAGAGTCCCATATCGGGCTCCCTGCAGGAAGCCTGTTTCTCCCTTTGCCTATGTCTCTGCCTCTCTCTCTCTCTGTGTCTTTCATGAATAAATAAATAAAACCTTTAAAAATATATATTTAAAAAAAAGCAAAGCACAAGTCTAATCCTGATTTCCTTCTTCTTTTTTTTTTTTTTATCCTGATTTCCTAAAGCAAGTTCCACAGCATGCTTATAGATATATTAGTCTGCTCAGGCCTCCATACAGAATACCAAAAACAGTTCTGGAGGCTAGAAGTCAACGATCAAGGTGTTATCAAGGTTGGTTTTTGGTGAGGCCTCTCTCCTGGCTGGCAGATGGCTACCTTCTCACTGTGACCTCAAATGGCCTTTCCTCTGTGTAAGCAAATGCGGAGGGAGAGCTCTGCTGTCTCTTCTTCTGCTTGTAAAAACATCAGTACGATCGAATTAGGGCCCCACTCTTATGACCTCATATAACCTTATCTCCAAATACAGTCATATCAGAGGCTTCAACTAGGAATTTTGAAGAGACACGGTTCATTCCATACCAATAGGTTAAAGAGAAAGAAAATTCCATGGTTGCTTAAGTGTGAAAAATGATGAGTTCAAGCAAATTATGCAGGGTTCTTGACTCTTAGTCTTCTTGTCATCTTACACTGTGGACAAAAATACTCCACGTGAGGCTCGAGGAGATAATCTATTTCCCAAACATGTTTGCTCTTGATGCTCATTTCTGGTTGATCTTCTTGAGCTAGTGTCTTGTAGAACTCTATTTGGGACCCACTGCCTTAATCAATTGCCTCTAGGCAAGGTCAGCATTGCTCCAGAATGGAACAGTAACAAGGCAGCTCTTCCTGCTTAATGCTAGATTTCTGAAAGTAATCCCAGTTTGACATGTCAACCTTGCCTCCTAGAGTGCTGAATGAGGTCCTCAAATCTATAATATCTTTTCTTTTTTCTTTTTCCCTCTCTCCCTCCTTCCCTCCTTCCTTTATCATGTGAGGCCTAGCTAATGCCGACTAGCAGTCATACCTCACATGACTCCTAGATCATAGCTGCTCAGCCTGGGGCCCTGGAAGGCAGCTCTTTGCCATCCTATGCCATCATGTTTTTGCTACATTTCAGGTGCAGCTTTGCCTGGAGGCTGAGTGATGGACAACCCTCAGTGTAGGTAGCCTTCATCTTCCCCTTTCACCTTGCATGTGTGATCCCTAAGCCTCTTTGGTGAACTTGGTGCTGACTAGGAAGTTGTGATCTGGGGCCTTTTTCTCCAGGGTCTGGGGACCAATAGCATTCTATCACTCAGGAGCTTATTAGAAATGCAGAGCCTCAGGTTCCATTGCAGACCAACTGAACCAGAATCTGCATTTAGCAAGCTCCCAGGTGATGTATAGGCAGGCTTATTGGAGTTTGGGAAGTATGAGTCTGGAGCAGTGGTTTTCAGAACCACAGGACATGACCCATGGTAAACAATGTGAAAACAGTGCCCTGGGTTGCAATCACTATTTTAAAAATAAGAGTAGAATTGAAAATACAGGACACATTGACTTAACAAGGGCAAGTATTTTGGGAGAATCTTTATGTGTTCCAGGTTGCGGCCTAAAAAGTATGTCACTATCAAAAGTTTGAAGATACAGGTCTAGGGGCACTCGGGGTGATGAGACAGGACCAGCTATGGTGACCCATGCCTGGCCCTGCCCACTCCCACCCCCACCTGGCCTCTCCCCGGCTGCCCTGGATGCCTAAGGGTTTCCAGCACTGACCACACACACCTTGTCACCACACCCTGTGGCCCAGTGCCTGAGTGGGGGGAGCTGGAACCCAAATGGGTGACTTAAAATAGGTCCTTCTCCAGGTTTCTTTTTTCTCATGTCCCTCTCCCCCTTCCTTTCCCAGCTCCTTGCTCCTTTTCCCTCTCCTGTTCCAAGCTGGGAGGCAAAGCCAAGTCCAGCTCATCAGAGATGGGAGTCTCTGCCTCTACACTGCAGATTTCTCCTTCCCAAGGCCCCTCACCCCATGCCGAGGAGTCAAAATAACCCGGCTGACCCCGAGCCGGCAGGGCCATTCCTACCTCTGGCAGTCGGCCACCAGCCCCACGTCTGCCAGAAAATTTATCTGATCTTTGAACCTAGCACTCCCCTGGAGATAGACCTGGGCGGCTGCTAAAGGCATCAGTGCGGCCTTCCAGCCGGAGAGCCAGGGCACACGGAGGTGAGCAGGGCGGGGAGAGGCCAAGAGGCCCCGCCTGTGAGGCCCAGCGCCCGCCGGCCGGCCCTCCCCTCCCCTTCAGCCCCTGGCCCGTGGCCAAGTGGAATGCCTGAAAATCTAGCAGGCCTCGTCCCTCTGCAGTCCCTCCCTCCTGCTCCTCATTATCACTGCTGTAGATGACACAGAGAGATCGCAGGTTATCGGTGATCACACGTCCCCATTTGCCTGGAACGGTGGGGACTCATACCTGCTGTCTGGGTATAATTATTAATAGTGTCCCCTTTCACTCTTAACAGTGTTCCAATTTGGATTTTAAATTGTCACCGTATACAAGGAAGCTAAACTAAAGAAAACTTGGCCAAAGGTCATCAAGCTAATGGACTTGACCCAAATCACAATCTCCTCCCAGAAGGCCTCCCGCTCCTCCCAGGATGCCTCATGCTCCTCCCAGGATGCTCACACCCCACCCAGAACTCCTTACCCCCTTCCCAGAATGCCTCATGCCCCTCCCAGGATGTCCCATGGCCCTCCCAGTGGGCTTCACAATTTCTGCTTCTCTGTCTATCTGGTCGGAAAGGTGGTGTATATCATCAGAGTGTGAGCCTGTGTGCTGGGCCCCTAAACTCCTGATAGCCCTTGAGAGGCAGATGAAGTCACTTCACTCTCTAATAATCTTTCCCAGCTGTAGGGTGCAGCAGAACCTAGGTTTCTGAAGCCTCAGATTTTGGTTCATGGGTGGCAGGATGGAGAGGAAGGTTGAAGTTTTGCCCCAGGGCGTGGGACATTTTCTCAGGGTGTTCTTTGGTTCCCCCCACCCTCCTCAGCCTTGCTCAGAATCCTGGCTGTGGAAAATGTGAACTTCCTGGGGGTAGAAGACACACAGGCTCCCTCTTCCTGTTCTAAGAGGGTGTATGGAGTGTGGAGCAAGGCAGGTGGAAGTGGGAATCTGTGATGGAGTGGGGAAGCAGGAGCTAGTGCTTTGCTTGCTGGTGGGCTTGGAGCTTGGGGTCTGGGGCTTGGAGCAGGATTTCAGGAGAGAACAGCAGCATTAGCTGCAGGTGCTGAGTGCTGGCAGTAGCTGCCCCATGAACTTGGGCTCGGTGTTGGGATAATAACTTTGAGGCAAAAGGCTACCCCCAGAGGCTCTTGCTATTCTTGTTCCTCCAGCCACCCATAGGCACTGAACTGCTGACAGGTTTCTGGCTCTACCAAGGTTACTGGCCATGGACTCAGGAGGCCTGGAATGTTGTCCCACTGGACCAAGCCCTGAGACTTTGCTGAGAATTTGCCACATCCGGTCCAAGGATTGTGCAGGAAGCACAGGTGAGGGGGCATTGTCCCAGGAAGCACATTGCTGGTCGGGGATGGAAGAGCAGCAAATTCTCAAATGCACACACATAGACACACACACACACATTCCACATGTACCACATTCACAATGCCCACATAACCAATGCACACCTACACACATGCACACATGCCAAACACAGGCACACTCACATCTAGATACCTCACACATACCTCTAGATCCATATCTATGTCCATGTATACATATACAGGTGCACATGTACACACAGTCACACACACATGCATGCAGATAAATATGCATAGCAGATACTCACGTGTGTGTGCAGTGTCCCCTAGCCAGCCCTGCAGGAATGGGGACTGCTCCCTGCCATGAGAGAGGGGAAGTGCAGAGCTCTGAGAACAGAGGCTCTAAACGGAGAACACTTGGTTCTTAAGGAGTCGAGGCTCAGGAATACAGGAGAGGAAAGAGTGGGTGGCACTTGGAGCTTGGGTGCAGTAGTTGTCATGGGAAGATAGCATGACCATGCACCCTCAAATTAGCTCCCACCCCACTGTCCACACTCCCAGTGTCCCAGGAATGAACATCTTGTTTCCTTTCTGCCCCTTAACCCTCTCCTCCTGACTCATTGGAAGAAAGAGAACAGATTACTTACAAAAAGAAGTAACTTACAAATCAAATTGGCACCAGACTTCTCCCTGGCAATGATGTACACAAGAAGACAGCAAGATTTTATTTAAATAATTCCAGACTGGTCTCTATTGAATTGTGTTGGGGGAAACAAGGGGAAGGTGCCACGTCTCTTATTGAGTGGGAAGGTTGGAGAGAAAAGTCCTTCAGTGACCCCCTTAGCAGACACTTCCTGTCAGGATCATGCAGGTGAAAAACCTTTGAAAATGTAAGTGGAACATTCAGACCAGCCTCCGGGGCAGGTGGAACTAGATATAGCAGGATTAGAGTTAGCAGAAGAGAAGAAGGCCTGCTTGGTGGGGAACTCCAGGGCAAAGGCCTAGAGGCCAAGCAAGCTGGTGTGTCTGGCAACCGCTTGGCCCTTTCAGCTGTTCTGGAAGGTGCTTCTGAGTCATCCTGCAGTCACTCAGGACCTGCTTGCTACAGGTAGCCCTGGGTTTGCACAGGACAGACCCTCCTGCTCCCGCCCATATGGCTGTCACTCAAGTGTAGCTAGACTGGTGCACCTTTGGGCCCATGAGGCTGTGCTATGGTTTGGTGCATTCTACTAATCCTATTCCAAAGTCACAGGTCAGTCTGTGGTCAGGGTCAGGGTCAATTTTGTAGCTAGGGTCAGGATTCGTCTTTGGACAGGGTTGGTTTTGTGGCCAGTGTCAGAGGTTGGTCTTGGCTAGGGTTGGGATCAGTGTGAGTCAGTGTCAGGGTTGGTCTGTGGCCATGGTTGTGGTCAGTCTGAGGTCACATTGATGTGACCGAATTATGGCCGAGTGTGACTGGAAAGCAGTTTATCTTCAGTGTAACTGATGTGGATACGACTGACCTCACAAAGCCTTAGCTGATGAGAGGTTGCCCAGCACCTCCTCCAACGGAGACACATGCAATGTCTTGACATTTGCAGCTCTGAGTTCTGAACTCCTTGCTGAGACCTGGGGTTGGGGGAGCAGCAGATCTGCCAGGGCATGCATCCCTACAACTGGAAGGCTCCAGCTCACAACTGAAGGGACTTTTGCACATGGCTGCAGTCTGGGGGGTCCTATGGGAACCATGGCAGATGGAGGCATCTGGAGCTTGGCATCTGGAGGCCAGGCTTTGGCATGGAATGTGTCTCATCACAAGGGCTCTTCAGATGTGCATGGCTGTGTGTGGGCCTTCAGCGCGGCTGGGTGACAACCCTCATTCCATCCAGGCCTATTCTTCATCCCCTAAAACAGCCAGTGTATATGATGTTGCTCCTCTGCCCAAGAGAAGGGGCAACCTAATGGTTCCTTTGCCCCGAACTCATGCTTCTTTCAATGGGTTTTCCCAGAAACTACTTGTTCTAGAAGAAGAAGCAAGGAAAGGAAGAGGCTTGGAAGGCTGGGAAAAATATAGGCACCTCTCCTCTGGGTTAGCCCAGTGTCAGAACAAGCTTGCGGGGAATGGAGGGCTGGCATCACTTGAGACCTTGCTGTGCTCTAGGCCTTGGCCTAGACTGTGCAGGGAATTAAGAGGTGAACCAGAGAATCTGGTTCTGTCTTCACATAAAGGGCCAGAGAAATGGATCAGTTTACTCTATGCGGGCTGACAGCAAATGCTAGAGTTGCTCCCATCCTCAGTGGTCCTGAATGCAGGCTGCACACTAAAATCAACCAAGGGGCTTCTGAGAAATAGGGCTGTGTGCACTTTCCTCTAGACAAATTGTAACCTGAATGTGGATAAGTCAGCAACTGGGGAGGAGATTGCATATCTCCTAGGCCCCATGAGCAGAGGCTTCCTTAAAGAGAATCAGAAATGGCAGTGACTCTGATGCTGATGAATAGCAGAAACAAGAGTCCCTGCCTCGTGCCCCCAGATCCTCACAACGGTTGTGCTGGGTTTAAAGCATGGCTGCCATATTCTTTGACATCCTTTCCACTGAGAGATGGAGTCTATGTCTGCTCCCCTTGCACCTGGGTCTCTGAGGCAGCTTGGCCAACAGAATGTGGTAGAAGTACTGCTGTGTGAGTTTCTGGGACCAGGTCTTAAGAAACTAGTGGCTTTCACTTCCTAACCTTCAGGACATTTGTTTTTGAAGCCAAGCAGCCAAGCAGTGAGGGAGCCAGACAGCCACGTGGAGAGGTCCTACATAGGTGATCTGACCAACCATTCCAGCAGAGGAGGTCTCAGCTGCCAGCTGCCACCCACCGCCAGACAGGTGAGCAGGGCTTCAGACAGTGTCTTCCCCTGGGTGACTCACTCCCAGTCTCGAGCCACCTCACACGATACCCAAAGGAGCAGAGATAATCCCTCCCCACTGAGTGCTGCCCAAATGCAGATTTATGAGTGAAATAAATAACAGTTGATGTTTTCAGCTACAGGCTAGAAAACTTCCTCTGTAAAGGACAAGATAGTAAATATTTTGGGCTCTGTGGGCTATTAGGTCTCTGTTGCAACTATTTACCTCTGTTGTCCTGCAAACGCAGCCACAGGTAGCACATAAACGAATAGGTGTGGCTGTGTTCCAATAAAACTTTATGTACACTGAAGTTTGACTTTTGTATAATTTAAACATGTCATGAAATAGTATTCTTTTGATATTTTTGCAACTCTTTAAAAACCTAAGAAACATTCTAAGCCTGTAGGCTGTACAAAACCACAAAGCGGGCCGTGGTTTGCTGACCCCTGTCTTAAGTCGTTAGGGTTGAGGTGGTGTATTACTTGGCAGTAGATAACTGGAACAACAACCCTGCCGTGTAGATGGTTTTGTGAAATCTATGTGAAATTGAGGTACAGGCCATTAAGAAACTCCTTTGAATTCACAGCTACAGTAACTGTGAACTTAGCTCCTTGCTGCTTAATTCATTTATGAGAGGTCGGATGGGTTGGAATGGTGAGATTAGAATGACAAAGATCAGAGAAACAAGATCTGCCTGCTGTTCGCCAGCCATGTTCAAGGAAGAGAGGCTGAGGAAATGGGTGGTGGGACAGGGGTGGGAGGTCCACTTGCTGAGTTGAGATGTTTTATTGGGCTTCCCTAGAGCAAACTAAAATTTCCCTCCAAACCAAACACAGCTCTTTGTGAGTTCCACACTCACCAAGCCATCTTCTGGGTAAGACTTTGTCTTCTCAGGGAGTAGCTGTTGTTATGATTAACATTTATTGAGTGCATACTGTATGCCAGACACTGTTTTAACCTTTTTTTTTTTTTTTTTACAAATTTCTTTTATTATTTTTTTTTAAATTTTTATTTTTTTATTCATGAGAGATACAGAGAGAGGGGCAGAGACACAGGCAGAGGGAGAAGCAGGCTCCATGCACCGGGAGCCCGACGTGGGACTCGATCCCGGGTCTGCAGGATCATGCCCTGGGCCAAAGGCAGGCGCCAAACTGCTGCGCCACCCAGGGATCCCCTGTTTTAACCTCTTTATGTGTATTCACCCATTAAGTCTTCCCAGTAATCTATTATTATCCCAAATTTGTAGTGAGAAAATGTAAGCTCAGAGAGGTTAAGTTACAGTATAGGGCTAAGATTTGAACTCAGGCAGCCTGGCTCCTGACCTCATGTACTTAACTACTTGGCTATTCCGTTCCCCACCCTGACCTAGGGAAATGGGATCCTGGAATGTAGGGTGCATTCTAGGGACAGTCCCTGCTGCAGAAGAATTAATTGGCATCAGGTTTCTACTCTGGCTTGAGTAAATTGGGTTAATGCAAGTCTGTGTCAAGTTCACTGAGACCTTTCAGCCCCTGAGGACTAGAGAGGCAGAGGCCCCCACCTGGAAGGGGAGGCCCTGCAGCCTGGCTGGGGCCAGGAGGGCATCGATGGGGAGAATAGGCAGGCAGGGAGCTGCCATTGTGGCGGCTGCCATCACTGGTCATCTTGGTTCTCATTTCACTTGATATCTCAGCAGCACACGACTTTATTCTCATGCTTTTTAAAAAATCACTTTCTCTTATCCTTCTAAATCTTTATAGCATCTGCAGAGATGTCCACTTTCTTATCCTGTTGTTGGTTATTGTCTTCTCTCATTTTGTCTCTCTTTCTCTCTTGATCATTTTCATTAGTGGCTTTTCAATTGTATCAGTTCTTTCAAGAACTCATTTGTTCTCTTTGTCGAACCTCTCTATTTTTTTATGTTTGTTTTCTATTTCATCATTCTCTGCTCTTATTTTTAATATATTTTTATTATCTTTGGATTTATTTTGGTATTGTTCTAACTTAGCTCATTGGTGCTTAGCTCATTATTTTTCAGCCTTTTGAAATATATCTAATATAAGGCAGTAAATTTCCCTCCTTCTGCTTTGGTTGTGTCACAAACTTTCACATATAACTTTTTAAAAAATATTTTATTTATTTATTCATGAGAGACACACAGAGAGAGAGGGAGGCAGAGACACAGGCAGAGGGAGAAGCAGGCTCCATGCAGGGAGCCTGACGTGGGACTTGATCCCGGTTCTCCAGAATCATGCCCTGGGCTGAAGGCAGTGCTAAACCACTGAGCCACCCCGGCTGCCCTCACATATAATATTAATATTATTGTACAGTTGAAAATATTTCCTAGTTTCAATATAATTTATTTTTGACACTTAGGTGTTTCTTAATTTCCAAACATATGGGGATTTTTCTGTTATCTTTTTGGTTTTCCTCTTCTTGTTTGATCGCACTAAATCTGGGAGCATGCTCTATGATTTCATTCTTTTACATTTGTTGAGATTGGCATTGGAACCAAGTATATGGTCTATTTATAGGAATTGTTCAAGTGTGTTTGAACAAAAAATGTATCTTCTGCACTTGTTGGGTCCTGTTTCCTACATATGTGTATTAGGTAAAGTTTGTTAATCCTGTTTCTTTAACATTTCTATGCCTTTACTGATTTTTTTTTTGTTTTTATTGTATCAATTATTGACAGAATGTGTTAAGTCTCCTACTGTGATTGTGGATTTGTCAATTTTTTTGAAGTTCTGATAATTTTTATGTTTTACACTTTCAAGGCTCTGTTATTAGGTGCATAGAATTTAAATTAGTTATACGTTTCTGATGAACTAAATGTGTCATGATTGTGAAGGAATCACCTTATCTTTAGTAAAGGCTTTTCCTTAAAAATCTCTTGTCTGAAATTAACACAGCTATTTTAGCTTTTCTTTGGTAAGGCCCTCCATGGCATATATCCGTAGGCTTTTGATATCTTATGTAAACACATTTAATTGGATTATAAAGTCATCCTTTTTATGTAGTATAATAGTGGGAAAAACCAGACTAAAAGTATGATTCCAATTACATAAAATTTCACAGTGTGAGCGTCCTCGAACTCACCCAGAGATGCAAATTTGGTTTGTGGTTCCAATGGAGAGCCTGTGTTTATTGTATTACCACTCAGTGATGGGTTCCCTTGTCTTTCTCCTCTTTTCCTTCTTTTCTTTCTCTTCTCTCCACATCTATTCTGTGTCAAGTCAACTCTGCACAGTCCTGGGGGGCATGTGTTTGTATGTGCGTGTTTATGTGTGTGTGTGTGTGTGCTCGTGTGCATATTGAGCATGTGCACATGCCTAATCCTCTGATCTCATTTTCTCCAAGTGTCTCACACTACACCCTGGTCACACTGGTCTTCGTTCTCTTCCTCAAAGACTGCAAGCTCTTTCCTACTTGAAGCCTTTGCATTTTGATCCTCTCCTCTGGAAATGGCTTTGAAGAATACCCGACCCAAGGTAGGCCCTTTTCCCAAATTACCCTTTATTATTTATCCTTTTTCATTATCTTCAAAGCACTTGCCACCAGCTAGGATGACCTTGTATTTGTTTACATGTTTATTTTACATTGCCCCATACCACTGGATGGTACATCTCCAAGAGCAGAGAACTTGTATCCCCAATGGCTAGCAAAGGACTTCATGTGTGTTAGAAACTCGTTGCATCACTGTTGAATGAATGAATGAGTGAATGTTTTATTTCTCTCTGTCTCTCCTTCTCACATGAAACATTCACCATGTCTTTATGGTTTCCATTTCCTAAATATGTCGCAGGGCTGCTCACCTCTCTTTACCTCTATTACCTGAGTTCAGGCTACCATCATTGCTCACTTGGACATCTGCAAGTGCCTCCTAACTGGTCTGCCCACATCCTGTCTAGGGCCCCTCCCATTTACTGTCCATACTGTGACCAAAGGATCCTTCTCACACATAAATAGATCAGGTCAACCCCTACTTAAAATCCTTCAGGGCTCCCTGTTGCCCACAGGAGGAGTCCAGGGCATGATCTGGCCCTTACTCCCTCTTCTAACCTTGTCCTGCACCTCCTGCCTCCCCCTCTCATTCTGAGCACTAGCTATGCTGCCCCTTCCTCCACATCCTCAGATGGCTTCCCTTCCCCTCATTCAGGGCTTTTCATGCACAGGCTCACTGCCTAGAATTCCTTGCTCCCTCTGCCTACCTGATCTCTAGAGGCCTTCCCAATCCCTGTCCTCCACTGCCTGGGCTTCCTGCTGCCCTCCATCAAAGCTCTCGGCATGCCTGGCTATGAGCAGCTGCCAGGGGGCTCCTGGCTCTCATTCCCTCTGCTACTCTCAGTGACTAAGCATACCACCGGGCACATGGTGGCTCTTGGGGCATCTTTATGGAATGAAGGGCCTGTGTTGGGACATGGGACACTGGGACCCATGTGGCCCAGCCCCTTCCCTCACCATGTCACAGAACTTCTGACAGCCACAACCTGGGGAGGCTGAGGAGTGGCTCTTGGCACACTCCTTGCTGAGCTGCACCGAGTACCTGGCCCTGGCTGTCAGGGCCCAGGCTATCAGTGAGGGAGACCTGGGCGCTCTCACTCTTTTTTTTTTTTTTAAGATTTTGTTTATTTATTCATGAGACACACAGAGAGGTAGAGACATAGGCAGAGGGAGAAGCAGGTTCCCTGCAGGGAGCGAGCCCGCTGTGGGACTTGATCCCCGGACCCTGGAATCACTCTCTGAGCTGAAGGCAAATGCTCAACCACTGAGTCACCTAGGTGTCCTGCACTGTCACCTTCTAAAGTAGGGAGTGGAACATTGCTTCTTACAAAACCACACCCAAGAGAGATTCCTCCAAATTAGAAGGCTGTTGAAGGGAGGGCAAGCACAGTGTGCTAGGTGTGGATCATACTTTTGATAGAGAGAAACTGCTGGATGCTGTGGGATTTGGGGTCCAGGAAGTGATGCTTCAGGACCCATAGCACAGTAATGAAGTTGAGGATGTTCTCTTCATTTCTAAAAGATACTTTGATGGATCAGATCCTTGCCCAGGGATGACTGGAAGAAAACCAGTACTTTGACATTTGGAAGGGTTAATGACCTTGGGAGCTTGGGGATACCTGGGCATGGAAGGGGTTCTCAAGGGGTAGTGGCATCAGAGGTTGGGTGAGACTTCTTCAGATGGCTTATGGTGAGCAGACAGGTGAGAATACTTATTCCCAGCTGTGAGTAAGACCCTGCCTGGGATATCCTGGAAATGTAGGGGAACACCTCCGAGTAGGCAAGGGGTCCTGAGACCTGGAATCATGCACCTTCTTTATTACTGTCTCTAAACTCCTGAAGAAGGGCCACACAGACTCTCTAAAATTTAGAACTCAGAACCAAGCTTGTGCCCCAAAGGAGCAACTGAAAGATCCTGAGAGGAAACAGAGCAGAAGTTCGTCAAGGGTGTTGACTCAAGCAGCACCTTGGCTCATCCTGGGGTTGGCTGGTCCTGAGGGAGGGAAGGCCATGGCTGCTTCCTCTGGGGGCCCTGCCTGGGTCAGGCGCTTACTGTTTGCTTCAAAGATCCCTCAGGATTCTAGACTCCAGAACTTTCCATGTCTCTCACTTTCATTTCTGCCCTGGCCTGAGCCTTCTTGGAAAAGAGACCTTAGCATCAGTCTTCCTGGAATTGGAAGATGGATGGGGTTTGACCAGCTGATCTGGGGAATGAGATATTCTCTGTTTTCTGCCTCAGAGCACAGCCATGCCTCCCTGATCAGATTGGCAATTCCAGAAGGTGCCATCAGAGCCACTCTTCTTGGTGCCCCATTTGTTTGCAGACTTCTCCAGAACCTTGGACTCCATCTCCATCAAGATCCCTCCAGCTCCTCCCTTCATGTCTCTGGCTCTCATTCCCTTTGGGAAAAGGAGATCCAAGCCGATTTGGGAAATGCTGCCTGCAGAGGAGGCTGGCACCATGTCCGGGTCGGCAAGGCTATATTTAACTGCTATATTTGCAGTTCCACTCACTTGTCCCAACCCCAGCCCCGCCTGCCACCCCTGTACCCCCCCCTCAGAAGGCTGTCCTGCACCATCGGGGCCCTGTGTCGCCCCTGCTCACCCTGCTCCAGCTGTGCAATTGTGGTCTGGGCCACAGGCTATTTTTTGCTTGGTGCCAAAGATTATTCAGTTATCAGGAATGTGTGTTTAAGTGGCCGTCTCCGGAACGAGGATTATAAATAGGAACTTGGGGTCAAGGCCTGGGCCCCAGTGTCCTCCTCCTCTTTGTCCCAGTTCCTGTCCTGGCTCCTGGCTTTTACTTGGGGTGAACACCAGGAGGCCATGGTGAGGTTGTCTGGGGAAAGGACCATTGGCTGGAAGGCCAGAGGTCCAGGACTGACTGCATCCTGACAGGCAAGTCACCCAACTTCTTGAGACTTGCTTTCTCCTCTGGGAAATGAGGAGACTCAGACCCACTCGTTGAATGGCAACACTGGATCTCAGTCAGTCTGTGGAGGGAAATCTGGGTTAGACAGGTAGGTATGTGGGAGGGCAAAGTATCAACCATTGCATGCCAGGTTTTTTGCAGGGGAGAGAGCAAGGTATTAAGAAGAAAAGAATAAGAAAGAAATAGTCTTGAGAGCAAATATGTTGAAGTGAGGGGAGAGAGATCCAGAATTGCCTTTAGGGAGCTCTCAGTCTAATAGTAGAGCCTGGGCCCAGTCTCAGCCCCAGCATAGAGTGGCCTAAGCAGAATGGAGTGGGCACTTGGAGCACAGGTACTTAAGATGAGGTGAAATCTTTCTCTGACAGAGTGAGGGCTGATTCTTGAGATGCCAGTTCTCTTAGACAACAGCTCCGGGCCAGAGGCCCTGGCCCAGGCCATTTGGCTGGTAGATGTGGGTGAGGGCACCTGGTCAGGAAGGCTAGGCCTACTTCCTGATGACCAGTGGTGACCTCCTGTCCTGTGGAGAGCCATCCTCTATGACCTGGTTAAGGCAGCTTTGGCTCTACTTCGCCCTACCCAGAGAGATGAGGGACAAGGACAGAGCTCCACCAAAATGTAGGGCCAGAACCAGTGGCTCCATGCTGCTCCCCTGAGTTCCTTATCAGGCTCCTTTCTATGAAGAAGGGTGTCAGCAAGGGAAGGACACAAATGTCATGACTTTACCTCAGCTTTTCCATCTGTAGAATGACAGAAATAATGCACAACCTACCTCCCTGGAATTGGTAGGTATGAGAAAGATTAAGGGATGTTGTTACAGTAAATGGTAATGATACCCTGAGTAGAAGGACAGTGACTGGCCTAACAGGGTCCTCATGCTTTGGGTCTCAGTCTTCCCCTCAGGTGCAGTTCTTTCATTGTCCCTGCTTTGTCAGTGCTCTTTCCCACCTTCCTCCCTACTGAGGCCTGAGACCCTTTCTCCCCTCATTCCAGCTTTCTGGACCCAACAGACACTTAGCTCTTTGTCCTCTTTGGGTGGATCTAGCACCTGTCCCATATCTTGTTAGCAGGTTGGGGCTGCATTGGCAGGTATGGCCTAGGACCTGCAGCTTCAGCCCTTATTCTAGAGTCATCGATGTACACAAAAATCTCTTCCTTCTGATAATGTTGGTGCATGGAATGCCCACTATAAGCAGAATTTATTCTTTTTTATTTCTTGGTAAGACTTTCATTTAAATTTGCAAGTGAGAAAATAAAATCCTTTGGTAGACTACATATTTTGTTTACATTTTTAAAAGATTTTATTTATTTGTTCACGAAAGACACAGAGAGCAAGGCAGAGACATAGGCAGAGGGGAAGCAGGCCCCTTGCAGGGATCCCAATGGGGGATTCAATCCCGGGACTCTAGGATCACACCCTGAGCTGAAGGCAGATGCTCAACCACTGAGCCACCCAGGCGTCCCTACATTTTTTTTTAAGTGTATAGGTGGAGGAATGAGGTGTTTTGAAATGGAAATGGGGCTTGGGCAGGGGTTGCCCTACTCTGCCAGGCTGAAACAGAGGGCTCTGTAATGTGAGGAGGGTGAGTGGATGGTCAGGCTAGCCACCTGCCAGGATGGAGCTCTGGGGATGGCAAGCATGTGGAACATCTTCATGACAGGCTCATACGGAGCCCCTGCTGGGTCATTGCCAAGGGCTTCCTTTGCCTTTACTTCTGAGGACTGTTCTAGCTTGGTTTGACCATGCTGGGGGTCCTAAGGACCTCAGTTCAGTCCTCCACAGGCAAGAGCAGGTGACATTAGAAGGAATGTTCCAAGAGGCCCCCACGTGCAGTATTAGGGGGTGGTAATCAGGAGATAAAGAGGGAATCAGAGAGAGGGGGCATTCTTGGCTTTTTCAAGTCCTGGTCCCCACTCCTCACCTGGCCCCCAGCCCTGGCTGCTCCTCAGCTGGCTCATATGATAGCTTCAAGGATGGGAATGTGGTCTTGTACTAGGCAGCCACCTAGATCCAGTCATACCTAGGACTACATCAAGAGGGAGGCTTGAATAGTCTTCTCTGGGGGCATAGCTGCCCCTCCTTTTTCTGTGACAAGACCAGGATGACTCCTAGCCCAACAACTTCCTCAGCCTCTGGCTCTGTAGACCCTACAGGTAAGAACCTGTTTCCTTCCCTCTTCCAAGATCAATGCTGCCCTTGCTTCTTGGCTTGTGGCTTTGTCACTTTGGTTTTTGCTTCCATTGTCATACCTCCTACTCTTATTTCATCCTCTCTGTCCCCTTCAGTCCAAGCTGGCAGTGTTTCTGTTGGGATGACATCCTCCAGAGCCTCACTTAGGTGACCCAGACTGGACCTTCCTCCCCTTCCTGTCAGGCTTGTATCTTGAACCCTGCTGGCCTTAACCGCCTATTTTAGATAATAGGCCTTCTGTCGTCTGGCAAGGGGCCTGGTCCAGAGACACCTCTTCTCAAGAGAAGCATGACTCTGATCCCAGGGCCAGCACTGGGGGCAAGGAGAAGTGGTGTTGGCCAGCATATCCCCAGACTGGAGACTCTGGAAGGCAGGCCAAGATTCTAGACCTGGACCATATTACCCGTGGTCAAATCCACCCCTTTCAGGAAGAGTTAGGACCAGGGCACTGGGCCAGTACTCTTCACAACAGGTCTCTGAGGTGGACATTATAGAGCTGTTTATGGATGAGGAACCAGAAGCCCAGAGAAGAACAGGAGGTTACCTGAGGTCATATAGCCAGTAAAAGAGCTAAGACTAAAAGCCAGGTGCTGCTGTCTGCCCCTTAGAACACCTTACTGTAGAGGTATGAGGTGCCCTGCTGACAGCTTACTGCCTCCAGTCCCAGTACCATCCTCAGACTTGGGCACAGACCACCCTGTGCCTTGAAGTTCTTTCCTTGAGATATTGGAGATCCCCGTCTGTGGTTAGAACTGACCAGGGTTGGCAGTGCCCTCTGAGTGGGCCACCCTGAGCTTGGACTGAGCTTTAGATGAACCCCAGCCCCTCTTTCTCCTCCTTCAAGTACCCTCCATCCCTCTATCCCATGTGTGGGGCCAGCCAGATGCTCCAAGCTGCAGTGAGATTCATGCCTATGCAGTTATCCTGAGGCCTCATGGACATACTCAGAATACCTTTCAGAATGGTACTGACACACTGATTTTGACAAACTCAAATTGTCTACATAGATAGACCTGGCCAAAAAAAATTTCTGGGATCCCAGAAATTTTACACCTTAGGGATGGCACTGCCATTCCCCTGACATTAAGCCATTCTGCCATATTGCTGCTTATTGTATTTTTAAGATTTTATTTATTTATTCATGAGAGACAGAGAGAGAGAGGCAGAGACATAGGCAGAGGGAGAAGCAGGCTCCATGCAGGGAGCCTGACGTGGGACTTGATCCCAGGTCTCCAGGATCACACCCTGGACTGAAGGTGGCGCTAAACCGCTGAGCCTCTGGGGCTGCCCTGTTGCTTATTGTATTAATTGATTTTCTCTTTTGCCTTATAACCTCTTTAAAAAGACCTACACCAAGGGAGATTTCCCAAATTCCCTTTATTACCCCCACCATGTTTCACAATCCTTAGATTTTAAAATTGGATCCACATTTGACTTCCAGGCCTTAACTGTTCAGCTCAAACAATCTCCCTTTGTCCTGGCCTCTGTGGACAGTGCTCAGCCCCACCTGACCCTTAGCCTTCTTGCAAAAAAGCAGGAGGCCCTCACACTCTGGGATTTCCAGGAGCCCTAAGATGTAATAAAACCTGTCAGAGATCATATGGCTGTCCAAAGAGGTATGGGATTGTCAGTTCATACTTCCATCCTGAAATGGGGCACTCTGGGTTGTCAGTGGAGAACATGGCCAGGGGGAGACTAAGGGGCAGGCATCATTTGGGCCTGGCACCTGCTCCCGTTTCCTCTCTCTTCAGCCTTCTTCTCAGGGTCCTGACCCTCTGCGCCTCCTTCTAAGGCATGCTCTGGCCTGTACTCCCCAGTGAAATTGGGATGAGGGCTTGGAATGGAACAACCAGGGTCTGGGGAGTGATTGTCCCTTGGCAGAGAGAGGCAAATGGACCATCCCTCATCCCGGGAGGTCAATGCTGTGAACCACGTTTCCTTTCCAGCAGCATCTGCCCATGGGCCCCTCTCTGAGCCTCTTTGTCTCTCTCTTCTCAGTGGGGCTGTCAAAAGCTGAGCCTCACAGGTTGTGACTAATCACTAGCAGATTTTTTTTCCATCCAAGAAGAAGAAAAAGCTGAAGGAGATGAAGAAAAACCCCAACAGTGAATAACTCGGAAGAGTTTCCAACATGTGGGTGTTTTTCTGGGACCAAAGATCAGGAAGATTCCAAATGTAAACAATCCCAAAATAACTCAGCTCTCTCAACCCCAGGCATTCCCAGGACTGGATGTCCACACTCCCTCCCTCTCCCTCTGGGAACTCAAGGTCAGGGAGAGGTGGCAAGCTTGGGTACTATGAAGAGTTGCTTGAGTGAGGACTTCAGGCAGGGCATAGGCTCTGTGGGGCTGGAATTGAATCTTCTTTATCAGATAATAGTCTTTTTGAGAGAAGAACTTCTTTCTGCCCTATCAGATCAGGTCTTCCTGGGATCAGGGACCATGACTATGGCTCTCTTTGCTCAGAGTCATAACCCATTGTGCTTAAACCAAGCTCCTGAGATTTCTTGCCAGCATAGTGTAATGGAAAGAATATGGACTTTGAAGTCACACAGGGTTGGAATCTTGGCTCCACCACTTATTGTGTGGCCTTGAGTATGTTATTTAGCATCTGGGAATCTCAGTTTCCTCCTTGTAAAACTGGGGCAATGATTCTTACCAGAGAAAACACTCTAACTAATGTGCCTAGTAGGATGCTTGTTACTTAGAAAGGGCTCAGTAAATGTTCCCTTTCCCCTCTCCCTCTTCCCATGTAGGTGACTTAAGCTGGAAAAACCGGTAGGTTCTTTTCTACTCCTCTCTTTGTTAAAGGAAGGACTCTCTGTGTTCAAAGGTAGAAATCACCCCTTCTGATTTCAGAAATCACATTACTGAAAATCACTTGTGCAACTCCTATGGAAGAACATATTCAACATATTGTTAAGAAAATATTCTAGAGGCAATAATGCTTGAGGAGATGGTGGAAGTCTGGGCAAAGATAATGGAAGTGGTGGCTGAACTTGGTAATAGACATGCTGATGAGATGATGGTGGAAGGAGTGGTGGTGATGTTAGAAATGATAGTAGTGATGGACACCATGGAGTAGATGATGGAGGAGGTGGTTAAGATCATAAAGGTGTTAGGGGTAATGACATTTGTGTTGTTTGGGATGATTGTTCCAGTTGGTTTAGAGTCATGGTGAGATATGTGATCCGGACTACCTTCAACAGTTGTCTGCTCCAGAAGAAAGGCACAGCGGGGGCAGGCAAAGCAAGGTAGAAGAATTCCTTATGATTAACTGTTAGATTGGCCCTCAAATCCAATAGAAAACATTAGACTTCTCAATCATTGCTGATTGAACACACATGTTTATTTTGGCTACTTCCAGAAGCCCCACTAACATATCATTAATGGATTTTTTTTTTTTTAAGCATAAACCCACAGGGAAAAAGAGAATGGGAGAGGGAATGGCAGCAGACAAGAGAAGTCAAGAATTTGGAAATCAGAAAGTGTATGGATGAGTGGTACCTGACTTAGCAGACCACAGAAAAAGCTGAAACTCAAGCCCGCAAGGTTGTGGGGGTAGATGGCAGGAACTAATAGGTAGCAAAATATTTTTAGCCACGGATTCCCAGAAAAGCCTGGGAATTGGATGCAGCAGTTACTTCTGAAGGCAGGGGTTCAGAATGAGGGTGGAAAATAGGAGGATTGGTTTTAAGTTTTTTTAAAAAGCAGTAAGAACCTCCATATCCTGGGTTGACTCCTCTACCCTATGCATCCAGCTAACCCTATCCCCTTCCATGCTGGTGGAAGACAGATTTGTGCTCTGAGATGTTGAACCTGAAAGGCTTCACACATAGGAGCACCAGGCAAAGCTAGAGGAGGAGAGAAGAGTCATTCTGAAAATAAGGATTAAAGATAAGCCAGTTTCCTGAAAGGTGAAGCTCTCAGCTCTCTTCTATATCAATCCCCAGAGCAATGGAAGCCAGAGTAATACCACACAGGCAAGATATTGGAAGAAAGTTTCCTGGGGACACTGATTTTCCTGTTTTCTCCTACAGGTTTGGTATTTGGTCTCCCCATGAAGCTCTGAGTCCCAACCGATTACTCTTTGGTGAAGCCCGCATGTCAACAACTTTCTCTCTTCTTCCACTGCTTCCAATCAGAACTGCAGTGCCTCACACATCAATATGAATGGGCAGCTAAGAATTACTTGATATTTCAAGAAGGCCTCCAACATGATAGGCACACATCCAAACTAAGAGGAAAAAGGAATATAGAAAAAAATGGTGAAGAAGAAAAGCACAGAAACCATGATTAATATTTTTTTAGAATGATAAAAGAAGGTTATGCCTTCTTTAAATGAGAACTGGGGTGACTT
This sequence comes from Vulpes lagopus, assembly GCF_018345385.1. Classification (NCBI taxonomy): domain Eukaryota; kingdom Metazoa; phylum Chordata; class Mammalia; order Carnivora; family Canidae; genus Vulpes; species Vulpes lagopus. The sequence continues at coordinate 82,974,429 of NC_054828.1, forward strand.
TTTTAAAAGGAGCAGAAGAAAGAAAATTCTTGGACATGCAAATATAACATCCACATTTTATTAAAAGGCAAAGGAAGAGTTGGACTATAAAATCAGGACAAAATCCCAAAAAGTATAACAAAGAAATGGAAATTGACAGAAAAATGTAGATGGTCAGTCTAGGAGCAGCATTGTAAGTCCTAGAAAGAAATACAATTTTAAAAGGATGGAGGTGCCTGGGTGGCTCAGTAGGTTAAGCATCTGCCTTTGGCCTGGGATGGAGCCTGCATCTGACTCCCTGCCTGCTCAGCAGAGAGCCTGCTTCTCCTTCTCCCCCTGCCTGCCACTACCCCTGCTTGTGCTTTCTTTCTCTCTCTCTCTGTCAAATAAATAAATAAAATCTTTTAAAAAATAAATAAAAAGGAGGAAAATTTCCTAGAACTGCAGAACATAAATTTATGGATCAAAAATTTTCCTTTTTTTTAAAAAAGATTTTATTTATTTATTTGACAGAAAGAACACAAGCAGGGGGAGCAGCAGAGGGAGAGGAAGAAGCAGGCTCCCCATTAAGCAGCTAGCCTGATGTGGGGGTCGATCCCAGGACCCTGGGATCATGACCTGAGCCAAAAGCAGATGCTTGACCAACTGAGCCATCCAGGCACCCCAGGCAAAAATTTTTCTATGAGTATATGGCAGACCAAATTTAAACACAAAAACAACTCACCTTAAGGCACACTGCAGTGAAATCTCAGAACATTGAAATGAAAACTTCAAGAGTTTCCAGAATGAGGAAAGAAGTTTACTTACGAGTTATTGTGAATTAGGGTTGTAATCTCTACAATTACTGTGTAAGATAGAAAATGACCAATGCTTCTAAATCCTGAGGGAAATTATTTCCACCAATGCTTCTAAATTCTGAGGCAAGCTAGCAATTGAGTATGGCAATAAAAATAAAGATACTTTTGGACATGAATGGTCTTACAAATTTACCTCTTAAACAGTATTTTCCAGGAGGATCTTGGGGAATGTTATCCACCTTACTTAGGAAATAAACCAAGGAAGAGGAAGGACACAAAGGATATGTGATCAGGATAGAGACAAAGGGAAGTTTGTGAATGATGGTGAAGAAAAGTGTCAAGATGACAATCAAGTAAAATATGTGGAGAACAGTCAGTCCACATTAGCCATGAGGATACAGGACTCCAGGAGGGAGGTCTCCAAGAAGGAAATTAAACTGACAGTAATGTACATTCAAAGGAAAGTTTTAGTTCCATTGGAAAGTTCAGAGATGAATTAGTAAATGATACGTGGAAAATTAAGCAGATGGCAAAGCAAGGTAATTATTATTTCCAAGGGAAACCAAACAGTTGTACAAGAAAGGAAAAGTGGTTTAATTGTGTGTGATAGTAATATAGTGATAGTAATACAAATCCTGAATATGCCTGTAATCAATGTCAATGTTGCATGTGTGTGTAAAAGAGAGAGAAAGAGGGAGAGAGATGGTGTAAGAGAGATAAATCCTTATCTTCCATAGGAGAAAGTCAATAGATAAAACCTAATCCTGAAAAATATAAGAAATATCAGTATTACTATGTCAATTAGAAATGTTCAAATAAATACTAGAGGAAAGGGTTAAAATAATTCAAAGTGCTTGCCTCAGAAAAGGAGGACTCAAAAGTGAGCAAGACTGGAGCAGAAGTCTTATGGTTTTCATTATAAACCTTGTAGAACATTTTACTTTCAAAAATATGTACATGTATTACTTTGATTAAAAAAATAAAGATTTAAATAGAATATAAAAATGAGAACTCTGGTGAGCCATGCTAGATTATGTGGAGAACTTCTTGACCAAATAAGTCAGTCCAAATGGCTCAGAACCAAAATCAGCTGAAAGACCTGCTCCATCTACTGCCTTAGGTCCAAACCCAAGTCTTGGAAGTGTCCACATTCACCAGAAAGCCACAAAAGGGAGTGCAAGAAACACAGAAACATCTTGCATTTGCTCCATTTCTCAAGCCTTTCCAGGACCATGTGGCTGCCACATGGAAGAAAGAAAGAGGAATGGGGATAAAAGGTTCAAGCCAAAAATTAGGAGAGATGATTGGGCCTTCTCCCTGGGGAAGCAGGCCCTAGCCCTCATACTGCACCCATGTGTGCTAGACGTTCAGTCTGGCGCTCTTTCTCCCCAACTAGCACAGTGCACCATAAGATATTCTATTGCAGTGCTCCTCCTTGAGAATAGAGCAAAGAGAGAGAGGAGAGCTGTGAATAACTTCTAGAATCCAAAAGTGATGGTAGCAGTGAAACTGGAGGTGATAGAGGTGAGGAAGTGGCAATATCAATGGGAATTTATAAGCATAACAGAGGGAATGACTGGAGAAGTGATAGATGCAGAGATGGTGCTAGTGATAGTGGAAGTGATACTGACGATGGTATTGGCAGTAATGGTGCAAATAATTCTAGTGGGACAGTGAAAGTGATTCTATTCATGATGATAGAGGTGATAGTAGCTTTGAAGATGAGATGTTGGAGGAGGAGATACTAGCAATGATAGTGGAGGTGATATGGTGGTGACAGTGGCACGATGAGAGACATGGTATTAGTGGGGTTGATGGCAGAAATGGGAGCAAACAAGGGGAAGTGATAGTAATGTGGATGGCATTGATAATTATAGCAGTGGAGGTGGAATGATTATGGTGGTGCTAGGCGGTGGGAATGGTGGGAATGATGAGAGTGATTGTGGCATTGATGTTGGAAGTGGTAGTGGTCGGAATGTTGACTGCGATGATGGATGGTCATAGAGTCATTATGACCAAGATGGTGGATTTCATTATGGTGAGAATGGTGGTATTGGCAGTAGAGGCAGGGATACTGGACTTTGCAATGACAGACACAGTATTATAAATATGGGAATGTTGATCAAAGTCATAAGACATACATATGTAGGGCATTTAAAGACAACAGTCTGAATAGACTGAGTCATGTTGTAGTAACAGATAGCCCCTTCGGGAGTTTATATGGCAAGGTTTAATTCCCATGCTGTATATTAGAAGGTAGTTCTGCTCTCATAGTCACCTATGGGCTGTGCTGATGGAGGATCCAATTCTATGTGCTTTTTTAGGATCACTGTGGTGGTAAGAAGAGAAAGTGATGAATCATACATTGTTTCAGTCAGCTTAGGCTAGGTTATGTGGTGGTAATGCAAAACTCCAAAATTTCCATAGATTTCAACAATAGAATTTCTCACTCACATTCTATGTACATTGCTCAGAAGTGACACATATTGTCTCTGCCTACATTTTATTGGCTGAAGCAAGACTAATTTCAAAAGAAACAAGGAAGTGCGATCTTCTCAGGTGCCTAGAAAGAGAAGAACTGGGATATTTGTGCACTCTTTAATGACAGGCACTGTTTGCTTATTGGGTACAGGAGGGAGTAGGGACAATGTAGGTATCATGGAAGGATGCTATGGTCATAGAAGGAAGACTCGGTCATTGTGGAGGGGCTTATGGAAAGGGGAGGAGCTAGAGGCAGGACAGGTTATGGCAAAGTTCACAAACATGCTTGGCATTGTTCCTCAGTTCTCCTAGTATTTCTGGCTTCCCGGAAATCCAACAGATTCTAGGGAAGTTTGTTTGGAGCACAAGATCATAGGCAGAAACAGCAGAAGCCAAGGATGGAAAGGTCGGCTAGAGCCATAGCACGGAGGACTTTGAATGCCATGCTGAGACATTTTGCAACATAAACCACAGACAGAATGCTACATAGCCAAATAAGCTTAGGTAACGCTGCACGCTCTATCACACTCTTGTACACTGGCTCTCTTCACACCAGGAAACCCACTGATGATAACTCTGCCATCTTCAGCACGTGGCTTCCAGTTCTCTGGGTGTTAACATCCTGGTCAGCAGGATGGGGAAGAAGAAGGAGTGGGAGCATGGGAGAATTTTATGGGCTAGACCATGAAATAGTGCACATTGCTTCTGCTAAAGTATCATTGGACATAATTTAGTCATGTGGTTGCACATAACTGCAAGGAAGGCTGGGAAGGGTAGTCCAGAAGGCTGCCCAAATCAGGAGAGATGAAGTTTTGGAGGGCAGTAAATGTTCTCTTCACAACAGCTCTCCTTCAGCCTTTAAAGGACTTGAAAGTGAATGAAGGCCAAAGTTTTCAGTATTGCTTCAGGACTTCTTTGACCATTTTAACATAATCATGGACTATCAGGTTTGGGAGGGACTTGGTGCGGTCCAGTCCCCACTCCGGGGCTGGAGACCCACTTCCAAGAACTCTGTTTAGAAGCCTCTAGGGATGGAGAATTCCACATACGAGGTAGCTTGTTTCACTTCCAGAGTTCTGATGGCTAGAAGTATTGACCACGGAACTAAACGGAACTGTGAACAGGAGCGTATGAGCAAAGGCATGTATTTTCACTTCTTGTGTCAGTGCCCACTTCTGTGTCTTTCTCAACACCTTGTTGGCCCTTAGTTTTGTATGATGGACACCTCACCCCCACAAATTTCTTCATATTCCTAAGGATCAGGGTCACATATGTGGTAGGTTTTACTTACATTCCGGGGGTAATGTTTTAGAGGTTGGATCTCTGTAAGTGCAGTCCAGGTGGGAGCTTAAAGAGTGACCTCTAGCCTTTGCTGTTCTTAAAAGTCCAGCCTCACCCCTGTTGCTCATTCTTATTGGCTGTATTTCTCTGCAGGCCCAGCCTGGCTACCCTATATATTCCCAAGCTCCAACCCTCTCCCCATTCTCAAGCACCATTTCCTGTACCCTTGTGTTCTCTCCAGAAGCTGTCAAATTATTGTTTTCCTATGCCAAGAAAATGATTCCCCTTAGTGTCCCATCTCTCTTCCCTGAGGCCAGCTTTGCAAATCGTATGGCTCTTCAAGGTACTTTGCTTCACATGAAGGTGTCCACTTAGAAGAGGCGTTATATCATCCCTGTAGGAGGTGGGATCACTGCAGTTAGTCAGATGTTAGGTGACTTTGGCTTCTTTCTCCCACTGTTCAACCATCCATTCAGACCGTATTTATTGATCACTTACTATGTGCTGGGCATATAGGTAAAGTGCCTGCCACAGCTCAACGACTTAATAACTGGTAGCTCATTTCCTTCCCTCCCTCCCCTTAGAAAATTCTCCCTGCAGGTGAAGTGACACCACTGGGAGGCCTCTAGTTCTAGATGCTGGGGAGAGCTGTGCGGCTGTGGGATCAGCTGCCCCTGAGCACAGGGCATCCTGTCCTTCAGGCTCCCACAGTGGAGACAATGACCCAAAGAGGGGTCATACCTGAGTGTTCAACCTCTAAGGCCACTTGTGATAATAGTAACAGAGGTTACTCTGTGATTGACAATGGCAATAACCCCGACAGTCTGATGTCCCCTACGTAGACAGAAAATCCAGTCTTTACAGTTGATAACCACTTTACCTAGCCATTTTCCCAGCTGTAGGGTCAGGTCTGTAGGTCTGTGCCCCTCCCAAGAGCATCATCCACATCATGGGGGGCGCTTTGTTCTTACTGGCTACAGGGTGAGTGGCGGCGCCTGTGGTTGGACAATGCAGCAGCCATAGAGCAAAGGACACTGTATTTGCATCAATAATGTGCTCTTCTTGGGCGCAAAGAGCCATAAGCTTCCAAAGCCCAATTTTGTGTTTTCATTTGATTCTCAAAACACTCTAACGTCGGGTGGCATTTCCATTTCACAAAGAGGAAACTGAAGAAGATAGAACGTGGCTTCCCCTGGGTCATACAGCTATGCAGCAGTGGAGCAGGAGCTGGTGCTGGCTCTCTGCTCAGACTCTTAGCACGGTGCTCTAACTGCAGCATCGTGTGGCAGCTCCTTGCCTCCTGTCAGATGTCCCACCAGGAGTCGGCTCCACCAGACTCCTGCCATTCCGACTACCTCCTCTGCTCTGTTTCCTATTCCTTTTGGTTTTAGGACCCTCATTTCCAAAACAAGTATATGGTAAAAGGCATGGGCCAATGGGAGAGGACAGCAGTGCCATCTCTCCAGGTTACACAGATGTGTCTTTTTAGGGGCCTTGTCATTAGGGCTTCCTTGGTCCCTTAAATTGGAAAGTGAGGAGGGAAGGTAACACTGCTGTAACCGGCTGGCCTAGGATGAAGCAAGGGGGTAGGAGCAGTGCTGGGGTGGAGGGGAATCCCCCTGGCCCCCTACATCCAGACTTGAGTCTGTACCCCAGTCCCCTTCTTGTCCCCTTCTTGTCCTCCACTCCTGTCTGTCAGATGCTCCTGACATTCAGAAATCTGAGATGCCTGGAAAAGAGGGGAAGAGGCAGCAAGTGGCTATGAGCTCATCCTTACTGGCCGGCGCCGGGTGCCCCTGCGGGACCCTTTTTCCATGGCGGGGTCCAGGCTCCTCGGGTGGCGATGACTTCAGGGCTGGAGATTCCCCACTGGCTGCCCCGGGGGATGGACACTGGCTTGTAGTGCATTCCAGCCATACTCCCCTCAGCCCTGGCGACGTGAGAACCAGAACCCTCGACCCTCTGTCTCCCCGCTACTCTCCAGGGGAGCCTCAGGCCCAGTGTGTCCCCAGCCATCTACTCAACAACTCCTCCTGACCCAGACCTTTCCAGTTCCTACTCTTCCTGTTCCAGGGGTGGAAAGGCCAGGACCAAGGGATGGGTCCCTCCTTCTTCCCTTTGGCCTAGCTTTCCCTTCTGCCTTTCTCCTTTCTCCATCAGGTCCCCAGTCTGCCCCAGCAGACGTCAGCTTGGACAGATACAGTGTCCCCAACACCAGATGGTGATGGCTCCATGAAAGCTACCCAAGAGAGGCCATTGTGGGCAGCCCCTGGGTCTGCCCATGCATGCTGCTGATGGCACTTTGTGGGAACTTTGCTTATCCTTCTCCTTCCCAATCCTGTCACCAAACACTGTCTAACCCTGGTCTAAATCTGCCTTCTGTCTAGCCCCCAAAAGCCATTGATTCTCCTACCCAACCCACCCCACATTGCCTTTGCATTCTTTCCATCCTCTTGGTCTCCTTCATGATCTTGGGGTGTTTTGTGGGGCCTATGGATTGGGGTGTCCCTACCCAGTAATGACACTTCCCATGTCCATCCCATCACCATGCTCTAGCCTGGGACTCAGAGCATTCCCCTAATGGTAGGGCTTCCCTGTGCCCTTTCCCTCACCTACCAGTGCCTACTAGCACTCCGGGCCCTCTTATCACTGTTTACATACTGCTGGTAATGTAGCCCACAGCCCGTCTCTCCACTTCCACCCTCAGCCTGCCTGCTTGAAGCCGTTAGCAATTGCGTCTCTAATCAACTTGCATTTGCAGCTCAGCCCACTCCACTCAGACACAGGTCCCTCCACCCCACTGAGTCCGTGTTCACTGTGATCACCAGGGACCTCATTGCCAAGTCCTTCCTTTGACTTCTGTGGTAGCCAATTATACTGCCTATCCTCCTCCCTGGCCATTACGCTACCCACTGAGGCAAAGGACCCCAAAATACAGTGGCTTAAGCAGGATGGAATTTCATTTCTCTCTGAAGAAGAATGGGTGCATGCCTAGTGTGGTGGTTTGATGGTGTCAGGGTCTGGTTCCTTCTGCTTGTTCTTCATCTTCTGTGTGCCACTCACTTCTGTTTCTTGGTCCTGGATGGCTGCTCCTGACCCTGTCATCCGTGGGAAAGGGGAGATGAGGAAGGGAAACCATGCAGCTTCCCTTCAGAGGCAGGACTCCAAAGCTGCAATGTCACGTCAGCTTATGTCCCCCTGGTCAGAATGCAGCATATGGCCACACCTAGCTGGGGACCATGACAGAAATTCCATTGCCACTGTAAGGAGGACAGAACAGATATTGGTGGACAACCACTTCTGATTGCTCCTTGTTAATATTTTCCCTGGCAGTTTCCCTCTATTTTCCCAGGAAATATTGGGGTTCCCTTTTCTGGCCTGCCCTCTCCTCTCTCCACATGTTCTCTGTTGGAGTCTTAAAGCACCCACCGATCCAAACTCCTCCCTTCCAAAGTCAGGGGTTCCACAGTCTGTATCTTTGCACAGAAGTACCTCCTGACTCTATACCCACAATTCCACCCCAGGACTGGATAATTCCTTCTGGAGGTCCCACTAATTTGGAGGTCAACATCAATATGCCCCCCAAACTAACTGGTTCTTTTCTTCCCAAATCTCCTTCTCCATGGGCCGTTGCTCCTGTGTGTGACACTACCCCTCCTGCCCCAGGCTCTCTCTACCGGTTCCCATGCAGTCCATCCCTCAAGCTCCCTCACAGCCATCCCTTCCTCACCCACCCCCTGCCTCGGTCCAGGTGTCTTCACTTCCCTCCCGGCCTCACAGCTGCCGCTGCCTGTCCCCATGCCCCCCGTTTGCATCTGCACCCCCCCAGCTATACAGAGCAGCCAGGCTGTCTAAAATGTGCGCCCCCTGCTTATACACCTTCCATGGCTCCCCACTGCCCACAGAGCACACCACAGCTGGCCACTGCTCCTTCATCCAGCCTGTATCCTGCTTTGCTATTTCAAGTGGTTTGAGGAGCTCTGAAAACTGTACATCCTGTTTCTTGGTCCGTGTTTCTCACTCATCCCTTTCTCTCCATCTGCCCAAAGTGCCAGATATTGGCTCAGCCCTCAGGACTTGGTTTTATCCCTAGGTGTTTATCCCTCTGGGAAGCCCCTTTGCACGCCCTCCCATGCCTTCTGGGATCTCTGAGATGTAACTGTAGCTTGGTTACAATTGTAACTGTAGATGTAACTGTAGATGTAGTTACAACTACAACTGTAACTGTAGATGCTACAGATGTAACTTGGCTTCTATGGCACAGCCTTTGTCTGTGTCAGAGCAGAACTGTAACACTCCATTTCTGCATCCCTCTCACCAGTCTAGGGGCCCTCTGAGGGCATGTACTTTCCTTCTCTCTGGCCCCAGCATCAGGCACAAGGCTTAAAAAATAGGCAGCATTTAAAAGTGTTTGTTGAATGAATAATTGATCATGTCACCCTGGCTCAAAAAATATGAATGGATTTCCCAATATATACAGATACTGAATCATTATGTTGCATATTTGAATTAAACATCATGTTCTAAGCCAATTATGTCTCGATAACCAGCCAACTGAACAACAACAACAAAAATATCAATGGCTTCTCACTGACTATATTATATAATGAAGTCTAAGCCTCTTTCCAAGGAATTCAAGGCCTTCCATGATGGAACCATCAGGGTTTTCAGACTCACTGTTCAGTCCATCACCCAGACATACCATTTCTTGTCATACCCACTTACTCTTAAGCTCTTGTATCTTTTGTCCCTTGCTTCTCCCAACATGGAGGACCCTTTCTCCTTCCTTTACCTGTTTAACACCTACTGATCCTTCAACACTCACTTGCATGTTACCTTCTTTGGTCTTTCCAACTCAATCACATTTTCCTTGCTCTGGATTCCTGCTCCTCATGCTGCCATGATGGTTCAGTATTGTTCCTGTCAATAGAGTGCCGTGTCCAGCTGTGCTATTAACACCCTGCACACCTCCTTCCATCTGCAGTTTTCTCCTTTTTCTGCTGTCCACATCACCATGTGGCTGAAAAGGGGGGAGACTGCCTTGGTGTTTGGCAGCCTCGCCTTTATTAAGCTCAGTGAAGTTGGGTCTTCACCAGGCTGGGTCAATCATAGCTCCTTACCTTTCTGGTTCTAGTTCTTTGGTTTAAAACCAACCACCTCACCTAATCCAGGCTACTCAGAGCCATTCCCTGATATGTTTTTTAAAACAAAAACTAAGATGGGACATATGGGTGGCTCAAATGGTTAGGCATCTGCCTTGGTGCTCAGATCATAATCCTGGGGTCCTGGAATCCAGCCGGGTGTGGGGCTCCCTGCTCAGTGGGGAGTCTGCTTCTCCTTTGCCCCTCTGCCCCTCCCCCCTCTCATGTTCTCTCTCACTCACTTGCCTTCTCTCTCAAATAAGTAGATAAAATCTTAAAAAAACAAACAGAGAGAGAATGAGGTAGAAATAGTATGATATAACACTTAGAAGCTGTTAAAAGCCCTTTTTTTCTTTTCTTTTCTTTTCTTTTTTTTTTTTTTTTTGTATGATAGAAGCCATTGTGCTGTAAGAGAAGGAAACTAACATAGAGAGAGGCATGGAGATAGATAGCTAGAGATAGATATCGAGAGAGAGGCAGGAAGAGAGAGAGGAGAGAGAAAGAGAAGCAGGCCTGGAGGAGGATTCTTGAAATCCCTTTGCATTCTGGCTCTTGTCATGACTTGGTTGGATTCTCTGTGTAGATAATATCCATCTTTTTTCTTAATCTGGTTCAAGTTGTAACCAAGAGTCTTGATAAAACATACACCTCTTTGGCTCTGTGTAGTACTGTAGCTATCTGAGTGCAAATGTGACCCCTCCCCCAGTCTGTCTCCAAGTTTATAGAAGGTGCAGCCACCCCATTGGGTGCCCCCCTACAATAAGGCCGAGTCCCCTCTCAGGCCTATGGCCCTAGACCAGGGCTATTCCATCTTTGCTAATTCATGACTAATGAATTGCTAATTCGTGACTAAATGCTCCCACACAGGGCGACTGGGTTGCTGCTTAACCATGGCTTTCTTCCCATTTTAGGCTGCGTAAACCCATCAACAATAAGCAAATTATGTCTGTGAGCCAAGGTCACTCGTGGTTTGTTTACTGCAGCCGCTGTTCCCCTGGGCTGAGGAGTCCTTTCCACAGGTGTTTCTTCAGCCTGGCCTTAATTTATTCCTTTTCCCTTCCCTCCCTCACTCAGGATAATTATTGCTTTTGTTTATAATTGAGTTAAGTAAACTGACCTCCATCTTCTCCAGCAGAAGCCTCCATTAATGCCACTGTGGTGTGGCTGGCCATCAGCCAGGTTGTAGGACACCAAACATCTGGACACTGAGAAGGCTTCAAGGGCTGCTGCCGAAGGACAGTGTCAGGGCTGGGGGAAAGGGACTCGACAGCAGACTTTCATTGCCAGTGACCCGAGACTTGGCCTAGCACTCACACCAGATTATTCCTGAAGCAAAGTGGTGAGGTCAGCCTGGGTGTACATTTTGAGCCACGGGCCACGCCTGGGAGGGGAGCAAGATGTCTCCCTGGGAAGAGACCATGGAGTGATCTGTGAAGGAAGCAATGGCCAAAAGGTTGTGGCTAAACAGAGGAGGCTTTGATGGGAGAGGGGAGGACAGTCCTCTGCTCAGTGGGGCACTACCGGGATGGGCAATCACTGGCCCTTTCTGGGGCATCTGCCTGCCCTAGAGCTGGAGCTGCAGGGATTGAGTCCAGCACTCTTCAGGGACCCATAAATATTGGGTGGGTTTGGGTATAAAGACCAGACCCAGGCCCATCAGCAGGGTATTTTCAGCAGAAAGGAACAGATATACTCTTTCATTCTGACTCTCATGTGGCCCGGCATATGGGGAGCTGCCTGGGTGGGGGTTACCAACCAGAGCTTGGCTGTCCCCCAGCCCCTTGCCCTGAGCCCTGACGTCACATCCCAGACATCTGGCTGTCAGATCTGATTGAGCTCATGCTTGGAGAGAGCTGGCAAGCTAGGAAGCCTAACTCCGCACACATCCATGCCCACCTAGCCAGGATCTGCCTTCCTCCTGGGGCAGATCACTAACCACATTGAGCCTTGATGTCCTCATACGTGAAATGGGGTTAATGTATCATTAATGTACTCAGCATACAGGACCTGGAGATTGTAAACATCCAACTAGTGACAGCCATTACAGTATTATATAACAAGATGCTCCTCTTCCTCTCTGTGACACTAATGTGCTGTGTGACCCTAGGCAAGCCACTCTGTCTGAGTCTCACTTTATCTATAAAGTGAAAGCATTTCCATCAAGCTTCCATTACTAATCTAGAGTTTCACTATCTATAAAATGAGGATAATATTATTTTTTAAATTATCTAATGGCGGGGGAGGGGGCATGGAAAGAAAGAGGCTCAATAACATAGTCAATGTGATAAAGCTTTTAAAAATATAAAGAACTGTTTCAATTCAAGAGATAATAATGATAATGAGCAATAATTATGAGTGCTAATTAATGCTAGTGGTTTCCTAACATGCTTTGATTTGCTGGCTAAAGGGTTGGAGGAGAGAATTCCCAGTGTATGTGCTGAGGAGGAAGCCTGGCAGAGTGGTTCTGGGCAAAATGTAAATTTTGCAGGGATGTGGCTGAATTGGAGACATTCAGCCCACTCTTGGGATGTCTCCAACCCATTAGGTATGTGGTTTGGATAAGCTCTCCAAGTGGTTCTGAAGCTCTGGACTCCCACCCCCTTCCCCTTCTTGGGCATTCCTCACTTTAGCTCAAGGCTTTGAGGCTTGTTTAAAGTCAGTGCCCTAAGGATCCCATTCATAGCTATTGTCAGATACTCATGCCTGTGTGTGATTGAGATTCCTATAAAGGAAGAGTCTGGACTAAGAAGGGGGTAGACTTGGAGTTGGAATGTAAGAGGAGAGCACCACAGAAGGAAAGACTGCAGGCCAGTGCTTCTTTGGCCGATGGTCCTTAGGCTGCATGTCTCCTTTTGTACTGGTGGAGATAGTTCAGCTGCTGTGTTCTCAAGAGCCAGCACAGGGTCTTGACATCTTTAATCCCATATTTCTTTCTCTCCTTGTCCTCTTTTGATCTCCCCCTCTCTTGGAAGGAATCATTACTATTTTTTTGCATGTCACCATGACTCAGGCTTGGTGTGGTAAACTTTATTTCGCATATCTTGTATTGTGAGGACAATACACACTTCATTTTTCAAACAGACTATTATGATGTCAATTTTATTGGAAGGGTTGTGATAAGGATTAATGAGGATTATGAGCTGAATGTACTCAGCATGCAGGACCTGGCAGATTGTAAACATCCAACTAGTGACAGCCACTGGTAAACTTTATTTTTTATATCTTGTATTGTGAAGACAGTACACACTTCATTTTTCGAACATAGAATATTATGATGTCAATTAAGGTTGGGATCCCCTAGTAGTAGTATTATGAAAAAGATTTATATGCAAGTAAGGAAGTGATCTCTGAAGGCACTGAGAGAGTGCAGGAGTGAAAAAGGGAAGGGAAGAGACCAATAAAGGGAGTGCCATTGAGCAGCTATTGTTGTGGGAAACTGGGGCACAGTCTCACTGAGTTGTCCCAGGCAAGGGCAAAGAAGCTGAGGTATTTATGCTCCATCTCCCCATCTTTGGCTGAGGACTGATAACAGGATCCCTATGCCTTCAATAGCTCTGGCTTGTCCTCTGCACGGGCAGAGGCAGGTGCGAAGCAAGTAGTCTTTAGTCTGGAAGTGAAGACTATGGCAGAGAAACCAAGAGAACCTGCTGCAATATGCTTTTTTTTTTTTTCAATATGCTTTTACAAATGAGGTATATCCCTCACTCTTACCCTCAATCTCACCAAGACTCTGATGTGCAATGCAGAGTTTGGGATCTCTAGGCTGGTGCACTATGACAGAGTTTTGGACAGTGCCAAAGCTGGTCATTATGAGATGAATTAAAAAATCTATTGAGTCCCCTGTTGGAAGACAATGCTCCATGCATCATTTTTCTGCACATCTTTTCCAGCACAGACATGGGCTCTCTTTGTTCTTGACTGCCTTTTCAAGGTGGTTTGTGTAGTTAACAGTCTAGGAAGATAGAAGTGTCTCCCTGTGGATGAGAGAGCAGCTTTGTTTGCTGTCCAGAACGGTAAAGAGAATGTCCACTTCTGGATCAAAATTTAGGCATGATTACTGCTTATTATAAAAGATTCAGGCTCCTTAAGCTCAGAGATCTTCTGTAATGTATGTGTAGGTATCATGCAGCCCCCTGCCTAAACCTGTAGAAATTCGAGTTCCCAGGACTGGCACAAATGCTCATGCTCCAGATACTGTTATCACTGTCAGTCTAGAGTCCTTTGTGTCTGACCCAGGAGTCTAATGTCTTCTGCCAGCATCCATGAAATAGCGGCAGGCAAGCTTTCTAGCTTGCAAGAAGGGTGTGAATCTCAGGTCCTTCTTGACATCTCTCCTACCTGCCTCCCAGATCAAGTGTTTGGTCATCATGTAAATGATGTAGAGACATGAGACCTTCTGCTCAGGAACTCAAAATCTATTTGGGCAAATAAGACAGACAAATAGGAAGTAAAAAAAAAAATCATCTGCAACATAGATCACTAATAGCATAGTGCTTGAGTAAGGGCTTTGTGGCTGGGGGTTTGGAAGGAGAGAGAAAAGCTGGAGCAAAGCACAGAGGCTGGGAGTTCAGGCCAATGCAGTCTACACCTGGGCAAGCCCCAGCACCAGAGAGTCAGGAGTGCCCAGCTAAGGAATGCACACTGAGTTCTGAGGGTGATGGGGAACCCTGGAAGCCCTTATATCCTACTGCCTGTGTCTCCCATGTACCACTGTTATCTTCCCTGGGACTCATTGTTCTGACACCTTCATTTCCATTGACTCACTGTGTCCAAGGTGCCTTGGAAAAATCCCCACAGAATACGTGGCACTTTTGTGAGGCACTTTTGTTTGTGTGGCCTGGGAGCTGGGGTGGGGGCTAAGTCCAGAGTTCACTGAGCCCCACCCGCACTCCTGGGCAGCAGCCAAAGACCACCAGAAATGTCCAACAGGGAGATTTATAGCTCAGCTAGGAAGAGCATCCCTGTGAAGATACCTACACAGTTGTTTCAACGGGAGAATTTACAAGCGTCCGTCCTCCTTCGCTTGCTACTGAGTGGAAAAATACACTGGGCCCAGAGCCGTGAGCTCCTTGCCAAGGCCTGTGACTCATCCCTAAGTCATAAATAACGGGTCCCTCATGACAAAGCAAAGAAGGGAGCCGGGCCCAGGGCCACATATTTATTAGAAAAGAGAGTAGAACCATTAGTTGGGGGGCTTGGTTTCCGGAAAACTCAAACCACACCATGTTAGAGAAGGTCAGGAGGCACTTCCACAGGAATTTAGACCTGACTTTTTTTTTTTTTTTCATATTCTCAACCTTTCATATGGGGTAGAGACCCTTGATGCATCCACCGGAGGCATCCCTTAACCACACAGTCCCATGCATCAAGGCGAGGCTTTGCCATGTCCCAGGCCCTGCTGGGTGCCTCCTGACAGCCACGAAGGGAGGTAGAGACATGAGAGCCATGTGTCCCAGTGACCACTGCACCATGAGCATCAGGACACATTTACTGCCTGAAGTGTGACCTTTGGTGAGTTATGGTTCCTCCTGGGGCCTCCATTTCAAAACGCTTCCAGGGCCACTGTCAGAATGAGGTGGGAGATAGGTACAGGTGCTGTGTGGGCAGTGGAACTGGCTCACACTTGTGAGAGGCTGGTCTGGGGGCAAAAGGAAAGAGAAAGAAAGGTTTGCTTTTCTCGGGATGCACTCTCTAGGGTTCTCTTCTTGTCTCTGTGCCTCTCTCTGTCTGTGGGTAGATAGGACTAAAAATCCAAGGGATAATGGATGCAGACAGGGAGGAACAATAAATCATTTGCAGACTGTCAATGAAACCTTTAATGCTTGAAGGAAATACACGTGTGTGTGATTCAGGGAAGGCTGAACTTGTCATCTTCCCCCAAACCCTCTCCTCTGTGTTCAAAATACCTCCCTAGCTGCTCAGACCAGAAATCTGGGTGTCTAGGATGATACCCCACTCCTCTGCTTCCTGCACCTGCTCAGGGCACCACCATCTCTCACCTGATGGCACAGATCTGAGCAAGTTGCATTTCCAACCCTTCTGTGGCCTTCTACTGTCTTCTAGCTAAAGTCCACTTCCTTTGACATGGCTCCCAGGCCTGGTGGTGCCACACCACTGAAGCTGTCTGACTTCTGTCTTGTCCACCTGCCCAACACCTGCCCACTCACCACATCCCAGGGCCATCCCCTCTTTCTGCATGTTGCTTCCTTAGGGCCACCTTGGCCAGGTACACACCAAACTCAGCCTCCTGAAGCCTTGGTGGCCCTTAGCTGCTGCTACTTATCTGTGTCTCCACCCTGACCATGAACCCCTCTGGGCAAAGACTATCTTGTTCACCTAATCCTCCCTGTCCACACAGATCCTGCTGTACAACTGCAGCCAGGGAGAACTCAAGGAGTGAGCGATGAATGGCCAGAGAGATGAATGGAATGGTGAATCAACCCTGCCTTTATGACAGCCCTTGGCACACACAGGAATGTGTGCTGAGTCTGCTTCCCCTCACTGAACTGTGCCCTATTTTCATTGCCGCCTTCTGGCCTCCAAAGCCAAAGGCCTTAACTAACAACTGGCCTTGAGTACAGATGACTAACAGAAGCTCCATGCATGGGTTAGCTGTTTGATCTTTGCTACCTCAGCTATTAGGGAGACTGCACTCCTCTACCCTGAACTACACTGGGCAGTTCAGACACTGCATGAAGCCCACGAGCATTTATTAATGTGGGTTTCCAGGGCCCTGGTTTTCAATTGTTGTGGTTGGAAATGCATTCCCCTATTGTGTTTCCATGAGCACTGCAATCAGAACATGAGCATTCAAACAAAATGGAATCCCAAACATCAGATCTAAGAAGCCTTATAGGAATCCTCTGGACCAACAAATGCCTTCACCATACAGATGAACCCTTGGAGACAAGGCTCTGGTCCACAGCCTTCAGCACTGGTGGGAGGAGTGGTCCTGGAATCCCAGGGGTTGTTGGTGAACCCACTGCCCTGGGCAGTTGACTCAGAGTCCTCATCTTGCCACTGCCCTCTTCCTCAGATCCTGAGACCTCCAGGCTGGCTGATGCCTCCACAGCCTCCCAGGCCCTTGCCAGATTCCTTGGCTGCCTTGCTGCCTTCCAAGTTCATTTGTATTTTCTCTACCTCCCATCAGGCTCCTGGTGCTTAGGCTCTCTTGTGGGCACAAGAAGACTTCAGCCTTGCAGATGATAGATTTAGGCCTCAGGTCTTAGAATCAAGTTCTGGGGACAGATTGAAGATGGAAGGCCATCAAAGTGCCTTCTTGATCCTGTCACAGTGTCTGGCAGGTTCAGACAGAGCTCAAAAGAGCCTCATGTGGAGTTAATAGAGGCCCATCCATCTTACTGGGGCCACTGGGTCCTCGCTAGCTGGGGAGAACACACCCAGCCACGGGCCAGAGACAAGAGAAACAAGTGTGAATAAACATGTGGCAACCCGTAGGCTTGAGTCTTTAGTCCTTACTACCTAAGTGTTCTCAGAATAATCAGGGGGATACTTGCAGAGGGCTCTCTGCAGGGGATAAACTCTGGGAAGTTTCAGGTCAGGGACAGCCTGGGAAAAAAGGAAGGACAGGGGCCAGAAGGATGCCCTCTTCTCTTGGGGCCCTGATTAGTGCTGGGGCTGGAGCAGTACCATGCCTTGCAGCCCAATAGTGCACTGGGAGGGTAGCACCTCCCTGCCAGCAGGCTTGCCCATTGCCCTCTCTTTCCAACTGGCAGTCCTTGCCCCATCCACCATGTCTCTGGAGATACACAAAGTCTCCCAGTGAGCAGGGAGAGCTGAATTCCCAGTTTCCTTCCTGACCCCAGTCAGAATCAGCTGCATGTGTGGGGGAACGAGAACAGAGAGTTGTGGTTCTAGTGGACCCAGAGGCAGCAGGGATGCGCTCGAGCTTTATCTGGACAGATGAAGACAGCTGGCCACACTGCTGGTATGCAGGAGGCCTCCTGGGGAACTCTCCAGCTTGCAGAGAAGTCAGTACTATTGGTTTCTTTCATTGTTCACCCCCCACCCTTGGTCACCAGCTTTCACTTCCCCAGCTCTGGAATCATCTGTATATTCCAGGTGCTTGCCAAGCTGTTTACTCAGAGCACTCTTTGTACCAACTTCCTAACCCTGTCTTAGCCCTCCTGCCCTGGATAATTCCTACTCAGTCTCCCAGAGCCCCTTCCACACCAGGCACGTGATTAGTGTTTGTTAACCAAAACCCCAAACTCTGATCCGGAGGCTGAGGGGGCTGAGGGGACTGAGAGGTCTGAATTTGGGCTCAGTTCTCTTTGCAGATAATCTGCATCTAATTTGCTTGTGATCTTGGGCAAATCTCTCCTGGTCTCTGGCCTCAACTTTATCTGTCAATGAGGCGGCTAAGTTGGCTGAACTGTGCGTCTTCCAGCTTTGACACACACCCTGGGTGGCAGAGAGGCCAAGGTCCCGGCCTCATGCTCTCCCCACTGGCCTGCCTCACCCTCCCCAGCTGGGAGGAACATCCTGAACAGCGTTAAGAATAATAAACACGGGCTGATAAACATCAATAGGCCCACCCGGTGCCAAAAGGGAAAGAGGGAAGACTGCTTTGCTGGCTGGAGCCTCCCTGGACCAAGGAGCTGCTGCCAGTTACTTAATCATCTGGAGACAGCCGGCCAGCTCCCCCAGCCCCGCCCTGGGCCCGGGGCAGGCAGAAGCCAGGCCCTGGGGGAGCCGGCCATTAGGCCTTTAGCCACAGGCTGGCCACAGATGGCCCCCTGACCCCTGTGCCAGGGCCTCTTGCTGGATGGGGGGTTATGACACCACCCTGCTCGAAACCTGCCGTGGCTCCCCACTGCCCATGAGACACGGACTACATGCCCCAGCCTGGGATGGAAGCCCCCCAGACTCAGGCCGGCTCTCCGGCCTCATGGCTCACCTGGACATGGACTACAGCCATGGAGTGCATCATGCGATTTTCCGGAAGTGCTAAGCTCCTATTCCTCTGAGATTTCTTACAGACTGCTTTCTTTTGGGGAAGGCCCTGTTGCCCTGGCAAAACTCTACTTTGACACTCAATTTAGGCACAGGTTTAGAGTCAGCATTTTTGGCTGGAGGGGCTCAGTAATCTATTTGGTTCATTGCCCGGCTCTCTCATCAACCATGAGCTATTGAGAGGAGAGTCTGTTAGTGGAGGAGTAAGGTAGGCAGCTCCTTGGAGCTCTCAGCATCACCTGCCTTTGATCCTAGGGGGACAATACCAGGAACCAGGCATCACTGGGCCGTGTGGCCTGAGGCACATCACTTAACCTCTCGGTGTCTCAGTTTCTAGTAAGATAAGGATGGTCTGAAAGGTTGCTATCAGGCTTACATGGGCTGATATATCTGGAGCCATCAGAAGAGGCTGAGGCCCAGCAGTGCCCCCCAAGGTAGCTCTTATTATTTAGGTTGGCACACCATGTACTACCAGTGCTTGGCACACAGTAGGCCTCAGCCACATGTGTTGAATGACTGTCTGACTCATAGCTACGGAAAAGAACATAGGCCTGGCCCCTCCATTGAGTCCTGGTCTACTGTTGTTAAGCAATGAGTATCTGTTGAGTGCCTGGCTGTGGTGGCCAATGGTGTGGCCACAGGACAGTCACCTCCTAAGGGCAGGAGCTGTATTTTCTGCACTAGGACAGGGAGATCATTTCACATGAAACCTGGGGGCTTTGATGAACTTGGGGACTTCTGGTTGCTTAGACCTCTCCAGGGGTGCTGATGAACTCAGTGGTTGGTGGCTCTGGGTGCTGAGTCATGTAACTCTTGCAGTTAGCCATGGCTGGGGGAGGGAGGGTGGCCAAGGCAGGAAGTGGGCTTCTGTGGCCAGGGCGGGCTGCCCTGATGACCTTCTGGGCCTCCAGGGCTCTTCCCAGGACTAGTGACCTGGCTCATTCATTAAACCACAAGTCCAAAGGCACCACCATTCCCAGGGAGGCTCGACTCGCCGACTTCCAGCCTTCCCGCCTCCCTGGGGAAGCTGTGTCTCCCTTCTTTGGTCCAATTTTCCATGTGGGATTTCCGGAGACACCAAATGGGTCATGTAATAGGAGACATGGTTCAGGAACTTCGTACATTTCTAGAATTCCTGACCCTATTTTCAGATGCCTGCTCCCCTGTGCATACCCTTCCCCAAACATACCCTTTTATTATGAGCAATATCCTCCTTTCCAGTGGAGAATAAGAAACATTAGTAGATGCATGAATCAGAGTTCCAGTGGGATGCGAATCATTTCTTAATTTGAGAAGATCTTTCTGCTAGACTCTGGTTAAGGCTTGCCTGAGGGGTCCTGGTGGGAAATGTGCAGTTTTTGGAATACAAATACATTAGAGGAAACTCCAACACTCTGTTATGGATCGGGGATCATGTATTGTTTGTTTACTTACAGCCAGGGGCTGCCCTGGCCTGGCCATCAGGGAACTTGGGAACAACCTTGCCTCAGGCTGTCTCAAGGAAAGTCATGTTACAGCTCTGTGTATCTGTGGGCCACAGTCACGCGTGGGCACATGCCCGCTATGGGCTTTCCATTCCTAGTGGCTTCCAGATGGGGAATGCAGACAAGATAGCTCTGACAAATGGGCATCAAGAAATGGTTGGTTATGGGGGACAAGGCCTCAGGCTATGCACAGGGAGGTAGGGAGTGTGACTGGGCAGACTGGGGTTCTAAGAGGACACGGGACCAATGCTGTGAACTAGAGGAGGTGGTTCCAGAAGGAAGAGGGAACCTAGATAAATGCCCAGCACCACAGCTGTGAGCAAAGACCACACCTTGGAACAATTGGAAAAAGGCACCAGAGCTGGAGTGCAAGGCTTAGTGGGCAACGGCTGGACCGGATTTCAGCGTTCTGTGTGCCCCTCCTGCTGGGCCCTTCTGCAATGAATGTGTTACCTGCCCAATATTTGTGCTATGGTCCAGAGCCCAGAAACAGAAGTGCTTGTGTGTGTGTGCGCGTGCTGGACCTTCCTGGATCAAGGACTGTGTCTCCTCTCCCCTTTATGTCCTTTTGCTGTCCCTTCTAGGGGAGTCTCCCCTTTGTGGGGCCACAGTGTGAGGGCTGTGAGGCTAACATAGAGGGATTGGCTGCTGTAGCCTGGGACCTTATTAATGGAGCACTGAGTGTAGCCAGGGTGCCCTCCTTCCCTCTGCTGAGGTGCCCTGGGGACAGCTGATTAAGCAGGTTGGCACAATGTCTGCAATGATTTATGGGCTACCCAGAAGCTTCTGCCTGGAGAGCTGGGCTGCTGCATTATTCATGGAGGAAAGCCATAAATCTGCCCCTGGAGCTGGCTCCAGCTCTGCCCTGGAAGATGAGGAGAGAGGGAAGGGTGAGGGAGGAGGGGCAAGGTGCTCAGAGTGTGGGGCAGTTCTGAACAGGCACCTGACCCACCCCTGCTTGTTGGTCTGGTGTGGAATGCCTCCTGGAAGTCATCTTGTCCATTTCCTTGCATTTATCTGTCTTCCTTTGGTGACTCTTGTCCAGCAATCCTCCTCTTGTCTATCCTGGACACCTGCTGAAGCCCAGGGTTCCTGCCTAAGGCAATTTTTAACAGGACTTTAAAATATCAGATCACATTTCTTGAGAACAAATGATTTGCCTAAAGCCCTGCTATTGGGCAGTGGAGTTCTCCATTAGCAAAATCCAGACTGAGCCTCTGCTAATCTTCTGACTGCGGTTACTTTGATCTCATTCACTAATATCTCTGTATGAGAACATGCAGAGCAAGACACAGCCATAGGCATGAGAGGAACTATAAGTGCATTTAGCTTCTAGAACTTCAGTTTGCCTCAGAATTACCTGTAGGGGTTGTCAAAACACTGATTTCTGGGCCCTGCCTCCAGTGTTTCTAAATCAGGAGATCCCAATTGAGGCATTTCTAACAAGTGTTGCTGATGCTGCTGGCCCCGGGATCACACCTTGAGAACCTTAGTGTAATTTAACCCAGCTTTGCTGTGCTAACATCTCCTAATGAGGGCAGGAGCCATCAGTAAAATATGCAGTCATTAAATTCATTCATTAATTCACTCAATAAACACTGACCTACTGAAAACCATAGATGTGAAAAGCCAGTTCATAGTTCAGCGGGGAGGAGAAGGACATGTGAGCAGACTTTGGGCATTTGCTAAGTTGAATCAAGCAATTTAATATATTCAGCCTTTGTTGTAGGCTTATAAATGCCATCACTGCCCACGGCTGTGACCTAAATAAATGGAGAAGCCAAAGTAGCACGCTGCTTTCTTTTCCAAGGCTGACTAGAGATTGCACGAGCTGAGAGTTAGTCAAGTCTGAAGGTACTGCTGTCTTAAAAAAGGAGATGTCCTTGCAGATTGAGAGATGAGAAAGTCTTCATGGAGGAGGTGAGACCTGAAGGATGAATTTGGGAAGGAGGATAAACTGGTGAGCATGGCTATCCACGCTAGAAGAACAATCTCTTCAACTTCACAAATGTGACTGTCCACTTGCTTTCTGAGCTTTAGGCTGTAAAACCTTTCTTCCAAACTTATTGGTCCCAGGTCTTCAGTTTCTCATAGTTTTTCATCTGCATCTGATCCTGGGACTTGCAGACAACAAATATGCCCTTCTCAAAGACTTACAAGTGCAAACAGAGTAAAGAGTAAAGATAGTCTGGGCAATGTCCGAACCTGGTTTAGGGAAGAGAATAAATCAGGAAGAGGTTTTGTGACAGAGCAGAAATGGGTTGCAAGGAACTATAATAGAAGGTGCCTGACTGGAAAAGGGAAGAGAGCATGGGGTAAGGAACAGGTTATTTAGATGCTATAGCAGGAAGTCCTGTTGAGACCTCCGGAGACTGTACCCCACTCCCATCCTACTGCTTAGAAGGAAGCATTTTAAAGTATTTTAGTGTTTATTTTGGTATTTATATCTATATTTCTACTAAATGAATGCATTGTTTTCTCCTTATCTATTAACTTCAGACATTATTGACTTTTTATTATGAAAATACAAACTCAGTTATACACACTCTTTTCCACCTCCTATTCTCCTAATATCATTATGTCTAGATTCTTAAAATTATCTTCAGAATTTTTATCATTATGGCTATAAATTTTGCTCACTGTTGACATAAATGGTATATAGTCTAATTGCATCTCATTTCTTGTACAACTTTTAGCTTTTCTTAGAGTTAATAATTGCCTCTGATTTTCATTTGTTTTATTTTCTTTGAACATCTGGCTAAGTAATTTCACACTCTTTCATAGCTCTGTAAAATGCCTCTCAGTGCAATTTTCTGATTGGTCAAGTCTCCCAAATAATTCACCACTTTCATTTTTCTCTCCCCTGGAGTCATAACTTTTTGTACTCTGAGATCTGCAGCTCTATCTAGACTCCCTTCTCTCTCTGGCCACTGTACAGCCTCATCCTACCCCCTCCTCTCTCTAACATCGTGGCATTGCTTTGGCCCTTCTCTTACATTTATTCTTGGTTGCTTAGACTCCATGTCATATCTGCTTGCTTCTTGATTTACTTTCTTGCTTTGGTGGTGCATATTCTCCAATGGCTTCCTGAGAAATAGTACAATGATAGGAGATTCTGAATGTCTGAAATGCCTTTATTCTACCCACAAACTGCATTGAATATAGGTGGAGAATTGTAGGGTTAAAATAATTTCCCCTTTAAACTTCTAGCTTCTAGTATTGCTGTTGAAGAGCCCACGTCACTCTTATTCTCAGCCCTTTGTTTGGGTTATCTCATCTTTTTACAAGCTTGTAGAGGGACGCCTGGGTGGCTCAGTGGTTGGGCACCTGCCTTCAGCCCAGGGTGTGATCCTGGAGTCCTGGGGTTGAGTCCCACACAGGGATCCCTGCATGAAGCCTGCTTCTCTCCCTGCCTATGTCTCTGCCTTTCTCTGTGTGGGTGTGTCTCTCATGAATAAATAGATAAAGTCTTTAAAAAAAACCTTTTAGATATTTACCCTGGTATTCTAAAGTTTCATGACATTGGGTCTTGGTGTGGGTTTTTAAAAAATTGAATTTCAGTCTGGAGACCCATGATCTTTAATTCTGGTATGGAAGAACTATCTAGCTGGGAACAGTCAACCTAGGGAATTATAAGCAATAAAATGCTCAGTGGTTTAAGCCACTAAATTTTGAAGTGGTTGTTATGTAGCAAAAGATAACCAGAATAATGGGAAGGAGAGCTCAGGGCTACACTGCATGATTCAGTCTAAAGATTTTTTTTTTTTATTCAATGTCCTATATTAGCTGGCTCCTTACTTCTACTCTCTCTGCATTTACATTCAGGAGCTTCTTTTTTTTTTTTTTTTTTTTAAGATTTTATTCATTTATTCCTGAGAGACAGAGAGAGAGAGAGAGAGAGAGAGAGAGAGAGAGAGAGGCAGAGACACAGGCAGAGGGAGAAACAGGCTCCATGCAGGGAGCCTGATGTGGCACTCGATCCCGGGATTCCAGGATCACGCCCTGAGCTGAAGGCAGGCGACAAACCACTGAGGTACCCAGGGATCCCACATTCAGGAGCTTCTATGGTTTGGACATTTATTGGCCCCAGTTTAACTACTGATACTGACTCTAACATTAAAATTATAGCATTCAAGATCTCTACTGTGCTCAAGCCTAAAATTTGGCATCATGATGATGCATAATTTTTTGATTCAATATCCTGACTATAGCTAAAAAACCTTTTCCTCAAGCTTACTCCTCTCCCTAACCTAGAATTTCTTTCTAATCCTTTTCTTCATACTCCGACTACATCTTTTGAGGAAATGGAATTAAAATTCCTTCTGTACAATGTCTTCCTAGAATTACTTCCACCATGCAGTTCCTCCAGCAGATGTAATACAGACCTCTATCAGACACTAGTTCTTGGCTGTTCATAATTTTAATGGAGACAGGGTTCACAGTCTCTGATGTGCTGTATGATTTTCCCTCTAAAAGTCTTAGAAAAACTTAGAAAGACATGAAAATGTGTAACATAACTGAAAACCAAGGCTTATGAACAACATATTCTCAGATTATAAGAGGAATTCTTATTGAACACAATACTGATAAAGCTGTATCACAAAAGCAGAAACAAATGGCACACTTGTGTTCCATTTAACACAAAGCAGAACATTTCTTTTCACCTCCTCTGGTTGCCCTAAGGCATTCTGATACCAAATGAATCTTAAAACTATGAAACTGTCCCAGGACTGTGTGAGTGCTGCTTATTTTCCCTTCCCACTAACATCTCTATGTTCATTTGGAGACTGAAACTGCTGCAAAAAAGGAGGGCAATATAGGGTGACCTCATAATAATGCTCTGTATTCAAAGAGGTGTACTACCCTCATGTGTAGCCCCACACCTGTGGGTGGGACAGAATAGCAAAGCATTCTGGGAATCATAGTTTCAAAGTTCCAGCAAGCCATGAAGTAGGGGTATGAAGAGACTCTGCCATAGTATGGCAGTACCATATTCAAAGAAAGCCTGGGAACCAGATCTTGGGAGTTGGGCTGAGGTCTCCTATAAAATATAGAACCCTCAAAAGCCCTGCAGGTATAGCTATGAGAAGGGGATTCAGCTGATTCCAAATAAACAGTGAAGGCACCAAGAGAAATCTACACATTTTGTTTGATGCTAAATGGAATCCTGATATGTCTCTTTTATTTTGAAAAGTGAATTAAAAGGGAAAACACTTAACTTGATCTATTTTAAAAAGATGAACTATGGAACATGAGAAAGGAAACTTTATCTTGATGACTCAGATGTGCAAAGAGTAACAAGAATTCAATTTTAGAAAATTGTTTGGAACTCTCACTAAGATGCAAAACAAAATGTGGCCTCTGAGCAGCTAAAGAAAATCATAAGGAGAGAGAAGACCAAGATGAAATAAGATAAAATGAAAAGATGCCAAAGTGAGGTGAAAAGGGAAAGGAGGACACATGATGAGATCAGCACTGGGTGTTATACTATGTGTTTGCAAGTTGAATTTAAATAAAGTATTTTAAAAAAGAAAAGAAAAGGGAACTAGGTAAGATATCGGAGTGTGTCAAATTACCTACCTTTGAAATGAACTATGCTAAAACCTAGTGACCTAAATCACACCATGTTGTTTTTCATAATTCTGTGGGAAGGAATTAGAGAAGAGTGAGCTGATCAATTCTTCTTTTCCATCTGGTGTGGGGTCTGTCCCATGGGGTGGTAGATTTAGTTAGGAAGTGACTGGAGCTGCAATGTTCAAGACAACTTCACTTCTCACATCTGGCAGCAGGTGGCTAGAGAACTGTGGCTCTCTCTCTCTCTCTCTCTGCCTGCGTTTCTTTATATGACAGCTAGATCCCCAAAGTGAGAAAGTGAAAGCTGCTGCCAACCCTCTTAAGACTGAGGATTGGAAGTCTATAATATCCCTTCTGGTGCATTCTGTTGGTTCAACCAGGTCACAAGACCAGCCCAGATTAATGGAGAGGGAGAGAGTCTCCACCTCTTGATGGGAGGGGATGCATGTGCACACAAGTTTAGGGGGAATAATTGACATTTTTGCAGTCAATCTACCCAGAAATTTCAGTTTCAAAGGAAGGCTGGAGAAGAAACTTAAAAACACTTTAATATCCACACCAAAGGAGAAGAGGAGTAGAACTGACACTACAGAAAATTGGAATGTGGGGCACAGATTTGAGTAGTTGTCCCAGAAGGTCTGAGTGGCTATAGAGATGAAAATAATGAACGAGAGAGGACAAAGAAGCAAGGTTCTTATGGAAGTTCCTTTCTATGCTTGTGGAATTTCCCACTTTAGGTGTCTTAGTGGCAGAACTGTCTCACACATAGAATCTGGAAAGGCCAGAATTCCATTTTCTCAGGCTGTTTGCTAAGGTACCAGCAGGTGACCTGTGCCAGGCAGTCAGGCATATGCATCTAGGACTTTGGAAAGGAAGCTTGTAACACAAAGATGAAAGAATTAAGAATTTACTCGGAGAGTGTCAGCCCTGGGTTCAGGACAGCAGAAGCCACAGCACAAGCTGTTGTGTCCAGGTCCAGGGCTAGAGTGGGAATGCTGTGAGGAGCCCCCAGGGTTTAGCGGTAGCATCTTGGGATCCTCACTGGATATGTTCTGTTTTGCAGCTTGGTTGTCCTTCTGGTTGCTGCTGAGCCTCTCTATGCTGCCCCTTTTCTGAACCTGGGTCTTGTTTTGTTTTGTTTTTTCTTGTGTGTGTGTGTTTTATATTTTTGTAAGGTTCCCAATATCTGTTTAATAAATTCTTTCACTACTAATGCACCCAGAGTTAGTTTGGGTTGCTTGGAATTATGATCCCTGACTTGTATAAGGATATGAGCAAAGACTAACAGGTGTTGCTGTGGGAGGAAAACAGGATACCTGGAAGAGGCAATGATCACGCAGATCAAATAATCTTTATCTTCTTACAAGTTAAAAGGGAATCCAAGTATGTGTCCAGAAGTGTTTTACTATATTTTAGGCAAGATAATAAAAAGAGATCCCATCTGGGTGTATCATGGAAATAATTATGTTTAATAAGAAAAAAGTATTATATAGGAATCAAGAAGTGAAAAAAATAGATTATCTGCAAGTTAGGATGACTTCAAACTTTTCATCTGCAACACTAACTGCCAAAAGAAACGATAACAATGTTTTCATTTTTTTTAGTTTTGTAGGTAAGAGTTTGTGATCCACATTTTTTCTTTAAAAAGAATTATTTGAAGATGCTTAGCTTGAAACTGAGTGATTCTCTCACACTTCATTCTTCTTTCTTCTTTCTCAAGATTGATTTAGCTATTCTAAGGCCTTTGCCTTCCAGACAAACTGCAGAATAAGGTTGTCTATATATACGAAAAAAAATCTCGCTGGCATTTTGATAGGAATGGTAATCTATAAATCAGTTTGACTAGGGCTAAAATCTTTATTATGTTGAGCCACCTAATCCATGAATATGATATGTCTTTACCTTTAGTTCTGTTTTCCTTGATTTATCTCGTCAGCATTTTATAAATTTTAGCATATACATCCTTAGGTGTTTTGGTATATGTATACCTAGGTATTTAATTTTCTTTGGAGTTACTGTAAGTGGCATCATATTTTACATTTCTGTTTCCATATGTTCATTGTTGGTATATTGACATGCAGTTGATTTGTGTAGGTTGACCCCATATCCAAAAACCTTACTAAACTCACATGTTATAGTTTTTATAGATCCCATGTGATTTTCTATATATAAAATCATGTCATCTGATAATAAAGACAGTTTATTTTTAAACTATATGCTTTTATTCATTTTTCTCACCTTATTGCAGGGGCTAGGACTTCTAGAACTATGCTGAATAAAAGCAATGAGGGCAGACATTCGTGCCTGTTCCTCAGCCTAAGAAAAAACATTCAGTCTTTTACCATTAAGTCTGATGTTAGCTGTAGGTTTTTAAATAGATGCTCTTTATCAAGTTGAGGGAATTCTCCTCTATTCCTAACGTGCTGAGAGTTTTATCATGAGTGGGCATTGTATTTTGTTAAAAGTTGTATCATGGACTTAAATATAAAACAAAACTATAAAACTTCTAGAAAAAAAAGAAGATCTTGGGATCTGGATGTAAGCAAAGAGTTCTTAAATTTGATGCCAAACTATGATCCATACCCAAGAATAAATAAAATAAAGATAAATTGGACCTTATCAAAACTGAAAGCTTTTTTCCTGTGAGGGTTTCCATGAAGGGGGTAAGACAAGCCACAATATTTGCAAGTCACATATTCAACAATGACTGGTATCTGGAATATGTAAAGAACTCGCAAAACTTAACAGTAAAAAAAAAAAATCCAATTGGAAAATGGGGAAAAGACATGAACAGATATTTCACATAAAGAGAACACAGATGGAAAAAAAAAGCACCTAAAAAGATGTTCAATGTTATTAGCTTCTTATTCATCATAGCCCCAAATTGGAAATGACCCAGATGTTCTTCAACAGGTGACTGGTTAAACTGACTGTGGTATAGCCATATCATGGAATACAACTCAGCAATAAAAAGTACCCGGCTATTGACACATGCAACAATTTGTATGAACTTCCAGAGAATTATGGTGAAGGTGAAAAAAAGCCAATCTCAAAGGGTTACATGCTATATGATTCCATTTCTATAACTTTTTTGAAGTGACAAAATTATAAGACTAGAGAACAGAATATTGGTTGCCAGGAGTCACAGATGGGACCTGGAAGTGAGGGAGTAGAAGCAGGAGTGGCTGTAAAAGAGCAACACAAGGGATCCTTGTCATGGAGGAACTGTTCTTTATTTACTGTGAAAGTGGATGCAAGAACCTGCATGTATGATAAAATTCTATGGAATTAAAACACACACACACACACACACACACAAATACAAGTAGAACCAGGAAAATCTGAATAAGATTGGGTGAATTGACTAAATGTTAATATTCTGATTGTAACTATAGTTTTGCAAAAACATAACTTTGCAGTAAACCTGGTAAAGGATACATGAGGTCTCTTTGTGACTTACAACTATATGTCAATTTATAATTATCTTAAAAAGTATAATTAAAAAGATGAAACAGGAATTTACATTAGTCAGAAACCAGGCAAAGATGCCCACCATAACAACAATTATTAGCTGAAATTGTTCTAGAAGTTTTAGCTAATACAATTATTTAGGAGACTGAAAGAAGAAACTAAGACATAGGAAATGAAATTATTGTAATTTAAAAAAAAAAAAAAAAAAGAAATTATTGTAATTTGCATATAATAAATTTTTCTACCTTGAAAACTCTAGGGAACAACAGAAGAGAGTTCATAAGGGAACCAGTCACAAAATGAACTCAGTTAACAAAGTCTTATAAAATAGCAATAGCTAGTTAAGAAAACAAAAAAAAAAAGATTTCCCTGGCATGAACTATTGAAAACTGTGCAGGACCCGTAGGGATAAAACCATAAAACGTTACTGAAAGGCATAGAAGAGGTCTTGAATAAATGGAAGGACATGCCCCTTGTTGGGAAGATTCAATATGTAAAAATGCCATTTCACCACAATTTAATTTATACCTTTAATAAAATTCTGATAAACATCTCCATGGAAGTTTTTCAGAACATAGAGAATAAAAAGTTCATTTGGAAAAATAAATAGGGAAGAAGTGCTTCATTATTACACAAAAGCATTAAGCATTCAATGCAAGAAACTAAAAAAAAAAAAAGAAAGAAAAAAGAAAGAAAGAAAGAAAAGAAACCAAAGGAAATAAGGAAGAGTAACAAAACAATGAATTACACAAAGAAAAATAGTAGAATTGATAATCAGCAGCTCTTTCTTTGAAAAAAAGTAATAAACAAAATCTCCCTGACACTGTTCATCATAATAAATCCTGGAAGAAATAAAGTGTAAGAAAAAGTAAATCTGTAATTCTATTCTTATATTGGGAATAATGTAGATATACATATATTTTTTTAAATTTTTTTTTATTTATGATAGAGAGAGAGAGAGAGGCAGAGACACAGGCAGACGGAAAAGCAGGCTCCATGCACCACGAGCCCAACGTGGGATTCGATCCCGGGTCTCCAGGATCATGCCCTGAGCCAAAGGCAGGCGCCAAACCACTGCGCCACCCAGGGATCCCAGTATACATATTTTTTAAAATTAAATTTTTCAATTGGATTCTCTCTCACTAGCAGATTGTTGTCATTTTTCTAGCTTTGTAAATATTTAATTACCATAGTAGGTACGCTTTAAGCTCTGAAGTGATGATGAATCCAGGGTTCAAATACAGATCCTCATATTTAGTACTTCTGTAATAATGGCAAACTTTGTTAATGTCTCTCAAGTGCAGGTAATTGCACTTTGCTGAGTTTTTCGAAGGAGTGAATAGAATCCACAATGCATGTGAAACCCTTAGCTCAGTGCTCAGTATAGGCCCTCAATAGATAGTAAATTTTTAGCACCTAGGAGGCAACATTTGAAGTCTTTCCTGGCTTCCGTTAGGTCTTTCATCTCCATTTTAGATTTGTATTGTCAAATTTTAAAGACGGTCCCATTGAGATTGCATTGACTTTATAGATTTATTCAAGGCAAATGAAATCTTTACAATATGCATCTTTTTACCCAGGGTTTCTTTTTACCAGGAACAGTCCCTGTCTCTTCTACTCATGTCTCCTTCTATATCCTCCTGTGAAAATATTCTACATTTCCTCAATAGATGCACATCACGAACATCAAACCTCTAGGTGCTTTATAGTCTTTTGTTGATATTGTAAAAGGAATTTGCACCCCTCATTGGCTTTTCAAGCTGGTTGTTGATTTATGGGAAAGTTATTGATTTTAGAGTATTTATTCTCAATGGACAGATAGAAAAAAAGTTTTGCTTTTTCCTTGCCAACATTTATCCTTTTTTAGTTGTGATTTATTGACTTCCATGAAAGAGCCCTATGTGCATAAGATTGACTTGGATTCCATTACTTGCAACCAAAAGAGTTCTGGCTGATATGTCTTGGAAAAGACTGAATTAGAAAAAAATCCATTTGATGTCAGCTGCGATCTCCATGTATCTTTTATCTATTCATTTAAGTGAAGAGATTTCCTAATGTTGCCCCACCCCTGCATTCCTTCAGTTAAATCTGCTTGGTTATGCATTACTCTTGAAATGTATTGCTGAATTCAATTTATTTACTTAAGTGAAGTTTTGATTTCTTTAATCATTTTTGATATCAGAGTTTTGCTAGATTTATAAAATGATTTGAAATATTATCTATATTTTTCTCTGGTCTTAGAACAGTTTATATAGTGCAGTAATGATCTATTCCCTGAGAATCTGAAGTACGTTTTGGGCCGATCACCTTTTGGTGGGTGAATCTCTAAGGGTTATTTCAAGCTTATTTCTCTATCTTTTTTCTCTCTTTTTGGAATCAGTTTGGTATTCTATATTGCCTTCTTCCCAGCCTCCTTGCTATTTTCCTTCCCTCCCTGCTTAAATACCAGGAGCCACTGGGTGGATCTGGACAAGGTAGGGGTTCACAAGGACAGGGTAGTCAGTGCTCATGGCCCTAACTTGGGGTGTCAGGATTTGAGCAGGTTGAGGAGGAAGCCTATGCGGGGTGGTGGTGGTAGGGAGAGGAAATTGGTTATGGGGGTGGGAGGTGATCCAGTAAGTAGGTATATTAAGAATAATGAGAATCAGGTCCTCACTGTCTGAGAAGGGTATTACAATTAGGGAAAAGAAGAAAATTAGAATGACTCCTGTGGTACTGAAGTATGAGTGAACTCATGGTTTTCAATATAGAGCATAGATATAGCAATAAATGCATGTATTGTGTGTGTGTGTTTGGTTTTCTATTGCTGTGTAATAAAGGATGCTCAAACTTAGTGCCTTAAAACAACAGGACAAATTTATTATTTCATAATTTCTTTGCATCTAGGAGGAATCTAGGAGTGACTTAGCTAAATGCCTTGGTCTCAAGGTCTTACAAGGCTGCCATCAAACTGTCACCTAAGGTTGTAGTCTCACCTGAAGGCTCTATTAGAGAAAGACCCGCCTGCTTCCAGTCTCACTCGTGGGGTTGTTGGCAGGGCTCACTTCCTCACTGGTTCTTGGCTAGAGGCACCCTCTGTCCCTTGCTATGTGGACTTCCCCATAGGGCAGCTCACAGCATGGTGGCTGGCTTCCTTCAAAGTGAGAAGGAGAGAATATTTAAGATAGAAGTCACGGTCTTCTTCTAACCTGAGCTCAAATGTGACATAAACCTAAACTTGAATTTGAACTTCCGTCAGATTCTGTTAGAAGCGAGTCACTAATGTCCACTTCACTTTTGAGAGGAGATGATTACATTAGTACTTGAATACCAGAAGGTGGGTTGGATGGCAGTCTTGGGGGGGGCTGCCTACCACATATAGAAGATAATGATAGATGATAGACAGGTAGGTAGGTAGGTAGATCATTGATAGATGATTGGCGGATAGATCGGGATAGACATTTTTCACGTCTGTGCTCTGAGAAACCCTAATAGCAATGATCTCACCTACTGTCCAGATTTTTGTTTTTCAAGTACCTTTCTCCACTAAAAGGACTTGTGAAGAAATGATGGATTCCAGGACTGGGGCAGAAAAAGTACAAGATGAACCTGGAACATCCTGTTTTTCCAGAAAGTAAAGAAGTGCTCAAGGAATAATGAGTACAGATCAAGAGGACATAGAGACCAGACTGAAGAGACACTACTTAGCCAATCTGGGATAATTTGACAAAATGCAAGAGAATAGTAACAGATTTTTACTATAGAATGAAATAGGAATCCAGGAGTCCAAGCAATAAAATAAATGAGTATATAAGTGGAAAGGAGAGAAAAACCTTTCCTTAAAAGTAGAATGTCAATCTGCTTGGTTAATTAATGTAGAAGGTATGATAGAATTTGAAAATCATCCTTTGGCAACTATTTTAGTAATAAGTGATTCAGCCAAGAACCATCAGTGGATATCACAAGGGTAGATGAGAAACTAGTTACATAGTCTCAAAATACTTTCCCATAAAGTAATTATTGGTTACAAAAGGCTCTGGAAGAAGAGAAACTTAACATAGAAGACACTCCCTTAACTCAGTAATCAAGGTCAAAATGAAATCATGTGACCCATACAATGAAGAGCCACAGCCTGTGATGCCTTTGTTCAAAATATGTAACATGAGCAGCACCTGGGTGGCTCAGTCGGTTAAGCCCCTGCCTTCAGCCCAAGTCAGGATCCCAGGGTCTGGAATTGAGCCCTGCATTGGGCTTTCTGCTCAGAGGGGAGACTGCGTCTCCCTCTCCCAGCTCATGCTCTCTCTCCCTCTCTCTCAAATAAAATCCTGAAAAAAAAAAAAAAAAGTAACATGAGGAAATACCAGATAAACCCAAACTGAGGGCCATTCAACAAAATAGGTGGCTTGTATCCTTAAATGTATCCAGGTCAAGAGAGTGTTAAAGAACAAAAATTTGATGAGTACATTTGAATATCTAATTGGCTTTATTAAGTGATTCCTGGATTGGGCAGCAACTTGTCTAGTAAGTAGAAACATGATCTGAAGAGGTTTACAAAATGGAAGGTTTTTATAGTCAGGAGGGTGGGACAAGGAAGTTAGTGTCAAAAGAGAAGAATGGGTTGTTCCAGACCAGGGTCTAATTTGTTTGTTTTTGGTGGTGGAGTGGGGTTGGTGGTAGGGGGATGATAAGGTCTTTTTCCTGCAGATGGCCTCACTAGTGCTGACCAGGAAACTTCAGATCAACTATTAAAAATGTCCCATTCCCCAGCGTAAGGTGAAACTGTATGTCGGTTTGCTGTCGTGCGGGGCAAATGATTCCATGTTGAGCTTGTTTCCTTTTTAATAAGAGTAGAGAAAAGACTGAGGTCTCCTTCCAGATCGAAGGGTAATGACAACTAAATGTAACACGTGATTCCGGATCGAAGCTGCTTGCTAATGGAGATCATGGAGACAGTTGGCAAAGCTTGAACGTGGTCTGTGGATGGGGTGGTGGAAGTCTATTGATGTCCTGCTTGCAGGGGTTGTATCGGGATCTTGTGGGAGGATGTTCTTACTTGAAGGAAATGCACCTGCAAGTATGGGGCAGGGGGAGTGTAGGAGCCTCCTGCGGACAAATTATTCTCAAATGATTTAGGGGGAAAAGTTCTTGGCATTGTTCTTACAATCTTTCTTGAAGCCTGAAATTAGTTCTGCATAAAAAGAGGAAAAGAAAGACCCAACTGAAGCATATGATCCCAACTGTATCAAAGAAAAAACTTGTCAATTAAAAAGAAAAGAGAATAAATCTGTTATCTTAGTATCAGTTTGTGTGTAGTATTTTCTCCTAATTTTAAAATCTCCCTTGTGGTGGTTGTATGCCTTTCTCCCCCACTGTACTGTGTGTCTGTGGCCACGCTGTCTTTTCTCCTTGATTTGCCCTGTCAGAGGAAATGTGCTATGACTAAGAGTGTGGGTCCTGGAAATGGACTGATCTAGGACCCAACACCTCAGTTTTCCCATCTACGAAATGGGGATGTCTGTACTTCCTATCACATGGGGCCATTCTGAGATGAATGTGTGAATGGTAAAGGGTTCAGCATGATCCACAGCCATTAGCTAGATGCCCAATCAATTAGAATATTATTATGCTAATTATGGTCTTCTCAGAGATCCAGCTCTTCCATTTCTCAGACTATAGTTTTTATTATTTTTATCACCTTCTTATTCATTATCTTCAAATTCTTCCTCTAGCTTTTCCTAGCTTTACTTTTTTGCTCTTTTCCTTGCTTTTGACTTGAATACTTGTTTCATTTAATTTCTTCTGTTTAATGAGAAAAACAAAACTATATGTATTCTGTTCTTGAGAGCTTTGTGTTTTCTCTTTGGTATAGCTCCTCATTGTTTCATAAACAATCATTAATTATGGTTTCAATGTTCTCTTTGACTCTTGGGCTCTTAAGACGAGTTTCCCAGCTCTCCAGAGTGGCTTCATTTTGTTTCTTTGTTTCTTTTTTGTTATTAACTTGTACTTTTTTTGCATTGTGGTTTGAATTTGTGCATAGTACTATTTCTGCTTTTGAGGTTTTAATGAGATTTTCTCTGTGGCCTAAGATATGATCGAATTTGCAACTCTTCTTTGGCCATTTGAAATGAATATGTATTTTCTGTTTCTAGAGAATACATTCTGATATAGATCTGTTAAATCAAAATTTTCATAATAGCTTTGAACTCTTCTGTATTCTCATGAAATTTCTGTCTACTTGGTCTCTCAGAAATGGTAAGGCATATTAATCCTTCTGTTATAACTATGGTTTTGTTCAATTGCTCCTTAATTTCTAGTCTTTTTGGCCTTACACATTTAATGCAAAATTTAGTGCACAAAGATTCAAGGTTCTTATATTCTCATTAGTTTCTTCCCCCCCACCCCCTTTAGGTAGTTAAGTGCTTTTTTGCTGTGAATTCTGCATTGCTGATAGGAATATTGCTTTCTTTTTGTTTGTCCTTGGGTAATGGACAGCCTAGTAGGTTGTCCATCCTTTTCCCAGAAGATGGTCCACATCATGGGGAGTTCTGAAGACCCTGTCCCCAGATGCATTTGTTTGCTCCAGAGACGGGCATCTGATGCAGGCTGGGCCAAGCAGAATCCTCCCTGTGTCGGGAACTGGGATAAAGATTTTCACTCAGCTTTGTCACTCTTTGGATCTAAGGGGACACACACTTGGTTGCTGCCTGCACCGTGGCCATCTTCCAATAGGTAAACTGGAAAACAGAGGGAATGGATTACTACAAATGGTGAAAAGAAAGTAGACCCAGCCATGAGAGAGGAGGGAGTCCCCGGTGTGGTGCTCCCAGTGTTATTTTAGCCCTGAGCCTCTGGAGTCAGGATATTTAATCCTTTGTCTCATAGGATAATAATATTTTCTCCTCCTTATGCTTCCCTATGTTTCTTTTTTTCATTTTGCCCTTTGCTCAGGTTTGCTTTGCA
This sequence comes from Vulpes lagopus, assembly GCF_018345385.1. Classification (NCBI taxonomy): domain Eukaryota; kingdom Metazoa; phylum Chordata; class Mammalia; order Carnivora; family Canidae; genus Vulpes; species Vulpes lagopus. The sequence continues at coordinate 83,010,555 of NC_054828.1, forward strand.
GGTTTCTTTATGTTTAGAGATTATAAAGTCACACTCCCCATTTCTAGCCTCCTGGTTCCTTCAGTCACACACACACACACACACACACACACACACACTCACATCCCATGTACATACGTATGCTTTACCAACCTCAAAAAGAACATGGTATGTATTTCTTTTTCCTGTATATGATGATGTCATGCTTTTAAAATTTCCTCCCTATTTTTATCTCCCATTTTTCTTGATATAAAAAATTAAGATCAGTACTACTAATTTATTTCTTATATGTATATATACTTTCTCCTATAGTAATTATTTTGGATACTTATGTACTTTAGTTTTCATTAATTATTTTTGGACATTTTGAACATTGTATTTAGACATCAATAATGCTGATATTGATTTTTTATAAATTAAGCTTGAGTTCTACTAATTTTCCTATTTATTTCTTGCTCAGCTGGGATATTACTTTAGCACATTTTTCTGCATATTTGAGTGTGTGGCATACATTTAAATGCTTAAATGTTTGAAAAAATATCTGTTAATTGACCTCGCAAATAAATCATAGCTTTCTCGTCTTGAATACAGTTTTTTCCTCTTGGAACTTTGTTGATATTATTATATTTATCATATTTCATTTGTAAAGAAGAATACTGATCCCAGTTCAATCCTCTTTGCCCTGATATGTAAGCTTTTCCCCTTCAAATACTTATAGGAGTTAAACTTTTCCCTGACATCCTAAAATTTCACCGGGCAATATTTAACATGGTTCCTTGTACATCAGTAGTGCTTGGTCCTCCATGGGACCTTCTACCTCTAGGATTAAAGATACTGTTCATCTCTTGCATTTCCCACCTGATTTGTCTTCCCCTCTTTCTCCTTCTGGAGTAGTGATGGGGAAACTATTTTGAAACATTGGCTTTGTTATTATTCCAGTACAGGGAGGCCGCAGATCAGGAGATGACTGGCACTGAAAGGATAGTTTATGACTCACAGTTCCCAAGGGGAAAGGGCATGCCACACTGCACGGGACACACGGGGAAATACAAGGGTCAGTCAGGAGGCAGGGGGCGTGAGAGGAAAGCATGGGCAAGAGCCTTCATTGCCGTTTCTGTAAAAAGAAATGGGCAGAGGAGCAGGCTTAGGATTAACTAGTTTGGATAATTTCAGCAGACTCTGGGGCAAAAGGGCTGCCTCTGATAGACTGTCTTGTAGTTGGCCCTGGGGTGGTTAGGGCAGGTGGATAAAGGAGGTGGTTGGGCAAGGGCTCACGACTGGTTGATTTGCTCATGAAAGGTGCTAGCAGGTAAGTCCTTTACCCTTTCTAGGCACTGGCTAGGCCTGGGAGAGGCAGTCTCTCTGGGGACAGCAGGGCCCCAGCTATCAAAGCATCAGGAAATACAGAAAACAGAAAGGCATGATGAATACAGATGTAGCTCCCAGAAGCCCCCAAATAACTGTATCTATAGTTATGTTTGCTTGATTGTTTTGTAATAATATAATAATGTCAGTATAACATTTTTCTTTCCAGTCATATTAGAGGGTTTTTTTCTCCCAAAAAATCACTTTTTATTTCATTGTTCCTTTCTATTTTTGTTATTTATTTTTATTTTATTATTCTTGGCTTTCATCTTTATTATTTCCTTTTTTCTGCTTCTTTTTGGTTTACTCCATTATTCTATTTTCAACCTCTTAAGGTGCATCTTTAATCTATTTATTTTATATCTTCCTCGGTTTCTAATAAATGTATTTAGATTTAGACATTTCTCTCTAGGGGTAACTTCAGAAATTTTGATATGCCATGCTTTCATTATTGTTCCATTCTAAAATGTTCATAATTTTTTTATGATTTCCTCTGTAAGGCATAAATTATTTGGCAGTAGGGTTGTTTTGCTTGTTTGTTTCCAAATATATGGGCTTTTTGGGGGTGTCCTCTTTTGAAACATAGGCTTTGTTTGATTTATTTTGGGTTTTATTGTGCGGCAGCCAGAACATATGGTCTGTTTCATACTGAGTCTTTGGAATTTGATGAGACTAGCTTTAACATGCAGTTCAGATCAAATATTACAAACGACCCATGCATGCTTGAATGATATGTGTTTTCTATTTATTGGATGCCAAGTACTATATGGTTTTATTACATCAAATCTATAATTTTATTGTTCAAATACTCGTATGCAAGTATTTTATAATCTGAGCAATTTTTGATTGCATGATCCATGCATTTCTGAGAGAGTGGCCCACTCTGATTATGGATTTGTCAACTTCTTTCAGTACTGCCAATTAGATGTTTTGAGTTTGTATTGTTAGTTGTATACAAGGCATTATCGTTATACCATTTTAACGGATACTTTTTAAAATCAGGAAATGTTTGTCATTTACATAAAATTAAAGTTTTCTTCAACTAATTAATATTTCACTAGTCTCTTTTTGGCTTGCATTGTGTGTGTGTGTGTGTGTGTGTGTGTGTGTGTTGCATAAACTTATTGCCAACCCTTGTCTTAATTTTAGATGTTTCTTTCACAAATAGCATGTATATGAATTGAAGGGAAAAACATTGCATTTGACTTTTTTTTTTTAATGATTCAGTCATTTATTTGACAGAGAGAGAGGGACAGAGGGAGAGGGAGAGAGAGTCTCAAGCAGACTCTGTGCTGAGTGTGGAGCCTGACACGGGGCTTGACCTCATGACCTTGAGATCACAACCTGAGCTAAAACCAAGAGTCAGACACCCAACGGACTGTACCACCTGGGCGTCTCCATAAAATTTTATCTTTTAATAAAGGTTTAACCCACTCAAATTCATTTATTATGATTATCAATATATTTGAAATTACTTCTGCAGTATCATTTTTTTTTTAAGATTTTACTTATTTATTCATGGGAGACACACACACACACAGAGGCAGAGACACAAGGGGAGGGAGAAGCAGGCTCCCCGCAGGGAGCCTGATGTGGGACTCGATCCCGATACCGGGTCTCCAGGGTCATGCCCTGTACTGAAGGCTGTGCTAAACCGCTGAGCCACCCAGGCTTCCCTACAGTATCTTTTTTGTTTCTATTTACCACGCTTTACTTTGCTTCCTCATTTCCCCTCCATTCCTACTTTCTATTAAATCAATTATTTTGTTCATTTTTTTTCTCTGCATGTTTGGCAATTACACATTCCACTTCTATCCTTCTGGGGGATACTCTTATTTGAGAGTTCATCTCTCCTGGGGGTGCTCTGTCCAATGCCTGCAGGGTGGTGTTGGGTTGCCTTAGCTCCAGCTCCATGGGATTCAGAGTTGTGGACAAGGTATTCGGGTGAACAGCTTTGTCTTCATGTCTTTTCCATACGGATGGAGTAGTTCTGAACTTTCTAACTACACAGGGAACAGGACCAGGACTTCATTTCCTTCTTGGGCTGCATCTCGATTTCTGGTCTGGGATAAACAGTGCCCAATGTGGGCAGAGTCAATCCAGCCTTCCCTGGTGGGCTAGCTATAAGTTTATGGCTCCCTGCTTTCACACAGGAGCCCAGGCCTGGCACAGCAACCCTGCCGCCAGTGACCCCTCTCATTCCAGTTCTTAGCTTCAGTTTCTGCTTATCACTTTGGTTTCCTTCCCCATTATTTGCCTGTGAACATCTTCCATTCTTTATCCTCTTTAACATGGTCATATACATATAGACTAAATAAACAAACATATTTGACATTCCTATATGTTGAGATGGAGATGGGAGGCTGGCCTCTTGACCTGAGAGTCCCATGTTAATTATTCACACATAAATTAGACTGAAGCTGAATGACAGTTCATGTTGGAACATTTTGGGTACGATTTCTCTCCTTGAAGATTCAGGAAGGAGGGGCCCTATCCTCTTCAAGCAGCCTGAAGGCCACATCTTGGTTTCTCTTGTGCCTTCCCAGTTTGTTCTGGGCTCTCTGGTGGGACCTGACCATCCTTACTGCCCTTGCTCCCAACCTCTCTGGCCTGGAAAGGGAAGCCCAACAACTTCTCCTAAAATACCCACAAGCAGTTTGAAGGTCAAAAGAGGCAACCCAGCAATGCAATGGCAGAAACAAAAGAGTGATGACACTGAGGGATAGGGGTAAGTCTAAGGAAGAGCTTTTCCCAGGGGTGGTTTCTGAATCGTCTGGACATCAAACAAATGTGGTCAGATATTTGCCTGAGGTAGTGTGGTGCTGGCTCTAGAGCTATTGGCTGGGAGGACCTCCAGGCTCAGGAGCCTCCTCTCTGTCTGTGGACTCTGGCATCAGGGTGCTCAGTACTTGGTGCTGTGGCTGACCGGGGTTCTAGGATAGAGCCTGGGCCCTGTGCAGGGTTCCCTAACTCTCCTCTTGCCTTCTCGAGTCAAGCAAACTCACAGCCTGCTTATTGAGACTCGGAGGAGCTTCTTTGCTTCTTGCCCACTCAGGAGAGCACACTAATCCTAAATATCATTTATTAAACACTTATATGGGCTTCATGACAGACAGATCCTGTGCTAAGGGTGATGTCTTCCTTTACCCTGTTGTGCCCTTGTATGAGTGTTATCATGGTGTGGGGACCAATGTTATCACCATTTTACAGATGGGGATGCTGAGACTTACAGAATTTAAGGCCCTGGCCCAAGTTCACTGGTGTGTAGCAGAGCTGGGGATGAGACCCAGGTTTGTCTCATCTCAAAGGCTAAGGTATTTCCTCTACACATGTCTGCTGAGGCTACAAGAAGAGGTGGTTATAATATCAATGTTTGCTTCCAAGACAGCTTCCAAACTGCTAATCTTAGGGGGGCTCCACTATTCACCAGTTCTCCAGAAAGTAGCATAGCATTTCCAAGGTCTTTTGGAAGGAACTCAGTGCATTGTGAAAGAAGGCTGATGAGATCTTTCGGGCAGCTTTCAGACATGGGAGGTGGTTCCGGGGAGCTGGGAGGCAGGAGATGTCAGGTGTAGAGTGACTAAAGGCTAGCCCTGACCACAGGGAACGGGGGAAGTGGTAGAGGTTTGGGGGTCACTTATGCTCTGAAGCAGCCCTCTACTCACAGTAGTTAGGCAGCTGGCACTTTTAGGGAAGTCTCTCTACACCTTCCCCTCCTCCTTCTACAGGTGGGGGTCCAAGCCCCAGGTTCCAGCATCTCTCCGAGTTAATTAATTTATTTTAAAAGATTTTATTTATTTATTCATGAGAGAGAATGAGAGAGAGAGAGAGAGAGAGAGAGAGAGAGAGAGAGAGAGAGGCAGAGACACAGGCAGAGGGGATAAGCAGGCTCCATGCAGGGATCCCGACGTGGGACTCGATCCTGGGACTCCAGGATCACGCCCTGGGCCGAAGGCTAAACCGCTGAGCCAGCCAGGGATCCCCTCTCTCCCAGTTTAAGTCCAGCTTCAGAACCACCTTATCTGGAGGGGTTCGTCTAATTTATAGTTTAACTGCTTTCCCTCTAGCTGTCTCTCAGAAATGTGAGATAGGGGGAACTATATGGAGAATGGAGAAGACACCCCAAGGGAAAAGTAGTTAGTGCCTACACTCTCTACAGGGCTCAGAGTCACTTCCAGGAGACTCCTTCCCATGTCCTGCAGCCTGGTCCCTGCTGCCGCAGTTCCAAGGTTCATGCTCAGGTTGGACCCTGTTTACTGTCCACAGGCTTTGCCTGGAAGAAGGGAGTCTGCACTCAGGTAACTGGGGCACCAGTGCCCTGGGCCCATATGCGAAGATGCCCAACGCATCTATGCCCACCCTGCTGATGCTTGGCCCAGCGGTGATTGAGCTCCTTCTCTTGCAGGAAGCCTGGACGGCTCCAGGCTCCAGCCGCCAGGATCTGGGGGTGTGTGAAATGAGACTTCCCTGACCCTGCCGTCCTGACCCCAGGGGGGCGATGATTCTGCAGCTGAAAGCTCTCTGGCTCACGGCTCTTGGAATCCTTGTCTCCCCAAAGGCTCATTTCTCCTTACCCCACTTGGCCTCTCTAGAACAGGATGGTGTGGCTGATGGCAATGGGCTCCCTGTCCTTTCCCTCTGCTGAGCACTGTTGTGTACATCTAGAAGAATTTACCTGCTTCACCCTCCCAGAAAGAGAAGACTATCAGATATACTGTAGTAACAAACCTCAAATTCCAGTGGTTTGGAGCAGTGAAGATTTATTTCTCACTCGTGCTCCATTGTCCACTGTGGGTTGGTTGGGGTCCTGTCCATGACATCCTTATGTGACACCCAGGCTGATGGAGCAGCTCTCTGGAATAGTGCCTGCTGCTGTGACAAAGGCTGAACTCTGGAGGGCTTGACACTGATGGTGAATTGCTCCAGCCTGGAAGTGACACACATCACATGGTCCATCAACCACAAGGGGACAGAGAAATGTGTTCAGAAGGCAGAATGGTGGAAATATAAACCACAAGATTTGCAGTGTGGGTAAGCAAGGACTCATTTCTGGGAGAATGAGGAACTGGGGTTTCAGGTGGGTGGTAAGGCGTCACCAGGGACCTGCAGACATCTATTCTCCCAATTGTCCCTTCATTCAACACTACTGACTTTGAAGCTAGACTGTCCTGGTTTAAGTTTGAATGCTGCCATGAGCTACATGTGGGACTTTAGGCAAATTGCTTAGCTGCTCTAAGCTTCAGTTTTCTCATCTGTAAAATGGGAGCACTACCATCCAAGATGCCACAGCCAGTAAGTGCTGGACCGAGATTCCCAGCCACCTGGGTCTGGGTTGCAGCCAGTTTGTCTTTCAAAACCCTAAGTTGTCACTGGTTAAAAAGTCACAAGCAAAAACACCACCCCTCCTGGAGGGGGGTACCTGGGTGGCTCAGTCGGTTAAGCATTGGACTCTTGGTTTCAACTCAGGTTGTATTCTCATGGTTGTGGGACTGAGCCCTGTGTCAGGCTTCACACTGAGTGGGGAGCTTACCGGAGAGTCTCTCCCTCCCCCTCTGCCTACCCCCCCCCCCCCACCTCACGCTCATGCACATGCATTCCCTCTCTCTCAGAAAAACAAAATACCACCCCCAGCTGCTTAAAAATACCCACATGGCACAAGATGGCAATGGAACCTCTCCCTACTTGTCCATTCTTCTCTGCCTTCTATCCCAGGCCCCAGATTTCTCCCCAGCAGTCCTGGGCACTCTGGATCATCCCTCCAACCCCAGCTCCAGACAGTTGGAGGGTAGAACTTGTTCTCAGCTGCTCTCCAGTCATTTGCTGAGGCCTGAGCGCTGGTCTGCTTCAGACCAAGTTCTCACCTGCCCCTGCCTCTCACTGCACAAGGAGTGACCTCGGCACAGCTGGCAGCCCTGACCCCCACGCTTCCTCAGCCCTAGAGTGCACTTGGGAAGCTTCTGGGGAGTACCCTCTGCAGAAAGGAGGGAAAGATTACAGAATCACTCTAAACAAGGCAAAGCAAAGCCATTTATCTTGGGACATTAGTCACTGAGCTGCTGACACAGGAAAACATGCTGTACTCTTGGCAATTGCCATTTACATTAATAGAGGATGATTTGTGGAGTTGGAGGCTCGAGACCCCTGCAGACTACCCCACCCACCACAGTTTGTCCCAGGAAGTGCCAGAGGCTGGGGGAGTAGGGCTAGCCTTGGCCTGGGCAAAACAGGGGCCCAAAGTCACAGCCTCATTCCCTTCCAGGTGCACAGTAGCTGTGGGCCACAGGAGGTGCCTCAGCCTCCCAGAGCCACACTCACTGACTCAAGGTCAGCGTCATAGTCTATGTGTGTTCTTTTTTTCCTTGGCTATGATTGCTTAGTATCTGGAAGGAAGGGCTTCCAATCCCCACACTTCCCCGTATTTCAAAGGAAGATGACACCAGCAGTGAAGATTTGGAGACCATATACATAGAGTCCCTCCCTCTCCCTCTCCTTCCCCTTCCTCTCTCCTTCTCTCTCTCCCTCCCTCCTCCCCACGATTGTTCAATATAGGGATGAAAATTGCACTGCTGAGAGCTAATGCTCTCTTACCAGCTTAAGTACTATGGAATAGATAAATCAGGAGAAAGGAAACTTGGGAGGAGATGGGGGCCCAGCATTTTCTCCCAGTCTTCCTGTTCAAGACTTAGGATTTGGTCTGAAGCAATTCCCAGGTAACCCTCTCATCTATAGTCATGCGTAAAACAGGTGCCTTCTCCAGCCCCGGGTCCCTCGGTGGTCCTTGCTCAGTCCTCCTGGCTACCTTGTTCTTCACACACACACTCCACATGTAGAGTCAAGGGTGGAGCCCCCGACTTGTCCTAAACCAATGAGAAAATCATATCCTCCAAGGCCCAGTGATTGATTCAGTCACAGAGGTCTGACCCCATCACAGCCAATGGGCTTCAAGGAAACATTTGTTGTCTTTCCGAGAGAGTAAAGCACCTGCCAGAAAGGGACGGGGAGTGAAGGCGTGCCTGTTTCTGGCATAGAATGTCTTCTCCTGGGCAGTATGGTATCAGGGAGTCTGGCACTGCTGCATGAAGGGGAGAGCTAGAAGGTGCTGGAGGGTCACCTCGTGAAGGTGAGGTTAGAGCAGAGACCCAGAAACTGAATCTCTGAATGTCCTTTAAAACTCTAGGTGGAGCTTCTCTGGTTCAACCTGTTGAGTTTGGGTTGAAAGCCAACACATTCCCTTTGCTGTTTCAGCCAGTCTGAAGTGGCCTTTGTGTCATATCCACTGACCGGTACAATAAGTGAGTGTTATCCGGGTACAGAAGACCTTGAAATCAGCCTCTGAGCCTTTGCACAGACTGTTCCGCCACTGAGAACATCATTGTGTTATAGGAGAGCTCTAATCCTCTTCCAGTACCCCGTAACGTAGTCTCCCCCCTTAGAAGTGTTCTATGACTCCAGGCTGCACTCAGGACATGCTCTGTGCTGCGGGATAACTCCACTGCGCTGACTGGTTCTCTTCCCTCCCCTGCACCAGAAGACAGACCTGTCTTCCAGTTCCTGTGGCCCCGGGCACATCGGTGGTGGGCTATTCTGCTGGTGAGACGGATGGGTGGGGGATGGGGGAAGGCTGGCAGGCCTCAGGGGAAAGGAGTGTAAGAGTCCAGATCAGAAGTTGTGATGGGATGCCCGGGTGACTCAGAGGCTGAGCGTCTGCCTTTGGCTCTGGGTGTGATTGATCTTAGGGTTTCTGGATCAGGTCCCACACCGGGCTCCCTGCAGGGAGCCTGCCTCTCCCTCTGCCTGTCTCTGCCTCTCTCTCTGTGTGTCTCTCATGAATAAATGAATACAAATCTTAAAAAAAAAAAAAAAAAAGAAATTGTGAAGGCCTGAACTGAGCAGTGGACATGAGATTTGGGGCAGAGAGAGAAATCGTTTTTTAAAACAAGAGGGGACCTGTAAGCTAGAGCTGAGAACTGTCCGCTTCCACGTGGGAGGTGGTGATGAGTGGTGTGGAAGTCCTAGGGCAGAATGACAGGAGAAGCTTCAAGGCAGGGTGGGGTGCGGTGGGTGGCCACAGCAAGGAGTCCTGCTCCTCTGTGCTCCCTTGGCAGGACAGCCAAGCCAGCAGATATTCGACAGCCTCTGCTGACCTAAGTCATCCAAAATGGTGGGTGGAAAAAGTAAGTGACCCTGACTGACTTGGGAGGATGCTTTAATACTTTAAATGACAGAGGAATGCCTGAGGTCCTAGGTGTAACTCCAAACTGATGATGAACATTGGCCTAGGAGTAGGGAATCAGTAGTGCCCTCCCTGCCTCTAATCACCCCCAACTGAGTAAAGCCATTTTGAGGATGCATGGAACTAGCCCTGGTGGCACTGTCTTTTCTCTTTGGGCTATGGATGGCCTGGCCTTCCACCCTGGCTGCTGTCTAGGGGCTGATAAAGGGCAACCAGGGTGGAGTCCTGGGATGGGGGTGGGGGGCAATTGACTTGAGGCCTCCATCCCAGCAGGGAGCAGACATAAAAAAGAAGGGAACCAGGGGCATGGGCAACAGGAGGAGGGGTGAGGAGGAGCTACTTCTAGAGGCGCCTGAGGGCACTTTGTGTCTGCCCACTCCCAGCTACCAGAGCAGGACCTACGGACTTTCCTTGCCAGCAGGGGAAGGGGCTTCCAGTGTTCTCCTAAGCCAGTCTTCTGGCTCAGAGCCAGCGCAGGGGCAGACGTTGGAGTGGTCAGATGTAGCCTAGCGAGGAAGGGAGTCAGACTCTGGCCTGTCCCCACCCAGCAACAACTCCCTGAAACTTCCAGCCTAGAAGTTGGTGCCACCCATCCAAGGGGCAAATCCAGCCAGACTGGGTCTTTTGCCCACCTGGAGCCCTTAATAAGCAATTCCTCTGAGGTGCATGGGTGATCCCTGGGCTCCCACAGAGCTGCCATACTGCAGCCCTCTGGCTGACATGCACTTTGTGGGCTCCTAAGCTCTGCTCTCAGTGGGCCTCACTTCCACTGTCTGCCTGTCTTGGCTTTGCTACTCTTCACTTAGGCCTGGGCCACTCACCTTCTCTCCCTATGCCCCATGCCAGCTTGGCCCTTCCCACTTGCAGGGACCCTGCTTCACTCCTGATAGAAAGGCCTGAGCTAGGGCACAGTTTCACCAGCCAGCCCTCTGAGCACTTTCCAGACCCCTGGTGGCTTCCCCCTGCCCCCCAATTAGCCCAGACAACGTTGGCCTAGAGCCCCCCAGTAGCTTCTGACTTGGATTGAGGAGGAACAGGGTGAAGTAAGGCAGCTGGGGAGTGGGTCTATCTCTCCCACCCCTTCCTGCCCCTGCTTGCCCCTTCCCTGACTTTCTGCCCAGCCACACTCATGCACGAGCCTTTAGAGAGACGTATTTCATTTCTCTTGGGTATATATCTAGGAGTGGAAAGGCTGAATCATAGAGACAGTGTGTGTTTAATTTTGGAACAAACTCACCAACAGTTTTCTAAAGTACTTGTGCCACTTACCATGCCCTCCAGCAGTGTGTGAGAGCACCAGCTGCTCCATCGATTTGCTCACACCTGGTATTGTTCATCTTCTTCATGAGGGCTGAGGCCAATCAGGTGGGTTGTAGTAGTGAGAGTAAAGGGACAGAGCTGGAGCTGAGAGTAAACCAAGAAGAAAGAGCTTGGGTTTGCAAAGGCACCATGCTGTTTGCATTTCTTGCCATGGCTCATCAGCCCTATGAGCTTGGGAAAGTGCTTGAACCTTGCCATGCTCAGTTTTTCACTGGTAAAACAGAGATAGCACATCTACCTTTGTTGAGATTAAATGAGGTAACGTATGGAAACATACTTTCACAGCGCCTAGCACTGGGATTGGTGTTCATCTATACAGTGTCTTTGTGTGAATCAGGTATAGGAGCCCCTTCATCTGGGTTGATTCAGTCCTGGGCCAGGGTGCTGGGAACTGCATTTCGATGTGACTGTTCCCTAGACAGGGAGGCTTTGGCAGTACACAAACTGCACAGTTATTTGCTATGAATCTGTTTGTTCCATAAATTCTCAACAAGAGCGTGCTAAGCAAACGAAGTTGAAAGTGAAGAGGTGAATGTATTTGTCATTGGGGCCTGTGTACTCACCTCTCCCTTCAACCCTTTCACTTATTCTGGTGACTTCCCTACCTTCCACCACCTGCACTTTGAGTCTGAGACTTTGAGCACCAATCTCCAGGTCAAAACCCACTCAGGGAAACGTCTTTGGAATTTGGTATCTGTATGGAGTCATGGAGGATCCTGCTTACATTCGTAGTCTGCTTCTTGGAAATAGTTCAGTGTCACAGAAATGTGTTTGAGACAATAGCATTTATGGTAACTGGATTTGGTCTTTGTTTAGGGAGGGACAGATAGAGGCACAAAATATTTGGGTGCTTCAGGAAATATGGCCAGAGAAGAGAGGTTCTGAGGAGCTAGAGACAAAATTGTAGGACTCCAGCACAGTCTGAAATGTAACTGGGTGTCTGAGGTGAGTGCAGCTTTCGGTCAGGAAGCACCTCTGCTTGCTTGGGCCCAAAAAGACACATTTACATTGGGCCAGGGCACATTTACCTAAAATGAACTCAAGGGAGACAGGCTTAGCAAAAAACATGCAGCTCAGTAGATGAACAACTCCGTGGAACCAGGTCTTTTCATATATGTGTTTAGGTCCTCAAAAGGAGCATCTCTTTGCCTGAGGGACTTTTGGCCCGGTTCCTTTAGTTATGAGAACAGGACACACGGAGAGGCTGGGGTGGGCCAGGAGGCAGAGGCCCTCAGACCCCTTTCCAGACCCCTGGTGGCTTCCCCCTGCCCCCCAGTTGGCCCAGACAACGTTGGCCCAGGGGCCTAGAGCCCCTCAGTAGCTTCTGACTTGGATTGAGGAGGAACAGGGTGAAGCAAGGCAGCTGGGGAGTGGGTCTCTCCCTCCCACCCCCTCCTGCCCCTGCTCGCCCCCTCCCTGACTTGCCCCTTCCCAGACTCTCAGGGGGGCTGGAAGGAGAAGTCTGCCTCTGAGCCTTGTCTTCCAGGCCTCAGCCCCAACACACGGTAGGATTCCCCGGCTGAGTGACGCACCAGGCCTTTCTGAGACTCGCGCGCGTCCCCGGAAAAGCAGCGTTCTCTTTCCAAAACTCAATTTGCCACGAGCTCAGGAGTTGAACTGTGTGTGTGGCGAGGGGTGCCTGCAGCCCCAGGTGCTCCCCCGGGGCATTCGCCTGCGGGACAGGGGCACTGGGAGGGAGAGACCACAGCAGGCACCTTTCAGCCAGCTGAAGTGCGGGAGAGCCCCGAAAATAGACCGGGAGGCACTGCCCCTTCCCTCCCCAGCATCAGGGCGCTCGGCGGAGCCTCGCCGTCCCCAGAGCCGGCGCCCTGGTCCCCGGGGCCGCACCTGCCCGCCGCGCGGAAGGGCCCCGGGGAAGCGCCAGTCCCGCGCGGGGGGCGCAGCCGGCAGGCGCGGAGCGGGCAGGCGGCCCCGAAGGGAGCGCGGCGCGGCGGCCGGGCAGGGACCCCCCACCCCGCCTCCGCTCGCCCGCTCGCGCCTCCACCAGCCGGGCCGCCTGTGAAGGTGAAAGTCACCTTCGAGGCGCTCCCGCCGCTGCGGGGGGAGGCGGGCGGCATAAATCCTCCGGCTGCGGCGCGGCGCTCGCGGGGCGGGGAGGCTCCCGCGGCCCGTAAATCAGCCCCCGCCCCCGCCCCCGCCCCCGCCGCCCCCGCGGGCCGCCCGCCCGCCTTCATCCCCTGCTTTACGGCGCTGACACCCGCCAGGATTTAGTGGGCCGGCGGCTGGGGCGCCTCATTGAAATGCCCGCCCCCCGCCCCCCGCCTCCCCGGGCTTCGGGCCACCCATAAATCCCCGAGATGCCCATTGGCATATCCATCTGCATACATTTGCCCCTCAAATCGCCTGCTTGGAACTCGCGGAATCGTGGGGCTTGCCGGGCCCGGAGTTTCTGTCGCCCCGACTCTGGCTGGAGAAGGGGAAACTGAGGCAGTGGAGAGACAGGGCCCGCTTCCTACACGGTAGGAGGCGGGGGCTGCGTGGGGGTTAGGCCCAGGAGGGACTTAGCCAGAGGCGGGTCCAGGAGTCAGGAGTCCGAAGCTGCGTGAGGGTCAGTGAGCAGAGCAAGCTTCCGGCTCTGGCCCGGCTGGGAGGCCAGGAGCTGCAGGGGTGAGGACAGTGGAAGACGGTGGGTAGGGTGCAGCCGCCGAGGCCAGGGGATGCCTGTCAGGAACATCCTGAGACCATCCTGCCCCATCCTGGGGCATCCCATCCCCTGTGATGGGAGCAGCTAAGGGAGCAAAGGCTGGCCCTTGAGGGAAGGACCATCCGGTGTGCTGTGGGCTCACCAGGAGGCCTCTCTGCAGAAGGCGGGGTGGTTGGGAGAGCAGGTGCTGCCTATGGTGGTGGCCCTTACAGGGCAGACTGAGGGCAGGGACAAGAAGTGTGCACACCAGACAGCGCCCTAGACCCCCCCCCCCCCCCCCCCCCCCGGCCCCCAGCCTGGCTCTTTCTGCCTCAAGGTGGTGCTAACCATGACCAGGCCCCTGTCTGAATATGAATCATCTGTTGGGAAGGAACAAGGCCTGGTGGAAGCCTCTGGAGCAGCCAAATTCTTTGAGTCTGCTCCCCTGCCGCACAGCCCCATCATCAATGCACCCCTGCAGCACCTGAGCATCACTCCTTGGTTCAGGGATGGCTTCTCTGGGCAACCTTTGGCAGGGGTCTCTGAGGGTGAGTGCCCACCGAGCCCTTCCCTCATGCTCCTTTTCACTCAGGGTAAGACCCTAGAGCTAAGGCTCAGATCTTTGTAGGCTCTCAGGGTGAGGTAGGGCCATGGTGGGCCCAGCAAGCCTGGCCCTCCTTGACGCTAGGCCCCATTCTGTCTTCCAAGGAGAAGCCCCATGGTGGGGGGACACCGTGACCCCAGCTGGGTCCAAGGCTAGCTGAAGACCAAGTCAGGGAGGTGCTCTGCCCAGGTAGGATGCCTCTCATTCTGCACGTCTGCCCCGTCTCTCATCCCGCTCTTCTGTCCCTCACCTCTGTGGTGTGTGCTGCACAGGTTTCTAATTGACTCAAAAAATGCCTTCTCATCACGGGCTTCTGTTGCAACAGTGTGGGGAACAGCAGGCTTTGGGGGAAACCTGCTGCTCTTTCTGAAATCCAGAGTTCTGCTAGGATTAGGTGGGCTTTCCCATCTCATTGCCATAGCCAGGCCTGGGGGCTCCCTTCTTCCCTCTCCCTGGGTAGGACCTGGAGGCCCAGGTGTGGAGCCCTCCTCTCAAAGTCTCCTTTCACTGGCTCAGTCTCCATCTCCACTATCTCTTCCACCCCCCCTCCCCAGTGCCACCACCAGAAAGCTGGTGAACAAATCCCAAACAGCACAGAGAGGGTTAGGGACTCTGTGGGGCTGAGCCCTGATACCAGCGTCTCTGCCTTGAGCCTTCTCTGATCTCTCCAGGGCTCTGTACTGAGCAGCCCAGATGAGGCCAGCTGCCCCAAGATGGGGCTGCATGTTCCTAACACCCCAGCTCAGGGAGCGGGTGGTGGTGGGGATGGGCCAGGAGTGGGGATTGAGACCAGGATGGTCAGAGGGGGGAGAGGGAAGAAACGTGGATGTCCCTGAGCACAGGAATAACTTTAGGGAGGAACAGGAGAAGAGCGGGAGCCCATCCCACATCAAGCCCTGGCTGGGCACAGGGGAGCCACTGCCAGGGGGTGGTGGGGTGGGGGGTAGCAGTTGGCAGCTGCCCCTGAGGGCATAATCCCGGCTCCTTTCTGCTCCCTCTCACCTGGCCCCAGCCCCTGACTTGCCTCTCCACAGCTATCTTGGGGCTGTTCTGTTTTCTTTTCTCTCTTGAACTGCCAGTAGCCTCCCTGGGCTTGGGGAGATGCCTCTCTTCTCCAGCCCCCTGCCTTCAGAGCAAAAGACCCTCTTGAAGTGGATGGAGGGGCTGCCAGGACACCAGGCCACTGAGAGAGCGAGCGTCTTGGGGTGGGCGTGGAAGAGAGCAATGAAGTTGAGACATAACTCTGTCTCTGCAGAGTTTATGCAGAGTTTCTTATGCAGAGTTTCTTTAATAAGAAAGAGTAACAGTGAAGGATGGGATGGTGGGAATCACAGAGGTAGCCAAATGGCTCAGAAGGCCGCAGCAGAGCCACCCTGGCTAACATTTGCTGAGATTCTTAGAAAGCGCTGCACAGACTTTGTGGCGGCACAGCAGCAGGCCTGGGCAGAAGAGCCCCCCATCTGGAAGCCTTTAAGGTCTCCCTCCCCCTCTTCTCCAAATAGCTTGTTCCCAGAAAACAGGAGGAGAAGTTACCCAACAACAAGCTGGGGCTTCCTGTGGGGCTGGCGGCCCCCTCCCCTGCCTCTCCTAGCACATCAGGCCCTCACCTGCTCCCCAGGCTCTGCTGAGCCAGGCTAGTTCCATACTGTGGAGGTGGTTTCTGGCCCCTTGAACAAGATATGGGTGCACAGCTCACCTCCCCCAGGAAGCCCTCCAGAGCCACCTCTCTTCATTCCAAGAACACTTCCACCTCACTTGTGAACACAAATACCTAGTCTTTGTGTGATCTCTCAATTCCATTCCAGGTCTGCTGGTCTCTGCAGTTGTTCTTTCTTTTCACCTGGTGTGGGTTGGAAGAGTAGGGCTTGGTGAGCTCTCCTTTTATTTTACATAATGGAAGATTGAGGCCCAGAGAAGCCAAGTGACTTGCATTTATACAGACAGATCCGGAAGCAGACTCTAGCTTTCCTCCTTTCCAATCCAGGGACCTGTTGCCCTCCCACCATGTCCACACAGTTGTGCCTCTCTCCCCCCAACTGACAGCACAGGCCAGAGAGAGTCCCCAGGTTCTGGTTTGCCGGCTTGATGTAGGCTTTGGCACAGACAATATGTTGCTGAGGTGCAGAGGCTAGCAGAAACTGAAAGGCAGGAATGTTGGGGAGATATGCAGGACTGACTGCTGGTTCAGGGGAGGTATAGTCTTCAGAGGAAGGAATTGGGGTCTCTGAGTGGCCTCTGACCACTCCTCAGGAGGCCCTGGCTGCCTACCTTGTGCACTGACTGGTTGATCTAGCTCCTGACCTGCTCACTTGGCATCTGAGGGCTTCTGATCTGGGGCAACTAGGAATGACAAATCTCCAACAGCAAAGGTTGTTTAATTTTTAGACAACCAGAGTTCAGTTTAAGATGGCATCCTAGTTCCTGTAAGATCTTACCATAAAGTCAGTGGCCTCTGGATCTCAGTTTCCTCATCTTTAAAATGGAGATAAGGGCACATAGGCTTCATGAGGAAGCTGGAATTGGGCTTTGAAGGATAGGAAGGAGGAGCAAGGAGAAACTTCTAGAGCAAAGCATGGGCAGAGATTCAGGGAGCTGACTGGGCAGTGAGTGCTCTTGAGTACAGAGGAGGCCAGGCTCCGCCATTCTTGGCAGCTGTATGACCCAAGATGAGTTCCTTAACTTAGGATGATAATAGCATCTATAGGTAAGGCCATGTTTGTAAAGTGTGGTAATATTTGTAAAGTCCTTAACAGTCATGCTTGCCACATTGTAAGTGCCCCAGGAGAGGCTTATGTATTTATTCATAAATTTAACAACATGGTTTTCTTTGTACTATTTTAATTCCTATAAGTGACACAAAATGGCGTTTACTCAAGCTTGTGACTCCTGGATACTGGGCCTGAGGGCCAGGGCCTTTCAGGGAGAGAGCTCCTGGGTCGTGTTTACTCCCACCCTCCTCACTCAAGATGCTGCTGGTGTCTGGAAGGTCCTCTTGGACTCCCTGAATTCTTCCTAGTGTTGTGGGGGAGTACCTCTGGGCTCTGGGGAGGAGAGGAGCAGGGGTGAGGTGGGGGCGGGGGCTTTCTAGGGGTGGGGGCTAGTCTCCAGACTCCAGAGCTTTCTAGTTCCGCTGTGTCCACGACCCTGGGATGGTGAACAGGGGTCTGAATAGGAGGCCAGTCTCTCAGGCCACACCAGCCTGCACCAGGGACCAGAGACCCCATGGTTCCTGACACTTGGGGCAGGTTGAAAAGTGGTGGGTTTGTGGGGAGGGGGCACGTGTGATGGAGGATTGCAGCTCCAAGTGAGAAATAAGCAGGAGCAGATGGAACCCAGAATTCCTGTTTTCATGCAAATGTCTGGGACAATAAAAGGGGGGCGGCTGGGCTGGGGGATAGGGTTGGGGGTAGGGGTAGAGGAGAACTAGACACAAACAGGGTGGGGGGTTATAAAAGGAAGATGCCATGTCAACAGAATTAACTCTTATTCCAAGAGTTGCCATTGAATTATTTGGGGAATGAAGGTGGCTTTCTGGGTCCCCTGCTCGAGGCTCTTGGCCAGCAAGTGAGGGCCCAGGCTGGTCTGAGACAAACAGGAGCAGTCCGGGCCTATGCCTGCTGGGGACCACACAGTAAGTACCCCTCCTTGGATTTCTTGGTCTGTGATGCCCGAGATCAAAGCAGGGTCAGCCCTCCTGGCTGCTGGGCTCCTGGCAGCTCCTGCCTGCGCTCAGGGTCCAGGCTGTGCTGGCGGTGCTGGCTGGACAGGTCAGGCCAGCCTGGCATCCACGGGAGGCCCCCCTGCCCCATGTGGCAGGGATGTGCTGCTTTTCCCACTTAGGGGCTGCCAAGATCTGCAACCCTGGGTGTGGCTCACATCTGCTGTTCGTGTGTGCCTCTGCTTATCAGGCTGGCCCAGTGATGACACCCAAGGGTGGACACAGAGGTCACTAACACCAGGCCATGGGGAGCTGGGTGCTGGGGCCCACATGGCTCAGATAGATGGCAAGAGCCAAGGCTCGGAGCCTGCAGCCAGCCTATGGGGAGGACAGAAGGTCCGTCTTGCTGGAGCAAGCTGTAACATTGGCCACATTGGCAGACTGGTCTTTCATGGGCTCTCAGCTGGGAGGGATTCAGAGCTGGTTAGGGGAGAGTCCTCGCACAGACCTTCCTCAGAGGGACCCCTTTCTGGGACACCTTCCATTCTTTTGCTCTTGTTCCCACCACGTGTGAGTTCCCTCAGGGAACTAGCCACAGGGATCATTCACTGCTGAGAGGAGGGCCACCTGGGATTGTGCTCCAAGGGTGCAGGGATGCAGGCGGGCCCCTGGCGATGGGCTACATAGATGTAGAAGGGTCCCATACTATCCAGGGATGCTCTTCTGGGCACCTTTGCTGTGATTCTCCTGGGAGGGCTTCGGGTTCAGGGAGCCTCAGCTCAGGGCAAATCACTTCTTGCCTGGCTTCTTCCACCCAGGTGTCTGTTAGCCAGAGCTGCCTCAGTTTCCCTTTGGCAGAAGTATGCAAGGGGATGCCAGGCGCAGGGCAGGCCAAGAGTAGGACGTGGGCAATGTGGAGGCTCTGAAAGAAGGGCAGGGCAGACAGAAGCTTCTGCAAGCACAGACCCGCAGGTCGGGTGGGGTGGGGGAGATGGGGGGGAGAGTGTCCTTGGGTTAGAGTGACAGTAGTGCTCCTGCCTGCCTGCCTGCGTGCCTACAGGGGGGCCCTGGCTCTCCCTGGTGCCCGCCCATGTGGAGAGGATTAGGGCCCGGAAAGACATGTTTTCCCCCCTTCTTTCTTGGAAGGAGGATCAAGGGGACCTGGTGACAGCCCAGAGATTCTAAGCGTGTGGACAGCCCCGCTTCCCTTCCCGTCCATGTCCCAGGCAGCCTGGGAGATGCACGCCAGCTGCTGGCAGCCCAGACCTCAAGTTCCCAGACAGCCCAGGAAAGGAGCCACTGGCAGGATCTGCCTTTCCATTCCTGGAGCCCTGAAGAGGGGACCAGGGGGAACTTCTTAGAAATAAGGCAGCAGGTATTATGCAAAATGGTTATTGGGTTTAATGGACCTAAGAATAGTTGGCCAGGAGCTGCAAAGTTGTAGGGACCCCTCCCCATCCTGACTTCCCCGTGAAGCCAGGGGCCAGTGCTGGTTCCGGGGAAGGAGTTACAGGACCTGCTGGCCCTGGAAGGTGGGGCTGGGATTGGGGATGAGACAGAGGGTGGCCCTGGGATCCGGCTTTTGTCTGTGTGTGGTGGATATGTGTTTGTGCTGGGGGAGGGCGTAATTCCTAAACCTGGATCCATGCACGCGCACGCGCGCACGCACACACACGCACACACACCGTGTCCAGTATACTGCTGGCATATAGTAGGTACTCAATAAGTATTTGATAAATTGATGGATGACTCAGTGAGTGAATATCTGTGATAACTCTAGCCCAGGGGGCTTTTCTTCCTCTGTACTCAGAGCCTTATTTTGTGAGGCTCTTCCATTCTTTATTCCTGCCTGGTGATATATACTAATTATCTGGGGTTCTTACTCCACTCTTTAATTCTTAGCATGGAAGAAAATTGTGGTTCCTGGGATAAGAGCCCTGATCTCACTCCCACAAAGTTCCTGTATCCTGGTCTTGGGATTCAGTCAGTCCCTGCCAGTGGTTTACTGGGACATGTGTGAGACCTTGCAGAGTTCAGGGTTGGACAGAGAGTGGCAGTTACTGTTCCAGTCTGAGCTGTGCCCTGTGAGCCATCAGGTGGGTGGGAAGCATGCTTCAGTTGGCTAGGCTGGGTCCAGGGCTCAGGGAGCAAGTGGAATTAGGACCGAGGCAGGGATTGCTACCCTGGAAATATGTGTGAGGCCAGGCACCCCACACCTCCTAAGACCCCACTCTCCCCTGCTTCATGCGATGTGTATGCGCATGTGCTCAGCGAAGTCAAGAGTGGCATTTAAAATATTTAACTCTGGTCTGCATAGGGATGGGGCAGTCAGAGCAGACTCCAGGCAGAAGCAGCTGTGTGGCCCTTGTGCTTCTCCCCTCCTTTCCCCTGCCTGGACCTCTAACCCTCTTTCTTCTTCTTTTTCTTGGGCACTGCAGATTGAATGGTACCAGTGCCTTATTGAAATGGCCCTCCTAGTGCCATGCCTAACGCTAAGGGGCTAGAAATTTCCAGGCTGGTCCAGGTCCCGACTGAGGGACTGCTATATCTCCCCACCCCTTCTGAGGCCTCAGCATAGGTTGACGTGCAGGACCTGGGCACGTGAGGGTGGAGGGGATGGCATCCTAGTCATGGGCTAGCTGTGGGGTCTGGTGGACTCTGAACTTGGTGTTCATGCTTTGATTTCAACAGGAACCTTCTCTGGAAGTGACTCAGTATGACCAGAGCTACTCTTTCACATACCCAACGGGATGACCAAGGATCCCTGTTCCTGAGCCATGTGCCCTAGGGTTGCTGAGTAGCAGAATGGGCAGGGAAGTGGCTGGGACCCGATCTGTGACAGGACCTGGCACCTTTGGCTGAACTTCACTCTGTGTGTCTGGGTGTGCACACATGTGCGTGTGTTCCTATATGGACATGAGTCAGCCCAAATGGGCAAGAGTATGTCTATGTGTGCACGTGTACCCAGGAGCGAGTGTGGGGGTAATGTGCTGCACGTGGACTTGTGCACGTACGTGTACGCGTGTGGGGATTATGTGCCTGTGTGTGCACGCTCATGAACGGAAGGCTTGGCTGGGAAACCCAAGTCTCCCCCTCCCAGGCCTCAACCCCTGATTCCCTGGGGCCCTGATAGAGGAGAACAGAGAGTCCCCAAACCCTGCGATCTGGGGCGGTGGCTTCTGTTGGATTCCCTCCCCCCCTTTCTTGACACAAATAGCCTGTGGAACAAAGGGAGCTGGGGATTTGGATTATTTATACAGTCAACATTAAGCAACTTGTGGTCTATTTAAATTCTTCTTTATTAGGCCGGGAAATTCCACGGCAAACACTCAGGCTGTAAAGGAACCCTCCAACACGGCAGCTCCCAGCTCCAGCCATTGTGTTGGGTTCCTCCTCTCCTCTCCTCTCCTGCTCCCACACCTCTGACCCCTGGTTCTTCCATTCAGCTTCCGGAGATCGTGCCCCAGCCCCCTTCCTCACCACATGTTCCCTGGGTCCCCCTCATTTCCTCCCATCCCTTCTACTTCCACTTCTCAAACTCCACTGAAGACCCCCTGGCTCACTCCTCCCAAGCTTTCTTTAACTTGTACAAGAATGACACCGCAGGCAATTCCATAGGTAACAGGAAAACAGGGCTTGTGGAGGGTTGGGGAGGGGCAAGTTGTGGCCAGTCTGGTGATTTCATCAGGGAGGCTCAGAAGACTTCTGCCTCCCCAGGGTGCCTCTTTAGACAGTTTGAGTAGCTAAAGAAAGGGTCTTAACCACAAGAGGAGCTGCCAGCAAATTCAAGCCAGTGACAGCCTGAGACAGGCAGCACAGGATTTGTCTAGGCCAGAGTGAGGGAGCTGTGAGGTGTGAGGGTCTGCAAGGCCTGGCTTCTTGCCTGACACAGAGGGCTCTCCATCTTCCCAGGCATGGCCTGCCATCTCTGTGTGGCAGAGGGCTCACCCGGAGCGGATATAGCTGAGGGCAGAAGGAAAGTTTGGGGAAAGGATGGGGGTGGTGTGGGGGCGATGAGATCCAGTAGAGCACCTGAGGTCCTAGAGAATCCCAGTGGGCAGCCCGTGTGTCCTGTTCCTGGGCAGTGCCCCTCCCTAGCCCTCTACTCTCAGAGACTGTCCTGTCCCTGCGGTGACCTCCACATCTCCTCTTCCCTTGTTTCTCTCCAATGAGACTGTGAGCCCCCTGAGGGCAGAGAGTGCAAACATTACCTCATAACCCCATGCCTGGGACACAGGTAACAGCAGGAGCTTGGTAAGTGCAGCTCAAGGAAATGGCACTCTCAGGGGTTCTGGCCCAGCCCAGTCCTTCACCTCTCTGCCCATAACCTCACCCCAGGAACCCCCCCTTTTCATGCCTTTCCCAGGGGACAGAACCTGTGCCCAGTTTGAGAAGGAGCCCACTGAGGGCCAAAAGTTTCATCTCAGAACTTCTCCTGAGGCTACGCTGTGCTGGGAGAAGGGACTCGGGCCCCAGGGGCTTGGGAAGAGCTGTCACCTGGGAAGAGGACTCCAGAGGTAAAGGTGACCACCCCAGGCTTCAGCCTCTGGAGACTAGGCCAAGGTTTCAGCTATTGTTTTAGGGGATGTGAGGGCTATGAGTGAGCCGTGCGTCCACCTCCAGGCAGACAGGGCTGGGGAGAAGCTGCCCCTCTCAGACTGCAGTCTCCAAAGTCTCCAAACGGCAGCCAGCCGGAGAGGGTGGGGAGACGGACCTAGAGTTTGCTGCCAATTATCACCTCGCTGTCCGCCCTGCCCTCTGGGCCTGTCCCTGCTGCCACCTCTGGGCCTGTGTTTCTGATTAGTGGCCCCAGCTGTGCAGCATTAGTTGCATTTTTCCAGGATGAATCTTGGTTGGGACTTCCTGCCACGGGTCTGAACCAGCTGCCTGCCTTTGCTGCCTGCTTCTCATCCCAGTCCCCTGGGCTGCCCCAAATGCCCGTTCTTCTAGGGGGCTCTTCCTCAAACTCTCAGGGGTTTGTCCCCTGGGCCTGGAGGAGACATCTCTCACCCTGCCTGGGGCAGCTCAGGGCACAGCCATGGCTCCACAATCAGAATCCATTCAGCTTTTCTGATGGGTGGCTTCAGAGTGATTGCAGGAGTCTCAGACCTGAGCACCCGTGCAAATGCTACTGGGCAAGGGGATAGCAGGTCAAGGCTAGGGAAGTTTTTGGGCAGTTCTGAGGAAATTGTTCAGGGAAGTCTCCAAAGGCAGCATTACCATCTGGCTTTCTGGGGTTTGTCCTTTGTCTAGTCATAGTCCTGATTTTAATGGAGACACAGTCTCCAAGTGAAAACCCGAACGGTATCGGTTCTTCTTTCTCTGGTTTCCCCAAGCACTTCAGGTGAGCCGCTCAGGGAAGACACCACCTGAGAGGTGGTGAGCTCCCTGTCCTGTAGGTGTGTAAGTGTGAACTGGAGAATAAAATCTTTTCGATTTCTTGTAATCCTCACTATATTCCTGGAGGAGGACAGGGGCAGGGGGCATCCTTTTCAGTGGAGGAAGCTAAGGCCTGGGAGTATGTGAGTGACTGAGTGACTGAGTGAGTGAGTGCTAGATTGTGGGCTAGAACCCACATGTGAGGCCTGCTTAGTTCAGTGTGAGTTTGATCAATGTGCTTCCTTTCTGAACCCAACCAGACTTTGAGAGCCAGCCCAGAGCCTAGCCTTTTCCTTCTCACCCACTTTGCAGCTTCCTGGCCCATACTCCAAACAATCTGACAGCCCTATTCCAGGCAAACTTAATTCTTACTGTCCCTCCTTGCCCCAACAGCCTGACCTCAGCCGTAGTCTTTGGGCTCTCCTAGGCTTTGTGTTTTAGGACAGGTCTCTGGTAAGCAAAGCCTGAAGAGGATTCCTGAGGCTGTCATCAGCCTGAATAGGAAGTTAATGGAGGGCAGCCTGCTTCTGGGTTCCCCATGCCCAGGACAGGCTTGGCACATGGTTAACCCAGGCTGAAAAAGTGGTTCAAGAAGCTGGAAGGCATCAAGCTGAGAGTAGCATGGAGAAGTGACCACGGTTGGCATTGGGGACCCCAGGGAGTTGGGGAGACCTGCTGGTTCTGGGTAGGAAGCAGAGGCTGGATGCAAGTGGCATGTGCTCTCCTTAGGGAGAGGAGGCTTGTGTCCTGGAAGCATCTGGCTCTTGGAAATGCTGACCAGAGAAGAGCTGGTAGCAGTGCTGGGTGCCAGACATTCTGGGTGGGATAACGTTCTGTTGTGGCCTCAGGGTCAGGGCTGTCCAGAGAGGACCAGATGCTGCTGAGAGCTGGGGGCTGCCATGGGCTGTCTTTCACCTGGGCTACTGCAGGGGTGCAGTGCTCACAGCCGTGGCCCACTCCGGGAGCCCCAGCCAGCAGGTCTCTCTAATGGTCCCAGAGCATCTCCTGGCCCAGTGTGGTAGGTGGGGTCCAGCAGGGGCCAGAGACTCTGCCCTGGGGAAGCCTTCCTCCCAAAGGGGGACATGCTGCCCTTGCCCTTAGGCCCTTATTCAGCTAATGACAAGTTGACACATCATAACCTGCAGGTCTCCTTTGCCCTGGAACTAATGGTTTTATTCCTTCAATTCTTTAGTTATTTTAGGCAAAATATGATCTGTCTCTTTAATTATCTGCAAGGAATTGCCAACAACTACATTTGGCCAGATTGAGACTATGAATGAAACTTGTGTTTGTCTCTCAGGATCTTGGTTGGTTTTAGCCTTCGCCATCCTCTGGATGGCTGGTGACAGAGTGCCGTGTGTACAGATCAGCTAATGGGAACACAGTGTTGGTCTGCCCGGGCCATGTCAACAAGATCTTGGAGCCGGGTGGACCTGTGTCAAACTTTTGCATGAGAAAGAAATTCCCCTGTTGGAAGACAACTCCTTCAGCCTCCATCACATACCTGTGCAGGCAGGTTGCTCACCATCTGCTGGTTGGTGTTAGGTTCTGTCATATGTTCTAGGGCTGAGTGCCAGGCCAGGGGATCACTGAAGGCTCTCTTCTGGAAGCAGCTCCCACGGGGTCTCCTGGAGCCCCCTGGTGGTCACTTTGAGGGCGTGCTGCTCTCCCCAGGGTTCTCTGGCAGCCCTCAAGTGGACAAAGGGAACTTCTTCCCTTTGCAGGGGCTTCCTTGTGCTCACCATCTGGCTGACAGAGGCCCCTGAGTTAGTTTTCTTGCAGCCCACCGGGCATAAGATCAGCACAAGGCACAAGGTCTAGGACAAGGCCCATCCTCTCTCCCTGCTGTGACCCGCTTTGGGCACCTCTTTGTGAACATTCTCACCCCACCCTGTATGTCCTCAAGGTGAACCTGGGATCTCTGTGCTGAAAGGCTGCCACCTTTTAACAGAGGGCTAGCACTCATCGCTGGGAAGGAGAAGGGACTGCAGACAGGAAAAGCCAAGAAGCAAGGCCATGTCATCCTTACCTGCCATCAGGCCGGGGCCCCTGGCACCATCTAACCAGACAGCTCAGTCTAGGAACCAACCTGCTCTGGGCTGAAATGTCCTGGTCATTGTTGGTCCAAAGAAGAGGAAGTCTTTATCACACCTGAGAGACCAGGAGAAGGGGTATAACTCCCATAGTGTCCTGGCTTGGAACTTGGCTGCCTGCCTGCAGTGCAGTGATGGATGGGGTCTCTGAAGGAGGATCCTTCATCTTCGCCCCCACCAGCCACACCACCGTAGCCACATCCATCTTCTCTCCAACTTAAGCCTTTCAAAGCCATGCCTTGGTAGGAGAGCAGGAGGATCCTCTACCATCTAGTAAAGGCTAGACTGAGACTTTAAATCAGAATCACTTCAGAGCTGGGGAGAATGAAAGGGAAGCAAGGGGCCAGTGGGGCTCCAGTCAGCCATTGGGCCAATCCCTTGTGACTAGGGCCGTCTAGCCCAGCATCTGGAGCTGTCCTAGCACCCTCGCGCCCAGGAGCACAGGCATGCCTCAAGACTGCCCAACGCTCTGTGCCACCATAGACTACAGGCAGTGAAGGCTTGTCTCCTGGCGCTTGCAGGGACTAACTCCATGTTCCCTCAGTTTGGGCTTTTCTTCATGTAATAGCACCACAGTAGGGAGTCTGTAGACCTGTCAGGTTGCTTTAGACAGCCTCCCCCGGCCAGAGCTGAAACCCAGGCCTGGAAGGCTTTTGTGCAGCCCATGGGGTTTCCTCTCCAGCCCTCGGGCAAAAAACCATTCCAACAAAAACCTCCATAGCTTCCCAAGAACTTGCCATAATTTATAGCCACCAGGCAGCTCAAATCTATGCAGAGAAAAGTAACATTCTTCCTCGAGAGGAAACGCAGCCAGCTAAGTTGGAGGTGGTGGTGGTGGGGGGGCAGATTCTGAGAAAAGATACACCCATTTACAAAATCCACAGCAGCGTAGAGACCTCAGAAAAGCCAGAAGTGAGCCCATGTCATCCTCACAGGCCTTGGGGCTAAGGGTGACGTTATCTCCAAGGACTGGGAGTGAGGTGGGGGCTTAGGACAAAGAGGGCTTCTAGCTTTTAGGTACTCAAAAGGTGGTTTTCCCCAGAACAAAGGGACACTTTTTCCTCAAAGGCAAATTCAAGCCGCTTCCTTTAGAGAAGCCCAGAAAGATTTGCAAGTTTTTAATGAGTCTCTCCAGCATTTATGCCATTATCCAGCTTAACTTTTACAGTAAGCGGGGGAGATGAAGGGTTAGCACCCCCATGTTATGAAGGAAGAAACTAAGGTTCAGGGAGCCTAAGTTCCTTCTCCTGGGGTGAGGTGACACGGGAGGCCCGAGGCAGAGCTAGGTGCAGAGCTTGGTCCAGAGCCTGGTGCAACCGTCGGGGCCCACACAGGGGGTGTGGGGGGGGGCGGGGAGAGGGGAGCCCGAACCTGAGGAAGGCTGGCCAGGAGAGGGGACCTGAAGGGGCTGCATGGGGGGTGGGGCGGGTGCGTGCCAGACTGTGCCTTCCCCCTCCCTCTCTTCCTCCTTCCACAGAGCTGACCTTTAAATTATGGCATCAGCTGCAGTGCCAGACACGCTGTGATTTCCCTGTACTCCATCTGCCTAGCCTTCTCCTGGCGCAGTTTCTCCTCTTGCTGCTCTCCCCTCCCTCCTTCCACTCCCTCCTTCTCTCTCCCCCCAACCCACAGCTGCCGCCTCAGGTGTCCCCATTCGCAGGCGCTGGCGGTCCTGCTGCAGGTGGGCCTCGCCAGCATTGCCAGGCCCCCCCTCCGCCCCCTCCCGCGCGGCGCTGGGACTCCGCCGACCCAAAAATCCCCGCTGCCTTCCCTCCTGGGGCTGGGCAGCCTTTCCCACCAGCCCCTCGGTGCTGGGGTGCTGGCGGTGCTGGCGGTGCTGGCGGTGCTGGCGGCGCAGGGGGGCTCTTTCTGCTCCCTCCGCAGCTACCCCCAGCCGCCCCCCTCCTGGAAGCCTCAGGCTGGGATGTGCCCTCCGTTAATGTTCATTTACATTTGGCCCCGGGCCTGGGCCTACACAGTATTTTTGGCCTACCACTGTAGAATATAGCAGACATTAAGTCTTATCAGTTTAATTTTCTTCCAGATAATAGGACAGCCTTTGATTTCTTTTTTTCAAACTATGGAAAAAGTGTCAAAGAAAAGTGGAACATTAATCAAGGGACTTTGATGAAAGGAAAGAAAGTGTTTTCCTAAGAGCCCAACATGTGGTGCAGCTGCTGGTGGATATTTAAATGACGTTTTTCATATGTTGCTGTAAAAAAAAAATCTCTTTGAGTCGATTCTGGAAATATATTCCAATTTGCTACAATGCCAGGGGTTTTAAAATTATTTAGAAATAAAATGTGTTTATGATTTCTGCTCTACTTTGTATATTTGTCTGCTGCAGGCCCCTTTCCTTTGAGGAGTGCCTCTCCTGTCTCTCCCAGAAGCTGCCGGGCTCTTTAGGACAGAAACACTCCGGTTGGGGGCCCTCAAAGATGGGAACCAGGTTTTCTTCCTCTGTGGCCTTTGGCCCAGTTCATCACTCTGTCCTAGAGGTTTAACTACAACAGGAGGGATTTAGGCGAGGAAGAAAAAGAAGGTGGTGGGGGATGTCATTATGACTAGGCATATCTGGGGAGACCTTTATAAAAAGCATGATTTCTTCTGCCAATGAGAAAGAAATTAACTCATTCAGCTCCTAGGGTCCCTTACAAGCCTGAACACCTGAGTGAAGGAAATCCAGAAGCTGTGTGTTCTCTCCTGTGTGAGGCTCATCAGAGTCCCGAAGGGAGCCCCAGTGCCACTTGGGCTGGGGGATACCTGAGTGTTAGCCTCATTTTTGGAGCCCACTGGGCTGGAAAGCCCCCTCCCACCCTGCTGGAATCCCTTCCTCAGAAGATCCTTCAGAGCTTTCCTAACACCTGCCCTCTGGAAGACCAGCTTCTTCACCCTGCCGGCCTCAGAAATTTGCCAATCCTAAACTCAGGGGAGGGAGAGTGCTTTCTGAGATGCCCCCTTTCAAGCATGTATGCTGAGGCCTCAGCCATGGGCTCTCTGACCACGAGGGCAAGGCTGGGCAACAGCAGTGAGAGATTAGTTTCCAGATAGGGAGAGGCCCCACCGACCCTCCCCAGGGCCAGAGAGGCAAATGGCCTGCAGGCTCATGGTCCTTCCCTGTGGCCAGGCTGCCCCTGGGGGAGATGGCCCTGGGTCCTGTCCTCACTGACCAGTGGGGGGCACACTCTCCCTAGTTTTCCTCTCTCCACTGGAGTTTGGACTTGAGAGAATGTGAGTTTCCTGGTGGGTATATGGGAGAAATGGGTGGAGGCCTGCTCCTTCCCAATCTGCCAGGGCCATCTCTAGCCTCCCAACCACTCCCTTCTCCTGCACTGGCCTTTGGCTTCCCCCAGGTCCTCATAGGTAAAATCATTTATGGGTACTTGTAGTTTGGGTGAGGGGAAACACCTGCTCCTGCATAGGACTGAGATGAGCATGGCTGAATTTCTCTGGCTGTGAGGTCAAGTCCAAACTGCAGCCTCCCCTCCCTTCAGAACTGCCTCCCCCCTCCCTCTTAATCTTTTGTCCCCCCACTTCTTACCTCTCCCTACTTGGTTCCACACTGTGCCATGAGTGTCCATCCCAGTTCTACCTCTGCTCTGGGCCCCAGGGAAATGCCTTCTTGCAGGCCCAGCCAAGTCTGCACCTTGTCCAAGGGTCCTCGTCGTCCTGCTCCAGAGACCATGCAGCCAGAAGCTGGGGAAGGAGCAAGCCCAGGTGTTGCCCAGGCAGTTACCAGTCTATGTTGTTCTAGCTTTGCCTCCTTGCACGGTGAGCCCCTGGGCAGGGTGGTGGGGGCCCTTCCTTTGTTTCTCCATGACCCTGCTTGGTACAGGATGAGGCTCAGGGCAGATGCTCCTGGGGGGTTTTGCAGCAGCCCCTTAGAGAAAGCCTGTAGTGCTCATGGAGTTGCTCTAATGGAGCTGTCTCAACAATCCCATTCTCTTGCCCGTCACTGATGCAAGAATGCTGACAGAAGACTGCGGGGACTCACAGGGAATGATTCCTCCCCTCCTTAGACAGGGAAACAGGAAGACAGGTCCTTTGCCTTCCTCTGAGTGTATTCATACCTAGATAGGAGACCAAGAATTCCTGCAGCATCCAGTGGCAAAGCCGAGACACAGGAGGTCAAGTGCATTGCAGAAACATGGAGCAAGAGCCCCGATGAACCTTCTTAGAATAAGAAATCATCAATTTCTCTCAGTGTTTCATCTGGTTGGAGATGGATGTTATGTTATTCACAGCTATAGAGCAGCCACCTGGCAGGGTGAGAATTGGGGTGGTGCCCAGAGAAACCCCGTGGCTGCTGCTGAATTGGGACTGCCTGATACCAGAGCCTTTTCTTCTCTCCCTTTTTCCTTTCCAGATAGAAGTTTGAGTTTTGTCTCAGACCACCCGAGGCTCAATGGGGGATGGCCAGACCTGTCTCATTGGTCCATTCTATCTCAAATAATGCACATCCAAAAGGCTCATCAGATGGTCCTTCCCTTCCCCATCTCCCTGCTGTCTTGCTTGCAAAGACAGTCTTTGTATGTCTTCCCTGCTGCATGCTGAAGGAAAAGGGGCCTGAGGCCTCAAGTAGAAGAATCCTCGAGCCTGCCTTCAACCCCAAGCCAATCAGATCCAAAGGGCTTTCAACCGGAAAGGGCAACCTGGAGCCCCACCATGATCAGAGCACTGTCTTTTATGATTTAATATCATTGGGATATGGACTATATCTCACCGTGGACCTGAGAAAACAAAACTTGCCCATCCAGAGGTGCTGCATGATGTTAGGGAAACCCCAGTGGCCCATGCTGTGCTGTGCTAGGGATGGGTCTCAGCAGCCCAGGTCATACCCTAGTAGTAGTCCCTGAGGGTACTAGCAACGGAGGGTCTGGGCCTGGTAACAACATGTCAAGCAGGGTATGAGGGGCAGAGCCTTGCCTCACCTGTCCAGTGCTCCTGATCTTCAAGTGTGAAGTAAAACTCAGTGTTACCTGGATCTCCAAGGACTTGGCTAAACCTTGTGCCCTGAAAGCAAGAGCCAACAAATGAAGCATGGTGGCAAGGCTCCAAGTTTCACCATGAACTGGCAGGTAGAAACAAGCTTGAACTGCAGCCAGAAGGGTTTGGGTGAGTACAAGGTAGACGTCCTGAAAAAATGGATGGACCACTGTAGAAACGGGCAACCAGTAACATTTTCTCTGATTCTCTTTTAGGCATGAGTATCTTTAACGGTAGGAGGGCTATTCAGGAGACAGGTTTGGAATTGATGCTTTCCTAACCCATATGCTAGAGTTAAGTGACCTCCAGCCCCTCCTGCCCCTCTCCAACCCTGGAGAGGGGTGCATGCCCTCAGTCTCAGTTCTGAAACACCAAGGCTGAAGGGTGTACGGCCTGTCTCTTGTTTCCTGAGACTTTCGGGAAACCCAAATGCAAAGCAATTATAGTGGGGTGCTTTATATTTCTCCAAATGAAAATATTTTCCAATATTTTCCTTTTTGGGGTTACTTGCTAGCATTTTGCTATCTCCCAGTCATGTTGGAAGTTTGGTCATCAAATTTCATGCACACACACAGAAGGACAAAGGGAGCTACAATTCTGTGTATGTGCCTCAATCTCTGGCAAGGAAGGTGGAGGGGAAGACAGTGGTGAGCTCTCTACTCAGAGCTGGACTCTGGGAGTAGGAGAGCACAGCTCAGGGAAGAACTCTTGTAGACGTCTAGACTTCAGGTGGAAGAGGAGCAGACAGTGCTCACCTCAGCCCCATGGCCAGGGCTGTGTTCTCATGGCCCACCTAAATCATCTCTAGCTGAATTTTATGGGAAGCAACGTGTTTCCTGCCCTTGGGAAACCCTGGCCTGATGA
Source organism: Vulpes lagopus (assembly GCF_018345385.1). NCBI lineage: Eukaryota > Metazoa > Chordata > Mammalia > Carnivora > Canidae > Vulpes > Vulpes lagopus. The sequence goes on from NC_054828.1 coordinate 83,041,680, forward strand.
GGGAGTCATCAAAGAACTTCCAGGTGATCCTTGGACTCAGGAAATTTCATGTGCACTGGCTCAGATATAAAGCAGAGATATGAGTGTAAGATAATAGTTCTAATACTTGCACAACTAGGAATCTTTGGTATCTGAGATTCAGTGTCTGAGCATTGTGGCAGGGCAAAGAAAAAAAAAAAAAAGAAGTCCTTTACCCAGAGACCTGAAGCAACAGGGAATTCCTGGACCTGCATCTTTAAGCCCTGGCATCCTAGAAATTAGTTACTGAGGTTTTATTGATGGGCTGGGGTGGGCAGGAATGTCCCATCACCTCTGCTTTCAGTAACACCACAAATAAATCTCTGTCTATTCTAGAGCCTTCTTTTGCTAAAAGGCATAGCCCTCTGATGTCCTTGTCTTCCTTCTAAGACATCCCTGGCAGTAAACTCCTTTAAGGTGACATCTTTGGATTCCCTAGAAAATAGAGCCTGAGGCAAGCCTTAAGATGCTAATGCTTTATTTCAGAGATTCAAATCCAGGGCAGCAAGGATAAAGCAAAGTAAAAGGCAAGCAGTAAAGAAGGAATGGTGTAAAATGATACATTATTGCACTGGCCATTGCTTCTTACAAGTTGCAAAAAGACACAGCTTATCAAGATGTAGATGCTTCCCATTAGCCAGGCAAGACATCTCTGGACAGGCTATACAGAAAAAGTGTACTTTAGAACAGTGTGTCAGAAGGGGAAGGGGGAGATAATTTTATCTGAGGTTCTCTTCCATATTCTCTCTTTCAAAATCCATCTCATGGGGATATGACTAACCTGAACTTCCTGACTGTATCACTTGGCTCTTTCAGCAGCTACTTACAAAGTCAGATCCTGCATTGTGCATATTGATGCTTCTTCTAAGTCTGAAAGTGCAGTAGGTGCAGATCAGCTGGTCAACCTCAGATGGCAGGCCCAAGCAGGCATGTAAAGAGTCAGCTGACTGTGGTGGCAGCTGAGGAAGAGTGAGTGGCTGAGGGTCTGAGAGCATTTGAGATGATTCACAATGTATGTCCAGTGGAAATGGAGAGGGTCCTTAGAAGAGGAGGATGGGAAGGGGTCCTGCAGAGAGTCAGGGGCCTTAGAGATCAGGGAAAGTCAGAGAAGAAGAAAATCTGGGATAGAAAAGACAAAGATGGCATACTGAAGATTTCATGGAATCTGAAATAGGCCAAGTAGAAGGACTCAGTGACTCTGGGTATGAAGTTACTCCAATTCTGGAAGCCACTCCAAGGGCATTCCTCTGGATTTAAAAGCACATTAAATTAGACTTCTCTTGGCCGGTGTTTGCTGTCAGTTTTAAAGAAAAGTCTTCTTTTTTTATTCTCACCCATGTGGCAAATAGTAAAAAGGCCATGAATTCTTCTCCTCCCCAAATCCATGCCCTTGCAATATGACATTGTAGATCTTCCCATCAAGAGGTAAAGTCTGTTTCCCCAACTCTTGGGTCTGTGCTGACTCAGTGACTTACTTTAGACCTCAAGACATTAACAAACTAGATACAAGTAGAGGCTTGGCAAGCACCATTGTGTGTGGCAGCTTGGCATCTTGCTAAGCTTAGGGCCCTACAACCACTGTATGAATGACCCTGAGTTAGCTGGCTGGAGGATGAGGGGCCATAAGAAGGAGAACTGAGGTGCCTCATCAGATATGAATGGGTCCATCCCTGTTCATCTAGTTGCTAGCTGACCTATCAGCTGACTATAGACCCACAAGGAAGCCTAGTGAAGATCCGCTGAGGCTTCCTACAGTAAAATAATTTCCCACCTGATCCAAGAATCATGTGCTAAATAATCAAATGGTTATTGTTTCAAGCTACTAATTTGGGGGGTTGATCATCATGCAGTGAAAGCCAACTAATTCAACCTCAACAACTCATTCTGTATGAACTCATAGATTATGTTCAGTCAAGATTTTCCAAACGGAGCTGAAGTTTGGAAGTTTGATTTTCTCTAGAGCCCACTAGAGAAAATCACCTGAATGACACTGGGTGGTGGTAGTGGATGTTGATGCTAGTAATGGTACTGATGGTTGTGAGAATGTCGGTGATAGCAGTAGTAGAGGCGTTGCTGGCAGTGTGTAAAGATATTTGTGATGGTGAACGTGTAATGGTTGTGGTGTGGATGATAAAATTAGCAGTGAGGGCAGTGATATAGAAGTTGATGATGTTTGTGAAAGTGATTATGGTGGCAGTGGTTGTGATAGATATTAATAGTCACAGTAATGACAACTGGGGATGATTGTGGTGGTGGTGGTCATGACTGTTGGTGATGGTGATGATAATCATGGTGAAAACAATGGAGAAAGTGACAAAGGTGGGGATAATGATGGCAGTTGATATTTACTGGATGGTGGCAATGGTGATAATTGTCATGACTGTAGTAATGGTGATAATTGTCATGACTGTAGTAATGGTGATGATGATTATGGTGCTGAAGATGATAATTTTAATGGCAATAAGCTAAAGATTTGTCTAGATTTTTATGATTTTCAAGACCCATGGCCTGGATTTCTCTTGCCCATTTTAATTCAACACCAAAGCCTAGCTCCCAAATGAAGAGGGATTTTCTGAGAAAATAATCCTATGAGCTGAGAAGATTAGAACTCCTGGCTTCAGTTCCTTTTTTGACAGGAACTGATGAACTAGAGCCTAGATTGAAGTGGGAAAAGAGTGAGGCATCTCAGCTATCAGCACTGGCTGCCTCTTTGAAGGCAGAATGAGAGAAAAGCCATGCAGGACACACAAAAGGCTGGTGAGCTGGTGAGGGAAGGAAAGACAGGTTTCAAATCACCACAAGCCAGAAGCCACATATCTGGGTCTCCTGGAGCTCCAAGAGCATGCTCTTTTGTCCTGGAAAGAGCCCAAAAGCTTTAGAGAGAGGCATGGTCAATGAGAATATGGCCAGAATGGGTCACTGTGGCTGTTTTTGAGGAAGGCCTCAAGGGACCAAAGGCTCAGTCTTGATGGCTTGGAGTGCTTATCATCTGCCACCTGAGTTGGGAGGAGCCCACTGTGACTTTAGTCTGCCCCAGCCACACTGGAGTATGAGCTGTGGAGTACACTGTGAGGCCAGAGGATGGAGAGAGAGTGAAAGAAGATGCTGAGGACAGACTGCTGGCTTGGTGGGCAGTGTGATCCACAGGGCCATGCAGAGGTCAAATGTGGGGAGGACAGGGTGGGCCAGATCTGTCCCAGCTGCAGTGCAGCTGGTCCCTGACCGGTCATCCAGACCTTAGTGAGGACTGGGAATGCTGTGGTGGTTTTATCACTGAAGACGGGCCCTCCTGCTGGCCTGTTGAATGCAGCCAGAGCTTCTCTGCTGGTTCCCAGAATCCTGCTCTGCGAATGCACACCCATATTTCCCTCTAGCCAAATGTGACCTCCCACCCATCTACCTGCTGTCACTAAATATAGGCATAGATGGGAGCCGGGTGGAGTACGCTGAGCTAGGGATACCCTGTCCATATGGCAGGGCCCCCTCCTCGAATGTGATCCTGAACAGGCTCAAGACAGGTGTCAGTGAAGTGGGAAGAGAGTAGGGAAGGGTAAATAATTGATTTGGAAGTCCCAGAGCTCGTGGAAGACCCAGAGATGTCTGCAAAACTAGACTAGGATATAAAACTCTGAGAGATGTTTCAAAGGCCATGTAGAGGGAGGAAAGACACAACTTCTTGAGCCCCAGCTGGGTCTGTAGAGCTTTGGAACATGGGTGTCTTTAGCTAGCTTGAAAAGTAGCTCATTTCTGTATCTGGGTCTTAATGAAGGCATATCCTATTAAAAGGTGCTTGCTCAGGTGCCTGGGTGGCTCAGTTGGTTAAGGGTCTGCCTTTGGCTCAAGTCATGATCCCAGGGACCTGGTATTGAGCCCCATGTTGGGCTTCCTACTTGGCGGGGAGCCTGCTTCTCCCTCTCCCTCTGCTCTGCCTCCCTAATCCCCTGCTTGTGCTCTCTCTTACTCACTCCCTCTCAAGTAAATAAATCTTAAAAAAAAAAAAAAAGATGCTTGCCCAAGGGGTGAGTGGGAACTGAAATGTAGACAGGCCAGACTCTACTCATCAAGGCCCGTGCCCTATTGGACTGCACTCTCTCAGAAGAGGGAACATCTTTTCCTAATCCCACAGAGGCATCGTGCAGGCTAGCAGGAGCTCTGGTTTAAATGTGCTTAGAGTATCAACTCCAGCTGAGGTTGGTTCCATCCCTGTTGCTCCAATAGGATGCACAGCCTTCAGCCAGTTAGTTAGTAGGAGGAATGGGACTGTGTCTTTTGAGCTCTTTCCTACAAAGGCCTGGAGTGAGCTGAATAAGCCTAGTATCTGCAGCCAGCACGGACAGGGGCCTGCTTTCAAGGTACTTAATATAGTCAAGGGAAAGAGACCATGATTACATAAATGATTATTAGGAGGTTCAGGGTAATGAGAAGAGCATATAATAGGGAATTTACTTTACCTGAAGGCTGGGTGAGATATCCCTTTCTTAGGAAGAGACAGTTCTGTTGAAATGTGAATAATGTGTAAAAGTTGGCAAAAAGAGGAGCGTGGGAATGGGGGGGTGGGGACAAGTGTGGTGGGCAGGGGAAGAGCATGTGTAGAGGTGTGAGGAGGATACATGGAAGTTGGCATGTGGCAGGGACAGTGCGGCTGTAGTGAGAGGGCACCCACTCTCTGAGATCAGGGGGTAGTCAGGCACCAGTGTGCAGAAATATGTATATTAAGAAGCCTGTTGATGTGACCTGTGTTCTGAAAAATCTCCCCAGCTGCTAAGTGAAAGTGGCCTGGGGGCAGGGAGGTTGATAGGCTGGTTGGTGGTGGCTTTGTTAGTAAGGCTGCAACAGTGGAGAGGCAGGTGCCCACTGGAATTCTTATTCAAAGCGGTTCTGGATCTAGTCTCCAGTCTTCCATGCCCCATACCTGGAAGGGACCAGCTTCATCCTTGCTCAGACTTCATCTTAGGCTGGGATCCCTGACTCTACTTTATAACCGTATTTTTAAAATAGATTAAGAAGACAGAAACAGGAAGAGCCAGCCTGGCACTTTGTACATTGCAGGGTCTTGCTCAGTATTTGGCAAATTAAGGAACAGTAGAGAAACACAATGCAATGTCAGTGAAAAATAGCAGTGCAGGTGCTCCATCTTTGTGCAGTTTAGTGAAGTTCTGTACAGGATGGGGTCGGGGGTGGGTAGAGATATAAAATCAATATGGAGAAGGGAAAGAAGAGCCTAGACTTTGCAGAGAAGCTTGCATTAACAAAATATAATTATTGGGGAACCTGGGTGGCTCAGTCAGTTAAGTGGTCATGAGATTTTGGCTTAGGTCATGAGATTGAGCCCTGCATCAGCCTCCATGCTCAGCGTGGAGCCTGCTTGGGATTCTCTTCCCCCCACCCTTGCTAGCTTTCTCTCACTCTCTCAAAAAAAAAAAATATTATTGAAGCAAATCCATAATAGGTACATTTTGGAGCAGTTGGCGGAAAGGAGAGGGAAAAAGCAGGGGCAAAGAAGTGTGGTGGGTGGGACTCTGGCCACTTCTGGGATGACCCTCCCCAGTGTTCCTGCCACAAAAGCCTCAGATTCCCCCACTTTGCCCTCCATGCTCCCTGGGGGAACTCCAGGGCTTTCTCTCTTGAGTCCATAGTCTTCATATGCAGGGAGGGTGGGAGGGGAGGGCACCCAGGGCATCCTGGGACTCCTCTTTCTACCCATTGAGGCCACTCTTTGGACGTGTCCCACCAGAAACCCAGATTCATCCAGACAGACAGGCCATGACTTAGTACATAGAGTTTTAGGAGCCATATGGGCCCCAGAGATGAGATAAGTATAAAATAAATGCCATTCACACTTAGAGTGCCGGTGGGGGCCCAGGTGAGAGGGTCCAGAGAGAGACCCATAGACTTTTTTGTTTTCCTCAGGTGTGGGCAAAGTTCACTTGAATTGCAAGCCTTCATTTATAGCATATTCTACAATGAATGGACAGGAGAGCTGTGACTTTTGAACGTATGAATATATGAAAGTCCCTTGAGATTCAGGTAATCAAGATAGGAGCATGCCACTCCATCAAAAAGGAAAGCACTCCTCATTTTACTGACGACTGTTGTACATTTGAAAAGATGACTATGCATTCTCAGAATTTCAAAGTAGTAGGGTGGACCTTGCAGCCCAGAGAAGAAAACCTTTTTTCATATTATTAGGCCAATCCATATCAGCAATTCTACTTGATAAAGTGAGATGGATGCCCTCCTTGAATCAGGCTAGGGCAGACCACTAATCTAAAGATGCCCCGGTGCAGGTGGGAAACCAGCAGAAAGGGAGCACCAGACCAGACACTGGATCCCAGGCTCCAGGCCCTGCCAGGGAGGGAGAGGGTGAGGAGGCCTTACAGGAGGTTGAGGGAGCGGTTGTGGAGGTCTGCGCCAAGATTCCTGCAGGCATCTTAGAGCCAGAAAGCTTGAGAGGTGACCGAAGGGCAGAGTGGGGTGGGTGGAGAAGGAGCCAGGCTGTTCCTGGGATCCAGGCCACCTTGGGGCCTCCCTGTCACTCCCTCTGGAATGCAGTAGAAGAATATAAGGTCCTTCCTTTTCCTGGGGTCTGGAGTCTGGAGATAGGAGATAGGAGTCTCCTTGTGCTCTGGGTGCTGCCAGCAGAAAGTGGCCTTGGGTCTGACCCCTGGGGAAGGGGGTGCTCAAAACAGGGAGAAAGAGGGCCATGGAGCTGGAGAAGCATGTGTGAGGGAGGCTAGAGTAACTTAATTCCTCTACAATAATCATTAGGTTTTAAGAGCTGGGTCCAGCTGAGACTCCTCACCCCTGAGGGCCTCCAGCACAGGGCTAAGCTCTGAGCATCCACACTCCAGTGTGGGAGGATGGAGCCACCTGATGGAGCCTGGTGAATTCCATATGGCTTTGGAGCCTGTGGCCTGAGGGATGGGGGTGGGGGGGGCATCTCCAGGGCTGTGGTGACACTGGGCACACAGGAGGAGAGGAAGGGCTGAGGAGCCAACCAGCCAATGGAGACCTGCAGGACTTGGGCCAGCTGAGGAAGGTGATGGTCTGAGTCATTTTAGAGAGGAGGCAAACTCCAGCGAGAGACAATGGAGGTGAGCCTGCAGGTGTCCTTTGCACAGTGCCTCTCCTTTTGTGTTCTCCATCAAGTCATTGTCTCTACCTTCTCACTGATCCTTTTATAGTGGGTTCAGGTCCCTGTACAAATATTGAGTGTCTCCCTTGTGCCAGCACTGCTTGAGGGACTTAGGATACATCAGTGAATAAAAGACACCAAGATCCCCCCCCCTACATGGGGTTCACATTCTGGTGGGAGCCCCGGCAGTCTGGAGGAGCAGTAGGTGGGAGGTGTTGCGAGTTTGGGAGCAGAGAGGGGGCTCTGGCCTCCAGAAGGAGACATAAAAGCAAAACCCAGGCCTGGACTTCAAAATAGTGCTAAGAGGATTTCAAGGTAGAGATTCAGACTTGTGGGGTAGGTTTGGGTAGATCCTGAGTCTCACTCAGGTACAAGGGATTAGACTGTAGGTATAAGACCCAGGCTGCTAGTGGATGGGCCCACTCTCCTCATGCTTCTCTTTCCTCTGGCCTCCCTGAGGGTGAGTGCTGAGCCCCTGGCTGTCCCTGCAGTGAAGACTGTCCTTTCTTCTATGTGGTCCTCAGTCTTCTTACCCACACATGGAGGTGTTGGTCCAGGTAGCTCTGATAGCCTGAGATCAGGCTGTGACAGATTCAGCATTTTTAATGGAAGATCCCCGAAAGAGAGGCCTTTCTCCTGGAATGTCCCAGATGCTTTGGTTTTCTTTCCTGGATGCTCTGGCAACTAGGGTTTCCTGTCAACCCCCAACTGCCAGTGAGGTGAGGGGTCAGGATCTGTCTCTATTTTGCAAATGGGCATATTGAGTCCCTGACCATTAGTGGTGAGCTTCTGGGAGAACTGGCCTGGCTGCTTTCCTCACACAGCTGGGGCCCAGAGTAGGAGCCCAGAATGGAACATACCTTAGACTCCCCCAGATGTAGAGGGAAAGGAGGTTAAGTGGGGCCCAGGCCCTGCTGGTACCTATGATATGAGGGACCCTAAATGCACACTTTGGAGGAGGAAGGAGAAGTATAAGGAAACCCATGTCTTGCTCTTCCTTTCCCTAGTTCCTAGGAGCTGGGGTGAGCTGAGAATGGAGACTGGGGACCAAGGCTCCCTGGTATCCTGCCCCATGGTAGAGGTAAAAGTAGGACATGCCATGGAACTCTCGGTCAAGTTTCTTGAAAAAATAGCAGTGTGGCACATGTGTCCAGCTTTGGCCCATCAAAGGCCTTCTGGTGTGCCAGAGCTCTTGGGCAAGCTGAACATGGCCTTGATCCTCGACCGCTTGTCTCTCTGCTCTGCTTCTCAGTCTGAGGCTGGTCCCCCTCCCTAGCGCTTTGTCTCCTCCCTGGAACCATCTTTGCTCCCTGGATTTGCTTCTGACCCTCATTTTCTTCCTAATTACGATCTCCCTGGCCAATCAGTGGTCAATCTATGTAATTATTGCTGCATCTATGCCACAAAACCAGTGTTAGAGTACATTGGCTGGATTCCTCTAGAAGACTATCAGTGGCTCTGCTGAGATGGGCCATCTTTCTGTGTCATGGAGCCCTCCCAGCCTGGGGGTACAGCTCTCTCTGGTGGGTCTTTGACCTTCTCTGGGGATGCCGTGGCATTGGACCCCCCAAGCTCTGGCCCCCTCTCCCTATTTTGCCTCTGATCCTCAGCCCAGGCTGCGTGCATCCCTCCCTCTGCAGGCAGCCTCCTGGCTGACTTCTCTCCCTGTCACATTCCTGGCTGTGAAGGGGACCTCTTCCAGGGCCCTGGGGAGATGACATGAGTTTGTTTGTTTTTCTCCTGTCTCCACTTCAAGGGCTCCACTGGCAAAAACAACACCCTGATGAGTTCCAGCTCTTCCCCTCCTTTGCCCTGAACATGGGAAAGACGGCCTCTACTCTCAGATGTGTCAGCTGAGGAAAGAGGAGCACAGGGGCTGGCTTTAGGAATGTCACTTGCTCTCATTGCCTTTTTGAGAAGTCATAGAGTCACAGGTCATCCACAAAGCTCCCCCTATGGGTCCAGCCCCAGAAGCCCCTCAGGGGAGACGGGAATACCATTGTTTAAGAATAAAGGCAAGCCTCAACCCAAAGGAATGAATCTAATGGGAAAATGCAGATTTGAAGATCAGAACATTTTTCCCAGTACCTCACACAAAACTGTGCACCAAGAAGCCTCCTCATAGCAATGGTGCGTGTTCCTGGACTATGCTAAACCTCTCAAATCATGACTATAAGAGCTTTCCTTCTAATGAGATGGCTGTCACACAGAACCAGTGAGAAGGGATTGTGCATGGGGCACAGTGTGTGTATACCCTTTAGGTGCCAAAGATAAGCCTGCTGAGGACCAGACTCTCTTTTATAGGACAGAGGGCAGAGTTGTGGTTTTCCTTAAGGGATAGTGTTTGGGGCAAAGAGGCTAATATTGACAGCCCAGTGGAAGGACAAGGTGAATGAATACTGACATTCTAAATACTACATCAACCACCACAAACTTGGGGTTGATGGGGCTGCCATCTTGGGCCTCAGGCCTGTTGTTGAGAATGGCCTAGGTTCTAGGGTGAGGAAGAAGTTGAACTATCTACAAGGATAGAGTAGAACTTTACTTTCCTTATGCACAAACTCCAGGCAAGCTCAGGGGCCACAGAAAAATGGGCCCAGGACCAGAGAGCCTTTCTGATGGCAAGTGTATTTCTGTGAAGAAGTGAATACAGGGATAGCTCTAAGGTCAATTAGGAGCCCATAAAGAGCCAAGCCAGAGCTACAGGACTGTCTGATTCATCTCCCATGGATTCTTAGACAACAAAAGAAGACTATGAGGCTCAAGATGCTAAAATAGGAGCTGATAGAGGAAAACAGAGCAGTGGAGGAAGAGAGATTCAGCTTCTTCAAATCCTCAAAGTTCAAGCCTTTGCCCAGCCACTTGACCCTCGGAGAAATGGTTGTAAAAAAGTTCACTTGAGGTTGTACAAGAGAAACAGTGTCATCTTGAGCTCCCTTAAGTACCTGCTTTGCATCTTCTCTGGTGGACAAGACTCTGGATTAATTGTTCCCACAAGACCAGATCTCCTGATCCTTTCCTGTAAGTTATTTGCCTAAAGAGAAACAAACACTAACCTTTAGGGAGTCTATATCTTTCCTGATCATTAAAATATAGACCTTGTCCCTGGAAAGCCCAGGTCTTATAGCCTAAGTCTGATACACTGGGCGTCTGTTGGTCAGCCTGAAAAAGAGAGCAGTCATGGATATGAAGTATATGCACTGGAACACAAAATGGACAGTGACCACAGCTGTCAAGTGGAGCTCCTTGAAACGGTGCTGGGGGTGCTCGACAGACTGTGGAGAGTGGGACAAGTGGAAGCTGGTCAGGAGAGCCTTCTGGGGGCTTTGTAAGGCTCATGTATTTGTAGAGAGGTGAAAAGAGGTGTTGCAGAGGAAAGGCTGGTAGGAACAAGCAGTCCTGTGCAGCTATGCACCAACATAATAGTGCTGCTAAAGGGCACTGGCAACAGCATTCTGCGGAAAGGGCCCCCTCCCCACACTGAGTTGTCCTCTCTGTATTTCCCCTACATATTTTCTCCTGGTCCCTGTTTTTGAAACATACCCCATACAGGCCATCTATATTCCTCTTGACATTTGGTGTCCAGAAATTATTCTCTCATCTACTCATTTAATCTGTATGTATTTAGCCTCTTCTATGCCCTAGATACTGTGCAGGGGTACAAAGATGAGTAAGACCCAGTTTAGTTCTCAGGAAGCCCTTAGCACTGCTCAATAGAATGCAGCATTGTTCAATAGAACCTTCTGTGATGATGGAAATGCTTTCTGTGATGTCTCATGGGAGTCACTGGTCACTTATGGGTATTGAGCACCTAAAATGTGGCTAGGGTAACTGAGGAACTGAATTCATATTCTATTTAATTGTAATTAATTTAAATTGAATAGCCATGTGTGACCAATATGAACCATAGTAGATAGCACATATGTAACTGAAAAGAGAGACAAGTAATCAGACTGTTACACTATTAGGACAGTGCAGTCGGGCCTGTCATTGTGATCTGGTCAAGGAAGAAGGGGAGAAGGAGTGACTGGATCTGCCTGGGAATTAGGAAGTCTTCCCAGAGGAGATGACCTTTGAGTAAAGTCAGGGATGATGAACAGGACATACCTGATGATGGGGAGGGGGCACATGTGGGCAAGAGGCTCAAACTAGCGATTCCTGCATTTTTGGTAGACTTTCCAGCTGGGCTCTTCCATAGATTAACCAAAAGAGCTGGACTTTAACAAGGAGATACAGATGTGCTCTGCCTGCTGGCCTGGCTCTCTGCCCTCCTCAGTTCCCAGGGAGGTGGGTGATGACAGATGGACTCATGACTCTCTCTAGATTGAGGGATCCAAGGGGCTGAACTGACCCTAGGAATGATGATTGCACCCAGGGGAGAGGGTGCGGGGTATCTGGAGACCATATGGGAAGCTGGGATGCATTTAGGGGAAGAGGATTGACGCAGGGGGAGGAGGTTGCTGGCAGCCAGTTTCCCAGTAGAGGCTTAGAGTCACTCCCAGGGTCAACTCTATCCTCCTGTCCAGATGGAGAAATGGGGGAGGGGTACTGGGACCCTATGAGACTGGTGGAGAACCATCATTGTGGGGCTGGGACAACGAGTGGGTGATGAGATCTTCCAGGGGTTTCCTGTGTTCAAGTCCTTGGTGGCTGGCTAGTAGTGGCCCACACCACTCCCATCAGACTAGGTCTGCCAGAGGAGTGCACAGTATGTGGTCCAAGAGAAAAGAGAGTTTAATATGTAGTTATTTAACTTATGCCTGCCTGAATTAGGGCTCCTGATTTACCTTTTCAAGACTCACCCTTTCCCTAGGCTTTCCTATCTTAAGATGGCATCACCATCCAATAAGTTGATACATCTAGAAACCTGGGAGTATTTATGGATTCTCCATGCTCCTTTATTTCCTGCATTGTCTTCATCATCAAGTTCTTTTGATTCTCCCTCCAACATACATCTTTAGTCCACTTACTTCTCTCCATTTCCACTGGCACCGTTCTGGCCCAAGTTTCTATAATTTCTCATCTGGAAACTTCCTTTTAATTAGTTTCTGTATTTCTTTTGCTGCTCTTTTCTACCCATTTTATTTACACAGAGATTAGGGCAATTTAAAACAGAAAGGAAATTGGATTATTTACTTACCTGCCTAAAGCATTCACATCTTAGTATAAAACCCATCCTCCTTAACGTGGTCAAAAAGGATCTGAATGATTTGGCACTGATACTTGTTCATTGTCATCTCGCATGAGTCTATCCCAGCACAAGTGCTTCTACTGCACTTGTCTTTCAGATCCTTGAACAAGTCAAGCCCTTTCCTACTGTCCCATGTTGTGGCCTCCCTTCCTCTTCATTAAGGTGGCTTCTTCTCACTCTTGACCTCCATGTGTGTACCCACTCTACTCCTCTTCCATGCATTCTTCTTTTACCTCATAGTATAATTTGAAATTTATTTTCTTGCTATCTCTTTCATTAGACTCTAAACTCTGTCAAAGCAAGGCCATGTCTGCTGTATTCACTAGCAGCTAGTGGGCTGCCTTGCACACAGAAAGAACTAGGTAGGCATTTATCAGAAACATGAACGAATGGTATTTATCCTTATGTTGGCCTATGAAATTACCACTCTTCCCTGTTAGAAAGAGCTAGCTAGCCCCAACATTGTCTTCAGCTATTACTCAGGTTTGGCCTACATTTTTCCACTCTCCCCTCACCAGATCTAAGATAATAAGTCAGTTTTCAAGAATTACCAAAGCTCTGTGAGTTTTCAAGGATTCTATTCATTTTGATGTCCAGTCTAGTGTTTCTAAACATAAGCACAGTTAGTTGCAAGAACATTGTGATGGGGTCAAACTTTTCTCAGCCTGAGTTTGGCTGGGATTTCCATAAATTTTTCCTTTTCTTAAAAACTCTCCCTGTCTAGAAGAATGTAGATGGTGTGAGAATAGGAGGATTTAATCTTTGAGGACCATTTGGGCAGCAGTATTAGAGGGGACCAGGGGACCAATCCTTGTGAAAAGGCCTCTGTGACCCAGAAGAAGCCTCAGATGCCGCCAGGAACAAGGGGACTTGTGCCTTCCTACCCTGAATTTTCAATTCTGACATATTTGTAGCCCTGTTATGAACAGTACAGACAGCCTCCGGGGAAGTATAGTGGTGACACTAAGAGCTCAGTTTTGGGAAGTAGACTGCCTGAGCTCAAAACCTGTGTAACTATACATAAGTCACTGACTCTCTGTACCAGTGTCATCATCTGTCTTCTGAGTACCTCTTCCTGTCCATCAGATCTTAATCCTGTTCTTTACCCCTGTTACCATTCCTATATAGCCCATGTTGAAGGAGCAGTTGGTGGATGGCCTATCCTGAGTATCTGCCTCTTACATGGTTACTTACATGTCAGTACCTTGGGTCCAGGAAGGGCAAAAATCTAAAACCTGGGCCTGAAAACAGAGCAGGCTACCATATTCTTTTTTCTATATCCTTGAATCTTGGCTTCTATACACTTTCCACAAGGACTCAGTACATTTTTCTCCCTTAACCAGGAGCTCCCCCTGAAATAGAAAAATATCACAACTCATTTCTTACTTTTTATAAGAAAGTCTGTTCATCCCCTCCACATTATAAAGTCATTCATAGAAACACAGAAACAATCTAAGGTTAACAAATTTATTCATATAATTCATTACACAAATAAAAGAGAAAAAATGCATAATCATAGCTGCAGATATTTAATAAAATTCAACATACACTTTTAATGAAAGATTTTCAATTAGTTGGGCCTAGAATGGTATTTTTCTTACTTGGTAAAGAGTGTGAAATGTTATCCAAATAACTTTTTCAGAATGTTATAATACTAGAGGCATTCCTGTTAAAGTCAGGGAATACTATTGATACAATTTCTCAAAATAGTTCTGGACAACCAGATGATGCAATAAGAAAAGAAGAATCAAGTAGCGTAAATATTGGAAATGAGGAGAAAGTCATTATTTTCAGATAATCAGATTGCCTCCATATTGAACATCTATTGCTTCTCCAGCATCTGTTGCCTCTTCATCCTGAAAAAGGTTACAAACTTCAGTTGAGGATCTACTCCTTTACACACTTTTAATCTGTGTGATCTCGGAAGGAGTTCCTTCCTTAGCAATAGTAGTCAAGCATGTGACCCTAGGCCAGCCAATCAAAATACTCCACTCTCCTGGGTTGTCCGGTGATGGGCATGTACCAACCATAAAAAAGCTGAGAGTGAATTTTATACATCCAAAGATCAGGGATAAAGATGGAGAAAAACCATGTCCTCCTGATGTTAGTCTTTGTCCTGGACTTTCCACTGTTAGAGCCAATAAATTTCATATTCACTTAAGGCAGATTAAAAAAAAAAAACCCAACAGCTTTATTGAGATATAGTTCACATATCATGTAATTTACCCATTTAAAGTGTACGATTTAATGCCTTTTAGTTTATTCCCAGAGTTGTACAGCCATCATAACACCTTCCCTCTTCTTTAGAGGAGAAATATTTAAAGTGCATGTAACAAGGGTCAATGTTAATAATATAAAAAGAAATTCTATAAATCAATAAGAAAAAAAGCAACTGAAAACCAAACTGGGAAAATGGTAAGAATGAGCATTTCACAGAAGTGCCAACAGCTAATTAACATATATAATGGTGCCAAACTATTCTGCAGATCAGGGACTGCAAATTATGTAAACAAGGAGTTATATTTTTTCACCAATAGTTTGTCAAAAAATTTTAAGATCACTATTATCCAGCATTAATAGTGGGTTGCAGGAAATAAGAAGCTCAAACACCCAGTTGGTGTGTACATCATTTACAACCTTCTTGGAGGTCCTGGCAGGATCTATCCCACTTGTCTGTTTTAGTTATGTGAGATGAATAATTTCTAGAGATCTCCTGTATAACATTATTCTTATAGTTAACAATACTATAGTGCATACTTAAAATTATTTAGATCTCATGTTGTATAGTCTTCCACAATTATATATATGTATATATATATGAAAAATAAAAAAAACAGAGATTATTGCTTCTCAGAGATGCTCAAATAGAAAAGGATGAGAACTTACACAAAACATTGGTAAAAATTAGTGTTCCCGATTCCTACCAAGATGCAGATATTCATGAGCATGATGGCTCCCTCCCCAAGAATCAGCCCCAGATAATCTGTAGAAACAAATAAGACCCTAGTGAATAAAAGCACAACCATAATCAACACCACACACACACATACACACATACCCAAAATACAATTTCCAAAGCAAGAGTCACCTAGGGAAATTAAGGCTGCTTTTGAACTGGTGTACTGGGTGTGGCAAAAGCCAAGATGGAGACCGGATGATGATGACAATGAGAGATTAAATTAGAGAAAAATAGTTTAAAGTCCATTCTTGTTTTCCCCTATATCACATTTGGACAAACACTGTGTGCCTCTTATTGCAGATTTTGGAGGCAATGGCTCAGAAATGTGGGCAAATGTCCATGGGGATAGTAGCCAGAACGTGCACAGACCCTTCTAGAGGAGGTCGTTGGGAAAGACATATTGGAACTGACTCAGCCCTGAAGCATTCTAGTCTCCCCTTTCTTACCCCAGTTTGGTGGATGGCCCCCAGAGAGACTCTGATCTGAGGAGTTGCTTTGCAGTATGATGCCAAACAGGTGCCTGGGGTCCTCTGCATAGGACTAGGGGGTGACCTTCACCTTTCACCCTTCCTCAGCTATTCTCAAAGAGTAGCTGAGGCTCCTGGAAAATATGTGCCAAAATGACTCAATTCCTGGGGGAGTGCTACCACCTCAACAGGAAAACCACAATTGGATGACACATTCCCTCTGAAGCAGAAATTTAAAAAAAAATAGATAAAAAACTTGAAATGAACTAAGTGAATTTAGGGAAACAGGGCACAAAATATGTAATATGAAACAAGAATAAAAAATCTTAGAGAGTGGCAACTGGAAATATTAGGTAAGAAAAACATAATAGTTAAGATGAAGAACAGGGTAGATTAAATAGTGGGATAAATACAGCTGAAGAACAAATTAGTGAATTGGAAGATCAGATTGAGGAAGTCTCCCGGAAGGTAGTAGGACAGGATATGAAATAGAAAATCTACAAGAAAATTAGGAAATACAGAGGATGGTAGTACAGGTGCTAACATCGAGATGATAGGTGTCCCAGGAAAAGGTAAAGATATGTAGGAAGAATATATTTGATAAATCATAGAGTATATTTCTGTGAATTAAAAACAATCTCAGAGAAAAAGGATTGATAAAGTGCAAATAGGAGAGAGAAGGAAAACCTCACCCCTAGATACACTATAATAAATTTTAAGACTATCAAAGATAAAAAGAACATTTAAAAAGCTTCCATAGAGAAAGAAGTGAACAATTACAAAGGATGGAGAGTCACACCAACATCAGACTTCTGAACAGAAACACCAGGTACAAAGAGACAATAGAATAATAGTTTATAAATCTTGAAGGAACAACTTGGAACAAGGACTTTTATCCTAATCAAGTTGCCATGTAAATGACAATGCATGATAAAAATATTTTTCATGATACAAGGCCTTGAGTCACCAGCCACAAAAGACACACATTGAAGACTTTTGATGTATCCTTTAAGAAAAGTAATTCAAGCAATGCAGCAAGATATATTAGAAGCAAATGTAATCAAAAGTCTTGGTAGATTTATTTGTTTTTACTGACAGGATCAAAGGAAAAAAAAGAATCTACACAACATGGATGAATCTCAGTAGTGTAATTTTGACTGAAAAAAGGGTATCTCAGAAAGTGCTGTAAATAAATAAATAAATAAATATTTAAATATACATCTATATCTGATAAAACTATCGTTTTTAAAGTAAGAGAATGGTAACATGATACTCAGCATATTCTAAGAAAATGGGGTTAGAGGACAGGATGGGAGAGTAGTTGTAAGTTGTAAGTTAATTGTAAGTTATCTGTAATGTTGGGTGGTAGTCTGTGGATGTTCATTTTCTTACAAATTAACAAAGATATAAATACAAAATAAAGGTGGGCCATGTATGAACCATGATGCTAATGTGCCATGAACTAGGATTGGGTATTACTGTAACTTTTGCACCTAAAGTCCATAAGAAAATGCAGTTAAGGAAATGCATGATGGTCCCATTCTTCATTTGTCTCCTTGAGGTTGCAAAATGTTTCACAGCCAAGGTGAGCCAGTGCACAAAGCCTCTGCACAAAGTCGACCTGACCAGAAACAGGCCACAAGGTTCCCATGTGCCACCTGGCTGGGCTCCCTCACCTTAGACACCGTGTATTACAAGGAAGGGATATGACCACAAGGTCAAAGAGAGGCGAGGTAGAGAGTGATCAACGCACAAGTTTAGAGGCCAGACAGCCTGGGTTCGGCTCCCATCTTGCCCCACAGGAACAACTGCTGTCCAATTACTGAACTCCGGATGTGAGGGTGATCTGGCTGCGACATCTGTCACCCCATTGATCGCCAGGGTTGATTCGGCTGATCTGGCTGGCTAGGCGGGTGTCCCCTTCCTCCCTCACTGCTCCATGTGCGTCCCTCCCGAAGCTGCGCAGTCGGTTGAAGAGGACGAGCATCCCTGATAGAGGAGGACCATTCTTAGGTCAAGGTATACGAGTAGCTGCGCTCCCCTGCTAGAACCTCCAAACAAGCTCCCAATTACTGAACCCCCTCTAAGCCTGATGAAATGATACATGATCACATCTCAAAGCGCTTGGCGCATGGCATGTGCTGAAACATATCAGCAAAATATACAGTGAGAATGAGGATTAGAATAATAAGAAGCAGAAATAAGAAGCACTTCTTCAGAAAAAAAAAATCTGGGGGGATTTGGGTTGGGTTCTTTGACCTAAGATTGTTGATGAACTCTGGAATTCTGTGATCGTTCCTCAACCTCCGTCATTTGCCTTCAGTTTTGCTTTGTTTGTTTCTTAGTTTCCTAGTAAACATTTTGAAAAAATCCAACCTTATTTTGGCTGAGTGAAAGGGGAAAGGGACTTGGAAGAGCAAGGAGGAAGCTGTTGCATTCCTGCTGAAGGCTGCCACCCAGACTTCCTGAGCTGCCTGCAAGGTTGGGATGGGGACAGTAGTGGGCCTCACTTTCCTTGAGCCCCTACTGGGAGGCGGCACTGCGGTCGTTGTTCTCATCCAGGTCAGAGCAAGGCTGGGTAGTGCTGCGTCCAGTCCTGAGGTGCCGGCATCCTACAGTCACGTGAGGTTTCCTAGGTCTGAGCGAGGGAAGGTTAACTCAGAGAAGCAGTTAGCAAGTCTGTTTGTCATCACCTCGCTCAAGGGGCGGGGGGTGAATAGTAGGGCCCTTGCAGGCCATCGGGGCAGGAGCCCATCCACTGCAGGTGCCCCCGCCCCCGCAGGCCCCCAGGGCTCCGACCCGAGCACCTGCCCTCACCCCAGGCGGCAGCTTCAGTCGCCGGTCAGGGCACAGAGGTGCAGAGACGCATGCGGCCACCTTCCCCCGCCTTTGGAAGCCAGTGGTCTCTGGGCCTTCCTGAGGTCACGCAGGCCGCTGCGGATCACCCGGGCTCTCCCCGCAGTTCGTGCTGGGCTTTCTGGGAGTTTCCCGGATTGTCTCCAGTTTGCCTGAAATGCAGCCTCTTCTCTCCATCCCGCTGCCCCTCCAGCTCCCTTCCGGCAAACCCTTGGGCAGGGGCCAGCGCTCCTTCTCCCAGCGTGCGAAAGCTCGGGTCGCCGAGGGCCCTGGGTCCTGACGGGCAGCTGGCACTGTGGGCGTGGGCAGCCCGGGCAGGGGCTGGTCCTGGGCCGCGAGCAGGCCCGAGAGGTGCTGCTGCTGGGTGCGGTCCTGGCCCCGCGTTGACTCCTCCGTGACATCTGAGTCTTCGTTGCGTTCGACGCTTCATCTTTTGTCTTCCTGCTTTCCTGAAATAAGGAATGACAAATAATCTCAGAACCGGAGCCACATGTCCCCAAATGCGTGTGGCTCAGCATCGGTCATGTTTTTCCAATTATCCCTTGTTCCGAATGCCACAGTTAATATGCGCGTGCACACTCACACACATACCCAGGACAATTTTTAGCTAGACATCCAGGCTCCTGGTTTCCCAGAACCCCATGGCCCTTCAAGGCGTCGCCCCACCCAGCCCCTCCATCTCTGCTCCACGCCTCCCTTGGCCCCCTGGCCTCTGGGCTCAGCCCTGCTCTGGGAAGGCCACTGTTTCAAGACAGGATGTACTTATTTTTGTGTTGCTTGGAACGCCCTCCCACCCGCCTCGGGATTTCTAAATCCTGCCCATCCTTGGGACCCAGGGCAAGGCAGTGTGCCATTACCACTTTCCGAGGCCTGGCACCCAAGAACCTGCCCCAAATCCCAGTTCCTCTCGCACACCGTCGTCCAGAAGAGTGCCTCCCAGCCTTTGTGATTCTAGGAGTACTTACCATAAAGTTTTTAAAGATAGTATTTGGGACTGATAACAAAAGAATAGGTTCACCAGAAATACAAATAAAAAATAAATAAAAATCACTCCATTCCTCTTACCTGGAAGTAATCACCAATCACATCTTCATGAGGATCTGAAAGGAAAGCTTTTCTTTTTAGACTGACACATACACACACTCACATTCACGCTTTTTAAAGAAAAAGAATTGAAGTTACACTTACATATGGCCTTTTAGCTCCTTTTTCCACCTTAACAATGTAACAGAAGAACTCCTTTCTTTTTTTAAAAGATTTTATTTTATTTATTTATTCTTGAGAGACAGAGACAGAGAGAGAGGCAGAGACACAAGCAGAGGGAGAAGCAGGCTCCATGCAGGGAGCCTGATGTGGGATTTGATCCCGGGACTCCAGGATGACGCCCTGGGGCAAAGGCAGGCACTAGACCACTGAGCCACCAGAGCTGCCCGAAGAACCCCTTTCTTAATGTCAAAAGATTCCATGAATGAACACATAAGAGCATTTATACTTTTAGAAAAAAAATGATTCTGGAAAAGTTCAAACATACAAAAGTAGAGACAACGGTATAATAGCCCCCTATGTACTCATCATCCAGATTCAATAATTACTAACCTTCTCTCCTGGTTTCATACTCCTCCTGCCTTTTTTCCCTTGAGCATCTTAAAGGAGAGCCCAGATATCATTTTATTTCTCTGTAAATAGCAGTTCTCTTTATAAGGTCTGCTGTTTGAGATGTGGCTTAGGAACCTATAGGCAGGCGGTCTGTAGGCAGGGCCACTTTCTAGTGAATCTGTTTCATTCATGATAGCAGCATCGATGATTTGAAAAACAGTCACACATACACGTGCACATTGTGTTATTTATTCGGCCTTCGATTGGTGCTTGTAGGGCACATGGATGTGCAGGTCCTTTGCAAGAATTCCAGCCCACAAGCCAGGCACTGTGGTCTGATCCACTCACCCAGGCCTTCCAGCAAACTGCCTAGCATTTGTCTCTAGTTGTGATTCCCACATGTGAGTTTTCTCTCTCAACCTCAGCATGCCTCCATTAAGTTCCTTCGGTGTCTATGCGGCACACAAGGCTGTAGGTCTCAAAACGATGCTTGGGGGTCTTCTAGATCTATCTTCTCGTTCTGCATGTGATGAAACCAAAGCCATGCAGGAGGAAGGATCCCTTCGGGAGCAGAGCCAGGACGAAATCTCAAGTCTCCTCTCTCCCGGCTTGTTTCCTTCACCTTATGGCTCTGCTTGTGGGCAGAACGTGGCAGAGTGGCCAGGACATGGGCCAAGTGTGACCTTGAGAGTGGCATCTTTAGCATCTTGGCTGAGTTACTGTTGTGAAGGATTCCAGGGAGGTTTGGAGCCTAGGTTCTAGAACTACCTCCCTTCCTTCTAGGTTTTCTGCCAAGGGAGTCTTGCACATAAGGATAAAATCCCAAAGGGAAACAAAGTAGTAGTTTCCTAATCTCTGTGCGAGTGCCCAGCATCTCCTCAGGGCAGGGCTGCTCTGATATGCTAGGCTGGAAAGGAGCCTCAGCTTGGAAGCCCAATGGGAACTTCCTGTTCCCAAGTCCCTGTGTCTTTGTGTGTCAGCCCTGAGGGGCAGCCTTTACGTCTGCTCCCCCGACCCTCTGTAGGCTGGGAATGCCTTGTGCCAGCTCTGAAGGATATGACCTTTGCCTCTGGGGGCCAGGGTAGAGCATAGCAAGTGAGAGGAGGCTGGCCGGGCCTACCTAGGAGAGCAGAGTCGCAGGAAGGAGGGAAGAAGGTGGCATCTGGGCTTACTCAGGGGGCTTACTCAGGCCCGTGCACCCCCTGTGAAACCTGGCCAGGGAAGTGTCTAGCTCTAATGAGATCTTCAGCTCTTCAAGCAAGGGACAGACAAGAAAGAGATGAGAACAAGGAGAACAAGGTCCCAGATTGCCACTGCCCCACACCCCCCGCCCCTGGACATTCCCTAGATTGGAGAGAAGCTGGGGTAGCATCCTTGCTCTGTGAGCCAGGCTGAACTGTGGAGTTCTGAATCTTGTGCCTTCCCCTACCTAGCCAAAGGTTTAATATTTCTTGTTTTGACTCTAATCTATAGTCACTTTTTAAAAACTGCTGTCCGTGGATGTCTTTGTGAGCCACAGTGCTGGTTGTATACCGCAATTAAGCCAAATTGTGCTCCAGAAAGTTGACCTGTTTTATTCCTTATTTTTTGATTTACTAATCTTTTTTAAAAAGATTTTATTTATTTATTCATGAGAGACACAGAGAGAGAGGCAGAAGGAGAAGCAGTTTTCCTGCGGGGAGGAACTTGATCCCAGAACCCTGGGATCACACCCTGAGCTGAAGGCAGATGCTCAACCACTGAGCCACCCAGGTGCCTTGATTTACTATCCTTCAGCCAGAAGTTTTAGATATGAGAACTAATTTTCTTCTCCTATCCTCCCTCCTGGCCTCCCTTCCTGCCTTCTATCCACCTGCATCTTTGGGGTGCTTACCGAGGGTCAGATTTTCTGCTAGGCTCAGGGCTTGTCACTTAAGGACTTCCAGATGAAGAGGAGGCAGTTGGAGAGAGGCAGTGGGAAGGAGAGGCGCCTTGAGAAAAGCAGTTGCAAAAAACTGGCCAGCCATTAGGCACACCCTCGCCTCCATGTATCCTCACCCCTGGCACTGAAGAACAGAAATCAGAGTCCCTGTAGCAGCAACCAAACCAAAGCCTCCACTCTGGAGTCCTGCCAGCAGAACTCCTGGATCTCCAGCCAACGTGAGGAGGCTCAGAGCAAGACCTAGCCTGTGTAGCACAAAACATAGGGGCACTGGCTCTTCAGAGTGTTCAGTGCTCTTTTGAGAACCCTGGGAATTACTCAGTAACCTCAAACATTCTAGCTCTTTCCCTTAGTATAGGGTCTCTCATGCATGTTATACCCAAGAGCAAGTACAGCTCATGCAGGTATGCGTGCACACACATGGCGTGTGTGTGATAAAGCTTCTGTCCCTCCCCTATTCTACATACCCTCCAAGTTTCTTCCCTACCCTCTCATTCCTATCACTAAGAAGCTGAGCGTATTCCAATGGACAAACACTTTCTGTGTATTCAACGGATTACAAACATTTATTAAGCACCTTCTATGTGCTTAATTTTAGACTGAATGCCTTTGGAGCTGGAAGGGAAAAATTATAGAAGTCCTCCTCTCCTTGCCCCCATTAGGAAAATTTTATTATGGCTATAAGGGGTCAGTCTAACCTTCATAAAATGAGGGAAACACAGGCCACCCAATGGTCAATTGTGTGATTCAGGTTCTTGGTCTGGGAGCTCAGAAGTGAGAAGTGGTGTTGGAGGCTCCCTGGAGAAGGTTTGAAGGGATCTGTGAGATGAGTCCTGGACAAGGCTGGGGGTGAGCTCTCTTCCGAGGGTGAGAGGAAGGGAGTGGTGCCCCAGGTGGAGGGGAGAACATAAGCAGAGACGTGAGGCAGGGATGACCCCAGTCTACACCCGGGATGAAGAGGAGCCAGGCCTGGATGGAGGGCAGCTGCACAAGCCAGGGAAGAGCGTGAGGAAAGGGCTGGTGTGGGAACAGCCGATGGCAGGGGCCCTCGTCAGACGCATTTGTAGGACACTCTGCCTGGAATTTTTCCGGAGAGGTAGAGAATTTGGGTCTGCATGTATTTTTAGCCTCGTCTTTTCCGCCCTCTTCTAAGCAACGATTCTGAGAGCTTTCAGCCTGAGGTCATCTGTTTTCCTAGTCCCTGTTCCAGGGAAACAGATGCCAGCACCACCACCTCACATGGAGGCTGCTGCCGCCCCGGCGCTGACCCCAGGAGAGCGACGTGTCCACTGGACCACAGGAGCAGCCTGTGGGAGGCCGCCCCCGTGGCAGGCTCAGCAGCCCCGAGCTCTGCCAGAATGTCACCCCTCCGTTCTGGCATGAGCCCTCTGTGGTTGTGAGAAACCCCCAGATGCCTGTACCCACTTCCCTTCAGGGCCAACAGGGCCGCCCTTCTGGCTGGGAGGCTGTGGGGGGCCTGAGGTATCAGATCCAGCTTTCGGGGCTCCCCTAGAGGGGACTCTGGCCTTATCTCTCTGCTTGCCTCCTCGCTTTCCCTTTCTCGCTGGCTCAGTGTCATCATTCCCTGCCACCACTGTGGGTACTTCCTGAGAGCCACTGGCTCTATGGCAGCATCTGTAGCACACCCTCCGTCACCCTGGGAGGAAAGCTTGTTTGCTTCTTTGCCTTCTAGGCCCACATTTGTGAGTCCTGGTAGACATGACTACTGGAAAAACACAGGACCCAAACCAACTCATAATCTTGCCTCTGGAGCATAATTCCTTTCAACCATCTTACTTCTGTCAGAGGTACCAATCTCTGCTCTCCAGACGGGAAGCCCCTTAGGCCCCCTCGCCTACCCTTTAACACTTCTCTCCGGTGAGATGGCAAGACAGATTCATTCTTTCTCCATATGTCTTTTGCATGGACGCTGTACCCACCTCTTGGATCTCAGCCCTCATTGATGTTTGGATGGATGAGCCCAGTGGCCTCAGATGGCCTCTTCCCTACAAAGTATGCTTTTCCTGCCACTCTACACTGCCACTTCCCACCCATTGGAGAGACTTCTGTGTCACCTCCTTTCTTGTCTTATCAAATCTTGGGTTCTCTTCTTGGCTTTCCAGTCCCCACCTTGTTCCCTTCCCCTATTCAGGTTTAGCTTCTCCCCTCCTCGACTCCACTTACTGGGGATTGCTCCTACTCCCAGGAACATATCAAGCTCATCCTATCTCAAGATCTTTGTCCTGGGCTTCCCTTGCCTTCCTCTCATCTCTCCACTCCATTTCAAGTACCTAGCAAGGATTTAATCCTCCAAAGTGGAACTTTACTTCCTGGCTCAAAGCATATGACACATTCCAGCCTGGAAATGTCCTTAGAGACAGTTTGCAAGTCAGAGAAGAAACCCCGTCTCATTGTTAGAATGCTTTCTGTATTATTTTTATTTGTACCACAGTGGTACAGCCCAGCTTGATCACTCAGGTTTATGAGTTTGGGTCTTCTGCAAAGCTTGGAAGGCCTGAGTAGATGTGAAAGAGATTTATTAGGGGAAATGCTTGTGAATGATAAAGGAAAAGGAGCTAGAGAAGGTGAGATGAGCCTTCATGTAGCAGTGCAGATCTGCCCCCTGGAAAGGACAGAGGGATGGAAGGAGGACAGGGGAGGAAGAGTCTGAGATTGCAGCACAGTTATAACAAAGTCTCAATCAGGAAGACGCGTCCCTTGGCTGCAGTCAACTAACTGAGAAATCCAGCATCTCCAGGAACAGGCCAGTCTGAATGTCCCTGCTGGGCCCCATCATTGGCTGCAGTAGCCCCTGGGAAGCATGGCCTCAGCACAAACACTGTGGCAGATCCAGCAGGGCAGCAGCTGGAGCCGTCTTTCCATATGCTCATCAAAACAGGAGTTCCAAGCAGTGCATTTGCATGGCTGCCTCTTGGGGCATGATTTCTGCTGCTGAAGAAATATTAGAGAAAGGCCTCAGATACTGAATCATTCCAAAGTTGAAGATTAGAGCCAAAATTATTGGAATGAGCTATGCATTCCTAAAGAGAATTCCTTGAGAGAAGGGGGAATCTGTGTTCATTTTCACATCAAAACATCGTTGCCATGATTACCATCATCACCACCACCATTTCCGCCAGCATCACCACCATCACTACCATGGCCATCATCATTGTCTTGACTGCCATCATCACTGCTTTCACCACCTTTATCACACCTTCACCACCATCACCACCATCATTACCACCATCATTGTGACCACCACCATCACCACCATCATCACCACCATTATTGCTACTACCACCATCATATCACCACCATCACCACCATCATTACCACCATCATCATACCACCACCATCACCACCATCACTACTGCTACATCATCACCACCACCTTCATCATTACCACTATTACTGTCATCACGATGAAGTCAGAGAGTACGGTGTTTGCGGGGGGCGGGGAAGGATTCTGCTTACAAGATCTAACACCTGGCTTTAATCCTGTGTCTGCCACTGGTTTTCTGTATGGCCTCAGGCAACTCTCCCTGTGAATCTTTATTTCATTTTTCTACTTAGCAAATAACTACAGTGCATCTTGTCTAAGCAGGGCAGTCCTAGGTGAAGCAAAGTATAGGCTGAGATTGCTGTCTGATTGACTGCCAATTCCGAAGCCAAAGAATCAGTGGCATTGCCTGATGATTGACCACACCCTAGGTTTCATGAAAACAGTGGTCATGGTAGCTGCAGAATGGGATGTGACCTTGCCCTAGTTAGAATACCCAAGGGCAATAAAAGAGGATTTATATTTTATCCAGTTCCTGTGGGGAGCCAAAAAATACATCAATAAACTCAGAGTCCTCAGGAATGAGGAGGAAATTCAGTAGAGAACTTAGGGCTTAAACTTCAGCACATATCTATTGAGGCCCAGGGAGGGTAAGGCCTTCCCCACTGGTAGCACAGCACAGTACAGCTGAGCTGGGCCTATGGTTCTCAGCTGCCAAGTCTTCTCTGGAGCTGCTGGAGAAGGATGGTGGCTGGGGTGTGGCCTGTCTGGGATGGGGACAGGAATGTTGCTAGAATACAGCTCGAGGGTGAAATGAAGGCCACAGGCCCTGGGTGATGACAGAGGCAGCTGCCGCAAGCCAGAGTCCCAGCCACATCTGGGCTGCTGATTGCACAACCCAGCTGTCGGCTGGGTCTTCTGACTCCCCAGTGGGATGGGCTGGCTGGGGGACTGGAAGAGGGTGGGCTGGAGGCCTTGGGAAAATTCAGCACCTGCAGATGGTTCTGGTGAGTCCCTTCTCTTTTCAGAGGATTCCCTGGCTAAGGATGAAAGTAGGGGGCAGGAAGCCAAAGGGTCCTTCTCAGCTTTTAGTATTCCCTTTGTTTCCACCAGCCTCTGCTCTCTAGGTCACCCCATGTTCCTGAAAAGGGAATTTCCATAGTTCCCTTCCCACCCATCCTAGGGACTGGGCAGGGGTGGAGGGTGAGCTGAGGGGCAAAGGGGAGATGGAAATTCCCTTAAAGTTGGCAATAGTGGGGGATGCCATGTGTAGGACTGAAACTAATAATCTGTGACTTTAAGTCCATTCCAGGAAGGATATGTTTTCTGCTCTACCCCTGCCCCCCGCCTGGAACCCCTCTGTTCCCTGAAACTGAAATAGGTCCTGATCCTGCTTGAGCTGTCCACCATTTCATTAATCTGTGCCCCTTATCTGATTCCTCCTCATGCAGATGTTAAGGCTGAGACCTGGCAAGAGGAAGGCAGAGCCCTTAGCCATTCCCGAGGTCAAGTGCTGTGTCTCACTTGGGAAAGGAGTTCCCCCAGTCCTGCTGCACAATCCTGGGTTTCCCTAGGGAACCAATGCAGAGTACTCAAGGGATCAGGGAGATGAGGACCTTCCTTCTTCATGATCAGGAGGAGCTAGGCACTATGATGAGGGAGTGGCTCATTTTGGTGCTCCATTTCTGTCTTTTTTTTTTTTTTTTTTGTCCGAGAACTGGCCCAAGAGCCCAGAAGATATTACATTTTCTCAATTTGAAAGCTTTTGGTTTAGTTGTGTTATTATTTGGTGAGGGGAGCTTTAAGGGAGGAGTGGGAATGAATCGCCTGGAAAGGACTCAAGGTCTTCCCTATCAGTAGAATTTTGAGTTTTCCAAGATGGAGGCAAAATTCTAACTACCTAGATTTCTTTCTGCAGTTGTGGCCTTGATAGAGGTGAAAGGGCTGGCTAAGAAAGTAGAGTTCTTTATTTTATTTCCATGACCCAGTATCTAACTCACTTCCCACTCCAAGAGCTGGAAAGAAACTTAAAAACATGCAGGGTATGTTCAGATACATCTAGGAGCAGGAATCACAGAATACTCCCAAAGAAATCTATTCTATCTCAGGACCACTTAGAGGGCAAAATATTTCTTTTTTCATAAGGAATTGGAAAAGATCCCATTGGAGCTCTGTGGTTTGAGTTCTACCCGTAGGGACAACAGAGAATAAGTACCATCCTTTAAGAAAATAATATATCTTAGATTTTCTCTTATTTTGATAAAATTTTAAGACCTAGTTTTTTTCTTTTTAAACATACTTTCTGGATCCCTCCCCATCCAGAAGTTCTTTATGTTTGTCAACATTGTCTTTAAAGTGTTGAGCCCACCACTGACCACTGGTCATCAATGATGATGTGGAGCCTATAGGACCCTTCTCAATGATGACATGGCATTTCCATTTCTTCATTCCAAGCAGCAATTTTTTTTGCATATGTGTCTTTTTGTTTATTTGTTTCCTACTAAAGTTGTAATTAATTAAAATTCTTAGGCCCTTTACACAGTATAGTCTCTTATATCCTTGGCAATCTGAATTTGGCTGTTTTCTTTGACTTCAATATAAAATTGTGTATTAAATCTACATTTTTAATAGTTTATTTTGTTAGACCATCTTGTAATTTTAGCAAATTTATTAGTTTTATTTGCTGCTGTAACAAATTATCACAATCCTGGACATTTTTTTTTGGTGGGAGGCATTGTTCTGCCTACCACAGTTAGTCAAGATTTTGGTCCTGATTCTATCACCTAACACATTAATTAATCCTGTTATATAGCATCTGTCAGATTAGCATTCAGTCATTATTCTAATCCAAATTATTGATTAAAAAAACATTGAAGAAGAGAGGATTTTGAACACTAAGATCTTTCTTCAGGCTGCACTGATTCATTAATTAAGTCTATAGATAGCCTTCCTTTTCCCCTCCCTATCTTCCTTCTTTTTCTTCTACCCTCCCTCCCTTCCTTATGTGAATCCAATTTGTATAAACACTGCACCAAGTTCCAAAGTATAGGAGGGGACAAAATAGAAATTGTTCCTTCCCAATTGGATCTTTATGGTATACTGGTGAGAGAATATTATTGAACAACTGTATCAGTTAATATTAGATTTGGCAATGCTTACTAGAAATCCAGCTTAAATACATTAATCAAAAATCTGTTTACTTCCCCCCATGAAAGAAGCCTAAAGATAGGCAGCCGAAAGTTGGTAGATGTGCATTTATCTTGTTTGGAAGGTACATATTTATTTCTCTGTTTTATGAGACTTACATTTTCTTTACATTACTCTCTGACAAAATCTGTAGTTGCTCAACCTATAAACTCTTTTTCTAAACCATATGAAGACCAAGTATTCCCAAACTTTTATTAATAGGTCTAATATTTTATTCCTACTTATGTAAAACTCCAAAATTAATCATCACAATAATTATTATTTAATAGATTTGATACTTGTTTAGATTCACCTACATGTTGATCAATTTCTTTGCTCATTATTGTTTCTTTCATCCCATTGCTAACCTCTGTGTACAATTTCTTTCCTCTTGAAAAGCACCCTTCTGTGTATAATCTCTCTACATTTATGAAAATATTATTTCATTTTCATTTTTGACCTTTATGGTAACTGAGTGTGGAATTGTAGTTGACATTGAATGAATTGTAGGGTTTATGCTTTGAAGATGCCCACTTGTTAATTGACTGCTTTTGTTGCTGATGAAAATCTGTTGACTGTTTAAAAGTTGATCCTTTGTGAGTAATCAGTTTCCTCTGGCTACTTTTAATATCTCCTCATCATCTTTTGTGTTCTGTAGTTTCACTGTGATGTGTCTAGATATGGATTTGTTTTTATATCTCCTGTTTGAAGTGGTTATTTCTTGAATGTGAATTATATCTTTCATCAAGAACTTGGAAAGTGAGCAGCCTGGGTGGATCAGCAGTTTAGCATGGACTTTGGCCTGGGTTGTAATCCTGGAGACCCAGGACCGAGTCCCACGTCGGGCTCCCTGTGTGGAACCTGCTTTTCCCTCTGCCTGTGTCTCTGCCTCTCTCTCTCTCTCTGTGTCTCTCATGAATAAATAAATAAAATCTTAAAAAAAGAACTTGGAAAGTTCTTAGCCATTACCTTGAAATACAGCCTCTCTCATGGGCGTGTGGGTGGCTCAGTGGTTGAGTGTTGGCCTTCAGTTCAGGTCTTGATCCCAGGGTCCTGAGATTGAGTCCCACATCAGGCTCCCTGCAGAGAGCCTGCCTCTCACTCTGCCTATGTCTCTGCCTCTCTCTCTTTGTCTCTCATGAATAAATAAATAAAATCTTAAATGTCTATATCTATATCTATCTATATCTATATGTATAGCATCTCTTTCATTCTCTGTTCTCCCATTCAGAAACTTTGATTAGAAACATACTGTATTTTCTCATTCTATCTTTTGTACTTCTTAAACTATCATTATATTGCCCATTTGTGTTTCTTTCTGTCCTGCAATTTTGGGGTACTGCAATTCAGAAATATCTTCCAGTTTACTGATCCTCTCTTCAGCTGTGTTTAATATGCCTATTCACAAGTTTTTAATTTTGACAGTTCTATTTTTCATTTCTAGAAGTCCTACTTGGTTCTTTTTCAAACTCATCTGATCTTTTTTAAGGAACATTTGTTCTTTTCTCGTATACTTAATTTTTTTTGTCTTTGATAATTAAAATGTTTATTCCACACTATTTGGCAGTTCTATTATCTGAAATCTTAAGAGTATAGCCCAACTACTCGTTTGCTTACTAACTCCTACTCATGACAAAATATTTTTTCTGAGTTTTATCTTCAGAAGGTCTTTACTTATAGACATCTAGTGCAATCTGGGTTGAGTATTTGTTCTTTAAAGATTTTGTGTTTGCTTTTGCCAGAAATCCTAGGGATATCCCTGGGATAAAACTTCTTTTCATAAAGATACTGTAAAAAATGCAAACATGAAGCACAAACTTGCATGAGGGCAGGTGAATAGTTCAATATTCTCAGAGGTTAATTTTTTTCCAGATCTAGATCATAGACAATAGGTACTGTAGGTAGTAGGTAGTTGAGAAAGTAGGTAGTTGAATATTATTCTATTGTAGTCTTGTACTAAGTAGGTAGTTGAATATTATTCTACTCTATTCTTGTACTAAGCATATATCCCAAGATCCTAGCATTATGAAAGATGATAAACTCCAACTCCCTAACATTCATGGGACCATGTCTGCTCTCTTATTTCTGGTTGATCATTAAAACTGAAGCTTCTTAATTTATGAGTTTTAGAAACCTTTATGTATATGAAACCATCTAAAACGTAAGTTCTCATCTTGGTGGGAAACAAACTAACCTCTTTTGCATAATGGAAAAACAAAGAGAAAGAACGTTTTTGAAGATAATTTAGGCTTTCTGCTGAACAATGTATAAGCATTATCTCATTTAATTCCTAGAGCAATCTACAGACAGGTATTATCCTCATTTTTACATATAAGAAAACAAAGGCTCAGAGAAGTAATTTTCTCAAAGTCACATAGATAGTAAGTTTCATAGGCCATAATTCTAAGTTTAATAGATGTCATGGCCCAGGCTTTCTCTCATTATATATATAAAATGTATTATTATATTAATATATCTGTATTAATATAGTATTAATATAATAAAATTAAAATCTTATTGTATTATTTAGTATATGTTAAAATGCTACCTCCTTCCATCTTTAAAAAAATGCCTTCTGTTATCTCTGCTTCCTTTCAGTTAATGCTCTAATTCTCAATCACAAAACAGAGGTTTTTGGAAGATTGGTGGATCATGAATCCTATTCAGGAGTCTTTACCATCAGACTTGTCCTTCTGAACACTTCTGCTTTTGTCTCTAATGCTGTATCCATAGTCCTTGTCCACCATGTCTTTGGCAGAATATTTTATTGTTCCTCAACTCCTTGTTAAAGCACTTCCTCCTTAAGCTTTTAGAGTTCTGCTGATTCTTTGTTTCTCTGCTTTACATCTTTTCCTTTTTTCCATTTCCAAAGTGTATGTATTTTCCCACTTTTTCTCATAATTTCCTTGACCTTTCTATTGGTCCTTTTTTTTCTGGTGGTCTCACCAGAAAAGTCACTAGGCTTTGACTTCCACCTATAAGGAGGTGACCCTTGAGTTTCCATCTCCAGCTCAGGCTTCTTACCCCAGCTTAGACCCATATGTGCAACTACCAACCAGACATCCTCACCTGGAGGACTCCTGGAGAACACAAATTCAATGTACCCAGACCTCTACTCATCATCTTTCTCCTAAAACCTTCCTTGGTCTTATCACAGACAACACCACATTAGTTTGCATTCATGCATAGATCACTGGTCTTCCCATAACTTCCATGGGTTGTACATCACCTAATAAATTTTCTCAATCCATGAGTCTTCTAAGATTCTACTGTTCCTGTGGCTACACTTCTACAACCTTACTCTTGCTTTTCCCCTATCTTTGAATGCCTCTCCTTGTTTTTGGATTTCAAACCCTACCCAGTCTTCAAAATCTACCTAAATTTAACTCCTATAGGAGCCATTCCTGATCTCTGCCTCCTTTAAACAAACTCCATAGTACATTGTAACAGATGCTGTTGGTGCCTATACCTTCTTGCCAATTCCATTTTAGTGCATTCTAGTTCAACTGACAAGCAGCAGCATTCACACTTACTTTCCTGCAGGGTTTATCTGGTTACTAGTAGCTTTGTTCTCTGTGTAGCAGGCTAGAAGTACAGGAGTATTAATGCTCCCTGAAAACAGTTCTCAACCAATAAATACCTAGCTCCCTCACTCTTGGGTAAAATAACTGAGTGGGTGTCTTATGCTGGTCCCCAGAGAATCCCCAGTAGAATTAAATTCTAGTTGCCTAGGAGAATCAGATTCTAGTTCCTGGCTTATTAGGGCACCCATTGACCACCCTCTTATTCCCTGTCCCCTGTTTCTGTGCTGGTACTGATGTTTCCTGGAAACCTCTTTTAGATAAATGACTCAGCTCAAATCCTTATTTCAGGGTCTGCTTCTGGGAGACTCTAATTAGGAAGCATGTAATCTGTGTCTCTCCTATCACACTTAGCTCCTGGAGGGCCAGGCTGAGCTTTATCTCTGTCCACACTCTGGCTGAGCCTCTGCCCATTAAGAATGAGGAAACGGTCATTTAATGAAGAGGCTTTGAAGACTAGGGAGAAGTAAGCTATGGCCAGATCACGGTATGTCCTGTCAGAAGGTTGCTGGGCTCTCTTCACAGGGTGAGGGGAAGAGAGGTTACTACTGAAGCCATATGAAGAGAACACCTAGAAGGGTGGCAGGGGAAAGTAGAGTCCTTAGTGGTATGGAGGCCAGCCTGGGAAAATACTGATGGATGTCAGTGATGAAAAAATGTTCCAAAGAGTCGAGCTGAGACAGGTGAAGCTGAGGGCCATGGGTGGAGAAAAAGGGGAAAATTTACTCAAGAAAAAAAAAAAAGTAAACAATGAACCTTGAAGGATACTGCCACCACGTGGGCATGACAAATCCACCTCTGTCCCAGGTAGGTCCCACTTGACTACAGCAGCCTCACGGGTTTTCTCCAGGTCAGTAGTACCCAGAGCCCCATGCCCTAGACACCTGCCTGTCCATCGACACCCATTCTTCTTTTTCTTCTTTTTTAAAAAATCCTATTTGTTTATTCATGAGACACAGAGAGAGAGGCAGAGACATAGGCAGAGGGAGAAGTACGCTCCATGCAGGGAGCCTGACGTGGGACTCAATCTTGGGACTCCAGGATCATGCCCTGGGCAGAAAGCAGGCGCCAAACTTCTGAGCCACCCAGGGATCCCCCATCGACACCCATTCTTAGTGAACCAGTTCCTCTCCTGGGGGCCTAGGGCTCCTCCAGGGCCTAGAGAGCAGAACTCAGTCTCTTGAGGGCCCTGACTGTTATGTCAGGCACTTCACATCTATCTGCTCCGCTATTATCCCAGGCTTTACCTCTGAGCTGTCCCTGACTCACTCTGGTCCTTTCTTCCTTGTCCCTCCAGGACAGGCCTGGGAGCTCAGTGAGCCTGGGAACTGTTCTGAGTAGAGGGTGTTTCAAGCCTTCATTGTTGTCCTCTCCCTTCTGCAGGCTGGGATTGTACAAGCAACACACTTCTTCCAATAAGTGCCCCAAGCTCATCTGCATGCAGCTCAGCTAGAACCACAGAGGCTGTGGCCCTAGAGTAGGTTTGGGATGTGTCAGAATTCATCAAAGGAATGGGAGCAAGACCTGAAGGCCCCAAAAGGTCAGGTCTTGAGGCCAGCATTTGGCTGGGGTGCCTTCCTATCTGCCCCAGAGACAAATACCTCACCCAGACTGCCCAGGGAAACACATGGAAATTCTGCAGAAAGGTTCAAACTCTGTAATGATAGGCACTGTCAGAGGGAAACAGACAGGGAGCAGTGTGGAAAAAAAGAGAGTTGTTGGGTTTTTAAAGAATTGGCTCTGGGGACTCTGTCCCCTAAGCCCAGAGATTTAAACTAGGTAGGAGCTGCATGGATTCAGGCTACACACCAAGAAAGGACATTATTGAAACTCAATTTAATAAGGCGGTGTTGGCCACTCAACTCTCACATTCCTGGGGTTAGAGGCATAGAAGACCCTTCTCCTGGTAAAGGCTGGTCTTTCCTTCCATGTTTGGAACTCAGGTAACTCTGATTCCCTACCATCCTGTAGGTCTCTGCTCTGATTCCATCTCTTCATAGCAGCCCTGAATCATGTCCTCCCACACCATGTCCCCATATGACCCCCCACAATGATATTACTTATTTATTTGTGCACTCTGGCCTCCTCCTTATTTTTAAAAATATTTTATTCATTTATTCATGAGAGACACAGGGAGAGAGGCAGAGGCATAGGCAGAGGGAGAAGCAGGCTCGCTGTAGGGACCTGAGCTGAAGGCAGATGCTCAATCACAGAGCCACCCAGTGTCCCTATTCCTTCTTATTTTTAAACCAGAGATCAAGCCTGGTCTCTCTGGCTCTGCCATTGGACTGCATCTCAGGAACTTGGGCCATAGGGGCCAGCCAAAAGAGCCAGAGGGGAAGAGGCCCCCTAGATAAAGGGATAGTAAGCATGGGGATGAAGGGAAGGGAGCAGACTTTGGAAAGGGCCGCAGCAGGGGAAGATCTGGGTAGGTGCCCCAGCCGGGCTGTCTCCTTCCAGTCAGTCTTCCTGGTATGCCCCATCAGCAGGGAGAAGGTTTGGAGGAGAGGCTGCAGGGCAAGGAGCTCAGGCCTTGGGTCCCAGGCCCCAGTCCCACAGACCTGAATTGAAAACCACTGTCCTGAGAGAAGTTTGGCAGTTTCCCCCAGTGCTGACTGTGAGGCTGTGGTTACTCAGGGCTCCTGGTGAACCCTGGCAGACATCACGGGAAGTGACTGGTATGGTAATTAGAGTGACCGAGTTCAGACCTAGAGTGGGGTGATTGTCATTGTTCTGTTTCTCATCTATCCTCAGCCACAGATGGAACCTCTCACAGGCCCAGCAGGCAGGAGCTGGACCCCAACTCTGCTGTGGGCAGGATCACCGCCGTTTTCCAATATCTGGTCTCCTGCTGTCTAGGTACTTGGGGGGTTATACTTTCCCATTCCCGAGACATTGAGTGGTCATGTGACTTGCTTTGGTGAATCTAATGTGATTGGGGTTTGGGGTGTGCACTCTTTTCCAGTGGAAAGATTAAACTGGCTGTGCTCACCTGGGCACTTCTCTCTCTTTCAGCATGGTGGCTGCGGCAGCACCTATTGATGTGGAGGTGTGACATTAAGACATTATGTGGAAGAAAGATCCTGCCTTGTACAGTCACCCAGACTCAAATCACTGCTATTTGAGGGCTATTTGTCACTGTATCATGACCTGTCCTGTCCTGACTGATACCAAGGTAAGCCAATGTGCCTCTGTGTGGGGAATGGGAAGAGAAGAGAGGACACAAGAGTGGTCTTCCAGGAAGTTGATGAAGCAGATGGGCCAGTGGGGGAGAGGGATGGAATACTCTTTTGGATTTAATTCTGATCAGCAAGAAGAAATTAGAAAAGTAAAAGGGAGAGGAACCCTAATGAATGAGGATCATTATATAAAAGCTCTGAGAAAAATATTTGTTCGGTCAGCCCCTCTCCATCTCTTGGCCTACCAGTTAGTTACAGAGCACCAGGCCTGATGCTGTGATAGAGAAGCCAAGATAAAAATTAAAGGCCACTGCCCTTGAGAAGCTCATAGAGAGCAGAGGCCTTGATGGCTTACACTCCTCCCAGCTATGCTGCCTGCTGGGAGAATCTTGAATGAGCCCAATGATGAAAGGGAAGAGAAGGAGCTCAAGCTTAGACGTGAGGGGCATGGTGGACACAGAAGATGGAAAAAAGATCACAGCTAAGGTTGAGAAAACCCAGTGACATCACAACTTCCACTGACAGTTGGACATCTATCTACATGAGCCAGGCACTGTCCCCAGAGTTAGGGGGATACAGCCACAAGCAAGGCCTGGAGAGAATCAACATGCAACAACAGCGTATTGACCGGGGATGTGACAAGAGTTAGAAAGAAGGGGTAAATCTGGAGTGAGGGCATCTGCCTAGGCATTTGGGGACTTGGTATGTGAAGACAGAATAGGAGTTTAGCATTCACCATTCATTTATTTAATAGTTTTTTTTTTTTAATTTAATAGTTTTTAATGATTTAATCATATTTAATCATTCATTCAATCTCCCTTTTAGGCCCCCATCAACATGGAAAGGGGCTGTCTGGAAGAAGCTGTGCCCATAAGCAAGAGTATGGGGGCAGGTGTCTCCCCAGGGCAGGGGCACCCTGGTTCCAGGAAGGAGCCACCAGCTTGAGCCAACAAAATGTTCTGGGGGGGGAGGTAAGGGCTTTGGACAGAGACAAACCACTGTGCCCAAATCTGAAGACTGGGGTCGGATCAGAAAGGGAGTGAAGGTGGCTTGTGGGGGTTTTGGGGGAGAAGCTTAAGCTATGTCCAAAGCCTTGACATTCTGGTGGCATACAAGGGGTAGGGGGAATTTCCAACCACAACATGCTGGATTGATTTGGACAAAGAAAATTTTGTCAAATTTAAAAATCACAAAAAAGCCCTGCTTTTCATAATTTTTAATTTTTAAAGATTTTATTCATTCACTCATGAGAGACACACAGAGAGAGGCAGAGACAGGCAGAGGGAGAAGCAGGCTCCCTCCGAGGAGCGCGATGTGGGACTAGATCCCAGGACCCCAGGATCACGACCTGAGCCAAAGGTAGATGCTCAACCACTGAGCCATCCAGGTGCCCCAAAACAGGGCTGCTTTTGCTAAAAAAAATGAAAGATACACCCGAGAGGAAGGTCAGCTGCTTCACCAAGATGGGCTTTGTTCAGTACCAGGGAGCATTTACTCTCACTGCCATGAAATGGGCAGTGAGTGGTTGCATCCCAGGGTGTGAACTCTGGGTTCTGACCAGAGCTGGGTCTGGCTGATTTGGGGGCAGCTGCCAAGATGTGAGCTTCTCTGCCTGGGGCCACCAGACTGCCTGGCTCACACCCTCGGAAGGGCCGGGTGCCCCTGGGGCCGTCTGAACCTGCTGCAGACAAGGTTGGCTCCCACAGGCTCAGCTTCTGGGGGCTCCAGAACCCTGTGCCCAGATTTCCCACTTATTAGGCCAGGACTCCAGGGCTGTCATGGCACTTTTCACATGTGTGTGTGATTTTTTTGGTTTATGTTGGTCTCTTTCTGTCTTTAATTAAATTTCTTTTGGAAAAAATCCATCTCCACAGAACCAAGGGATTAAAAAGTTTTCAGTTTTGTTTTTAATGTTTGTTTTCCCCCCATCTGTGCCATGCCTTGGGCCCTCAGTGACTGATTTTCACGTTGGGGACAGTAGGTACCTGATTGGGGGAAGGAGTGTTCAGTGAGGTGACAATATGAGGCCAGCCAGACAGTAAAGCCAAGGGAAATGTCTTCCTCTTAAGCTTACATATACCTACTCTTAAATGACCATCCTTGGGAAGTTTCTCAAAGGACTTGGGCCCCCAAAGCCCATGACTGTCAGCCTGACTACCCCCAGCCTGGTCTCCTTTCTCCTCCTGTGTGGCCGAGGCCCAGCCTGGACACTCCATCTTCAAAGGGAGAAGACAAAGCCTGCTTGTTGCTCTGTATTTGTCTTGGGAGCTCCTGCTCCTAGGAGAGCCTCCTGGCCTCCCAGGCCAGGAATAGCACCAAGTCTACACGGCCAGCCTGCCCTTCTGAGTTGCTTGTTTTTATTAAAATTCTTCCGCACGCGCAATCCCGGATGGTGTGTGGATCTTGGATGAAGTGGTATGGGGGACTCAGGGAAAGGAAGGCCTCAGGCTTCTTCGGGTTGGTGTTTATTTGGCCTGCCTTTTCAGAGTAGTAGAGAATGGCAGTCCATAAAAGTGACCCAAGATTGGTGCCTCAGAGGGTGGTGGGGTGTGACACAAAGTCCGTGGCAGGCCTCAGCTTGGCTCTGGGCTGCCAGCCCCCAGACGATACAGGAAACACTCTGGAGAGCTGCGGAGGCAGAACAAGGACAGGGTCCCCAAACCGTGGGGCAAAGCTTACAAGAGCTGCTTCCTCCTGGTTTTTATCTGAAGGCTCCCACAGGGTGACCCACAGGGAGACAGTCAGCTTGGCGTCTGTCCCCTGGCCACTAGCAGCACTCTGGAGCAGGCAAGGGCTGCCTGCCATGGCAGCAATATACACCTGCTGGGGGTGGGGCTGGGCTCCTGGCTTCCAGCTTTGCTCAGGTGCAGCCTGGTGGCATGTTCCTCAGCGCTTCATGTGCCTCCACACGGGCCCAGGTACCCTTCAGCATTCCCCCATCTGGTCCTGGAGGCTAACAACAGCCCCGGACTCCAAAGTAAGATCTGCTCTGCCTGGTTGGCGTTATGCACAGAAAGGATTCCCATCATTCTAGCCCATTTACCTGGAGACTGAGTTCCTTCTTGCCCCACTGATCTCCACACTACTGGGCTTCGAAGCTAGTCATTCATTCTCCTGGCAGGCCCTCGGCGAGACTGGCAGGTGATGGCAGACGATGGCATAGGAGCTTCCAGCAAGAGTGTGCTTTCCAGTGTCATGCTTGGAAGCTAAGGCTTGTCCCAACAGTCTGGGCTCTGAGCCCCTGCTGAGGTGACCACCCCACAAGACCTGTAGGGATGTGGTGGAGGGCGTAGGAGCAGGGGGAGCCATTTTCAAGAGTCAGGAAATTGCAAAAGTTCCAGCGTCTGCAGCCAAAGGCTCAGTGTGGAAAATTTCAGGCTCCAAGCAGGGTTCCAGAGGAGGGGGAAGGAGCCCTGGGGCCAGGATGCTTGTCCCAGACTTCTCAGACCTGGGCCCTCCCCTGACAGGCAGGACGGCTGGTCAGAAAGGCCAGAGAGACCAGGGAGGCCAGGGAGGCGGACTCAAGTCCCTTCACTGCCTGAGAGGGGCTTCACTGATCAGAGGGAGAAACTTACAAGGGGGTCCTAGTCCCCGGAAGAGTGCTAGAGGAACAGCAGCCCCCAGGGCTCAGAGGGAAACTGAGGCACGGCAAGATGAAATTTGCTCTAGACAAGGCCAAACTTTCAGCATGGGGATGTCTACCCCATGTGAGGGGCCAGCAGCCTAGTAGGACATAGGGAGAGAGGTGCAATCCTAGGGGCAGGTTTGGAGTGGGAGTGATGGTCTGGGTTGGGAGTGCGTCCCCTGGACTCATTGCAGGGGCTTTCTCCAGGAAGACCTAAGGCTCATGGTAGCCAGGACAATGAGCGGCTAGAATGAAATGGGGTTGGGGTGCCCGGCATGGAGGCCAAGGCCTGGGCAAGCTGCCCCTCAAGACTTCCTCCTGCCTGGCCAGGCCTCTGCTGCAGTGCCCCTGCAAGGGCCCCTGTTCTGCTCAGCAGTGGAGCTCCAAGTGGCAGGGCTCCCACATGTCATCGGGAATCACCGGGGCCCCACAAGCACCCTGCTGACCCCGCATCCGGGCCAGGACCATTTGACTGGGCCTGGAGGGAGCCGCAGGCCACCACCAGCATCTCTGCTGCTTGCTCGGGCCTCAGGGCTCCTGGAGCAGGGCCGAGAACGTGCAGCCCGCCGGCTTGCGGCTGGGGATTTCACTTGGAGCCGCTACATTTGGAACCCATTATTTAATCATTAATTTCCTCCTCTCGTCGACCCCTTCCACCCCGCCTCAGCTCTGCGCCCCCCACCCCAGATTAGATCTCCACGTGGTGCTTTGCAGTGATCCTTGACAGGGCTTCTGTGCTGGGGATGGGGAGGCGGGGAGGGAAGCAAAGAGGCGGCTGCGGCTACTCCAGGCTGCTTGGCCGTAGGATTGAGAGAGGAGATGGGGCAGCCCGGGGCCTGGATCTGCAATAGTGGAGGGTGCAAAGTGCCTAGACCCTGACCCAGGAACCCAGGTACAAGCTGTGCCTCCCTGGAGGGCATCAGAGCAGGGGGACCTTCCCAGAGGCTGGCTGGGGCTTGCTGAGCCAACCCAGCTCTGGTACCTCTGGAGTCCAGGGGCTCCGGAAGCCCCTCTAAGCCTCTATGGAAGGATGAGACACAGCTCCCTGCCCCCTTCTCTCCAGTTGCAGACATCTCACCTAGACTTTAAACCCAGGACAGGGAAGGATTATTCTGGTGGTGGCCGTGGCAACAACAGGGAAGCAGGTGTTAGGACCCCATGCTTTGGAGTGTGCTCTGGCTTTTCAGCATTCCCTGGGTCCACATGTCTTCTGAAACTCTCTTTTCATCCCCTGGGTAATTTTGGGAAATATGAATAGCTTTCTCTGCTTAAACCAGCCAGACTAAGTTTCTGTTTCTTACAACCAACAGTCTGGATTCTCAGAGCCTTTCTTTGCTGCCCTTCCACCCATAACTTGGAGTCTACTTGCTCTGCCATCAGATATGCTGTGACAAGACACCAAGTTACATTCTGGTCAGTGCTGGTTTCCCAAGTCAAATGCCTGTTCTTTCTCAGAAGACTCTAGGAAAAAAGTAAAGACACATGATGTAATGGGTGAAAATAGGCTTTGGCACAGCCAGAACCAGGGTTGAGATCCTGCCCTTCCCTTTCACAAGTGATAGATTACTTAAGCGCTTTGAGCAATAGGTTTTGTAAATGTGCAAAATAAATTTAATAAGACCTGTTCCATATCAGTTGTTGCAGAAATGAAATTAGAAGATTAATGAACACAAAGCACCATGGTGCCCAACACAAAAGAGGCATCCAACATTTATTTGTTTAGCAAGTATTTTCTCATTATTGGCTCCTATTCTTCACTCTTCTTCGTGCCCTTTGCCATGTGAATTTGTGGTTCCTCCCATCAGAGGTAGAGTATACTTTGCCAGCCCTCAACTGCGTGGGCTCCTCTCTGTGACTTGCTTTGGCTAATGGGATATTTGCAGATGTGATACAAACAGGGACTTGACATGTGCTTGCACAGTTGACCTTGCCCACTTGTCGTTCTCATGTCATTGTTGGAAGAACATGCTCTGTCAGCTGTTAGACCTAGGAGGATAAAAGATATATGAACTGACCCAACCTACAGCTGGATGCCAAGACCAGCTGATTCTGGTCAAGAGAGATGCAAGAGTGAGAGTACACAATTGTTGACTTTGGGGATAATTTGTTATGCAGTGCTATTGAGGCAGTTGGTAACTGACATACTCACTACCAAAATGTCCAAAGACAGGAAATCCAGAGATGGCAGAGTTGGGCCTCTACTATGCTATTAGAGGCCCATGCCTTTTCTACCATTCTGCTTTAATACCCTCAGTGGAAGCTGTTTTCTCATTGCTGCAAGCTGGTTCCTGTACATCTAAATATCATCTCCATGTTCCAGGCCAGAAGAGAGTTGGAAGATGAAGGATAAAGGGTGAAGGACAAAAGCTGAAAAGGAATGTGTCAATTGAGTCTGCCCCATTAACAAGCCTTCCCAGAAGTGCCACTCACTATATATTTTATATATTATATCATATTGTCTCACTTATATTTTATTATCCAGAACCCTGTCTTAATGCCACCCTAGCCTCAAGCGTTTCTAGGAAGCTGAGTACTTTTAATGAATTACATTGCATCCCTGACAGATTTTAACTTGCTAGTAAGGAGTGGAGGGCAATATCTGCTTCAGATTTATTGAGAACCTACAATGTACCAGGGAGTGTGCAAGAGCTGGAGATGCGGCTGGCCCAGGGCTCCTGGTCTGGTGTGGAAAAAAGATGAGTATAACAGGGATGTGCATTCTTCTCTACTGTCCTATATTGAAGAGCATCTTGAGTGGGTTCTGTTCTGTCAAGGGTGAAATGGGTGTGGGGAGTTCTTTGTCCCCCACATCCCACTTCTACCTCCCTCTTCAGAGCCCCACATCCCTGTGATATTGCAGCATTGGTGGGGCTCCACCCTGGATGATTTGGATGGGGATTGAGTGTATGCAAAGCATAGAGAGAAGCTTCCTTATCTCTGGATAGTCAATAAGCAACATTCTGGCTGCTGCTGTTGAGCAAGCGCTGTTGAGATATCAAGGAAGACTCCCTAGGGGGCCTACTCAAGTGGAGATCAGGGAGTTTGGGATCGTACCAACTTGGCTTCTGCATGGCTGCCTGCTATTGGTAATGAAAGATACCCACCAAAAAGAGACCAGGCATTTCCAAATGCTGATCCCAGCCCTGGATACCTGGTTTCTCTGGGTGCAGTGCCTTCCTTCCTATCCGGGGCCACTCCTTTCTTCACAGCTCCCTTTGTCTCCCTTTCTCCCAATCAGAGGCATCCTATCTAGACTCAGCATTTATTCCGTCCTCTCAGTGTCTATGCTTGGAACTATCAAATGTCTGTTTCTGCCTTTCTACTGAAACAGCCTTTCCTAGAAGCATGCATGCTTTACAGTCTATGTTGAAAGGGAGAAAGCCTTGGGATGAAACTAAATTCTAAAATGAAAAATAACAACAATAAAAGATGCTAAAATCATATCATCTTCATAAATGGTCAGGCTAGTTCACTGTAACCTGATAACAGCCAAGGAAGCCTAACCCAGCTAGAGGTGCCTAACCCGGCCTGAGGGAAGGGAAGGAGGGCAGAGTCTGAAACACTCATTTGTTCATCATTGTTTATGGGCACCTGCTTGGTGCCAGGCGCTGTCCTTGGTGCTGGGACAAGAGGCCTTAACCAGGTGCATGGTGGAGGGTATTGTCCGGGCAGAGGGGGCAGCCAGTGTGGGCACAGGGAGAGTGCAGAACACTCATGGAATTACAATGGTGTGAAGTGGGCAGAAGAACACGGGCAAGATGGGGGTGTCAGGATGGTGCTAGTGATAGGAGGAGGGTGCCCGGTCAGGTAGGACCTTTAGGGATATACTTGGAAACTTGATCTCTATCATGAAAGCTGAGAAAAAAAAAAAGATGTATTTTAATGCAAGACTGGGGTTGGTATCTGAGGAGAGGTAGACTATTTGGCTGTGATCTGGAGCATGGCTCTGAGGGGGGCCTAGAGGGCATACAGTAGGGATCACACCTCAGCTGGAAGCAGCAAGCATGGAGAGAAGGGGACAGATCTGAGCAACCATTAAAGCAGAGAAGCTATGGATGTGTGTTTTCTCCTCTCCAGGAAAAGTCAATAGGGCAGAGTCACTGCTTCCCCTATTAGACTTCTCCATGGCAGTCACTGCTACCACCACCATATTGTCCTTCTCGAGACCAGGCCTAGTGTTCCTCGGGGGAAGACTCTGCCAGCATGGGGAGGTTGGAGTGAGGGGAGGTAGGAAAGGAGCTGTGGGCCAAAGTGAACACTAGGCTATAATGAGCAGGGACACAAGATGGGAGCAGGTGCAAGCACTGAACGACCCACCACCTTCTCCTTCCTGCTCTCCATCAAACCTGGAGACCTCCTGCCACCTGTAGGGCCCTTAAGGAGCCTTGGACATCTCCGCCACTAGGATCACTTGTGCTCTGGCTGCCTGTGTTCTGGCTCTAACCTCCTGATGACGATCCCCCAGCAGCCTACTGTGGGGAGACCCACCCCCAACTTTCCTTCACCCTCTGCTCAGAGGCCAGACATACCCCTCCTTTCTTTGGCTCCCTGGTCCAGGGCCTCCTGCAGATCCTGCCCATGGCCTCCATCTGGCCTTCAAGGCACCGCTTCATTTTCTTTGGCTGTTGCTTTTTCCTCTTTCCACATACCTGGTTGGTTTCCAGGATCAGCCGAGGCTCAGACTTGGCTATATGGAAATAGAGATAGACACAGTCCCTCTATTATTTAATTTAGTGAAAGAAAAAAAAAAAGAAAGAAGAGTTCTTGGCTAGGGTGGTACCTCTCAAGCCAGGAGACCCCAACAAAGACCCTGGTAGCTTGGACAGGAAGTAGCTAGCAAGGATCTCCCTTCCAAGCTCAAATGGCCTCACCCCACCTCAGGTTCTCTCTTCTGGCAGGCTTCAGGCCTCCCGGCTGCCCTCTGCCTCCCACCCCCCAGCCCTCCCTTGCTCCCAGCCCCCTAGGGCAGCAGTCACTGCCAAGCCCTGGCAGTGACACATTGCTCAGTCTCCGTCTGGGGCCCTCCCAGCTCCAGCGACCTCTGGATGCCTCCCCAGGCCCACCACACGCTATGGGCTGTTCCAGCCGAAATTCCCTTGCACTGTGGAAAGAGGAAATGAGAGCAGGGGTGGGGGCAAGGGATAGCAGAAAAAAATAAAATGAGATGGAATCAAGTCCTGGAAAGAGAGAGAACTGAAAGAAGAAAGAGGCAAGAATTGGCTTACTTGGCTGGGGCTACTCTGGGGCCATAGCAGTGGGTCTTGTCAGGTCATCCTCAAAGGGAGCTTGGGCCATACTCCCCTGTGGCAATGTCTTCAGATGGATTCTTTTCTTGTCCTGGATGTGGTAAGCCTTCTGTCCTGCCTTTTTTTGAGTAGGCATTGTTGTCCACCAGAGTGAGCCAAAGTACCCCGGGGCATCTGATACCTTCAAGAAAGCAGGGGAAATGTCTGGGCTGGCTGGCCCCACAGCAGGAACTCTGGGACAGTGACCCCCCCAACAATGTCCCAGTGGGCTTGGCATCCCCCTTTCTGGCCCCACTTTCTCACTTTCTGTCCCCTGACTCCCAGCACCCACACTCC
This sequence comes from Vulpes lagopus, assembly GCF_018345385.1. NCBI lineage: Eukaryota > Metazoa > Chordata > Mammalia > Carnivora > Canidae > Vulpes > Vulpes lagopus. Next base: position 83,086,259 of record NC_054828.1, read on the forward strand.
AAGGGCTTTCCCACTTCACTGCCTTTCCCCTGCCCTGAAAAGAGAAACCCATTCTTTAGATCTCACAGCACCCTGTCATTTTGCACCTTTATCAACCCACTAACTGCTTTCCAAAATGCATCCTGGGGACCATGCAACTACCATGTTGTCTCTACAAAGCTCTTTGGGAATGGCTTCTTAACACCTATCTCTGTTCCCAAATGTGGGATTCCCTGGTATAGCTGCATCTGGGAAGAAAGTGACTATTCCTTACCTGGTCAAGGAAGAGCTGCTGGAGACTTACTCGACTTCTGGCTAGGGGCCTAGCGGACATCAGTCTCTCCTCAGCCTTGCCAATGGTGGAAACAGTACTAAGTACTTGCTTAATGAAATACATACATTTATAAAGGCAGTGCATTAAATTAACCGACACTAAGGTCTAAATGACTAAGAACTTCAGGACGCCTGGGTGGCTCAGAGGTTAAGTATCTGCCTTCAGCTCAGGGCGTGATCCTGGAGTCCCGGAATTGAATCCCACGTTGGGCTCCCTGCATGGAGCCTGCTTCTCCCTCTGCCTGTGTCTCTGCCTCTCTCTCTCTCTCTGTCTCTCATGAATAAACACATAAAATCTTTTTAAAAAATGACTAAGAACTTCATTACTTTCCCCAAACAAGGTGTTCCCATTTATGATGAAGATGCTCAGTAAACCGAGAAGAGACAGAAATGTGCTCAAGCTGGGACACTTAATGGAGTTATGGGAATCTTCTAAAACTGGGTCGTGGTCATGATTTCCCAACTCTATGAATTTGCTGAAATCATTGACAGCATTGCAGTACACATGAGCATAATGGCATGTAAATTATACTTTAGTAAAGCTGTAAATAAACCAAAAGGATAATGCTCCTTAATCTGTGTCTTCCACGGAGCAATTTCTGCTGAGGCTGTGGAGATATGGGGGGACTGAGATGAGAGCCTCGTGTCCCCTGTGCTCCTCAGGCAAGGAATAGGTCACTGTAGGCAAGAGGTAGGACATTCTGCTCTGTTCCCGATCCAACTATACCAGGGAATGCTACCCTTGGAAATCTTTGGGAGTCTGACTCTGTGCTATGATCCCTATTTGATTCGGAGTTATTAGAAACAAGATGTGTGTGAGTATGTGAGTGTGCACATTTGTATGTGAGCATAGGAGTGCATGTAAGGGTATATGCCTGTGCATGCAAATGAGCGAGTATATAAATACCTGGGAGTGTATGTTCATGTCTGTGATTTGTACCCTGAGCCTCCATCAGTGGCTCTCCACCCTGGGGTGTTAGGAGGCACAGTGGATGAAACAGCTGGTCTGTGGACTGGACAGCAGGGAGAGGTGCAGCCTGCTGCCAGCTTGGGAGAAGAGACCTGAGGTCCCCTCCGTGCATCACACACCTTGCCATCTGTGCACACACACACACACACACACACACAGACATACACACACACCTACACACACGCACACACACTCACCTTGTACTGGAGACTGAGACCACAGCCATCAAGAGAGCCACAGCCACTTCTAGGCCCAAGACATTAAAGAGTGCAGTGGGTCCCGAGTTCTCCCTTTGCCCCTCTTGCTGCCATTACACTGTCATGAGGAGGACAAAGTGGAATGAATGACAAAAATGTGGTCCTCAAATCTTTCAGCTTTGATGCAGGACATACTTCTTGTCTAGCACAGGGCAGATACACCATTTTGAGTGGATCTTATTCAATTAAAGCATATATTGCCAGGTCCAGGTTCCCCCCTTTCAACCATCCCTCTATCCACCCACTCATCTGCTCAGGGAATGTTTACCGGGCACTTACTAGATGCACTCTGCCAGGCCCTGAGAAGGCTGGGCAAAGAGCCCAGCTTGCTGCCCTCAGGGAGGTCACGGTCTGCCAGAGAAGACAGAGGAACTACTAGGTCTGTATAGTCACAGAGGCAGAGTGTGCATCGGTATATGTGGATGAATGTGTGCCGTAAGAGGGGTGGGTAGTGTACATGGATGGGTTCATGGAACAGGGTCATGCAACTGAGCTTCAGAGAGGAGAGGCTGGTCAAGAGAAGATTCCAACAGGAGGTCATGCCAGGTAAATTAGGAGTTTGCCCCGCAGACCAGGGGAAACGGTGTAGCAGGTAGAGGGAACAGCCTATGTAAACCCTGCCAGTGAAGTAGACCTTGACTTGCACTGGGGCTGGAGGCAGGAGAGGAGGATGGATGCCCTCCATAGGCTCCTTGACATGCTGGACGAAGAGGACAGGCTTTGGGCTCAGCACCAAGGTCACAAGGCCATCCAAGTGTCCCAGCCCTACAGGCATCCCAGCCAAACCCCCTGCTATGCGGGTGGAGGCTGGACAGTTTAGGAGGGAGGAAATGGAGGGCGAGAAGTGAGGGTGGGGGAGGAAAAGCTGTGCAAACTGGTAGAAAGCTGCCCTGACTCTGGGCCTCTCCATGGACTGGTGGTTGAAAAATACTAGGCTAGAGGATCTCTAACATTGCAGAAAGCTGAGGTTCCAGCCCTCCTGGTCGGCTAGCTGCAGTGCTAGGTCCTTTTCTCCAAAATGTAAAGAGCTCTGGAAGAAACCAGACCAAGGAGTGTGGGGGGACTATAGACCTCATGCCTCCTCAGGGGGCCCCAGACAATGGTGTCACAGTGCCTGTCCTCAGGGCACCGCCATTTGATGGGAGAAGGCAGGGGCCTCTCTTGCTCCCTCACAAGCAGCCAAGCAGATGTAAAGGGCCCTCTGAGGTATGCGGTCCTGGCCGAACAGCGGCCCTGAGGAACTGGGCTCAGGGCCAGAGGCACCCACACAGCTCCACTCTGCCGCTAACATGGTCACAGATGTCCTGCATCTTTTAATCCCATCAAGTGTGTCGCCCAAAATTTAGTGTGCGCCTGGAACACTAACAACATCTGAAGAACTACTGATGTGATGGGTGGCGAAGATTCTTGGAAGCGGGGCAGAATGCAGGGATGTTAGACACCTCATTCCAACAGGTGTCTTTGAGAAGCTGAGCAGGAAGTGAGCTGAGACCTCGTCGTTGCGAACACATGATCGTACCACGAAAACACGAGAACCCACATGTCTGCCCTTCCCAGCAAGATGAAAGCAGGCAACCTCAGCTCTCCTCGGGCCGTGAACAGTAGCACTGCACTCGTGTCAGTTCCCAAGCTTTGCCCGCGTCCCTTGTTCAGCGTACCCAGCCCTCCAAGGCTCCACATGGCTCCTGCCACAGTATGTCCTGGGTTTTACTAGGTTGCTGGGAAGCTGTGCCAGCTCCTCTCTATGAGCCCTCGGAGAGCAGATGGTCTCTCGCTCTTTGCTCCCCCACGTCCGCCTGGAGCGTGGTCACTGCCAGGACGTACCCGTGGCGCCCAGGAAATGTCTGGATGGAGGCCCATGTAATTCATGTTCCCCTCCAGGTGGACCGATGGCTGTGTTCTCCAGGTTGCAAACCTTATCTTCCCAGCTAGAATGGAAGCAAACTAAAGGCTGCATTGCCTCCTCTTTTGCTTCTTAGGGTCCCGAGAAGGTGGAGCTGGCCTGGTCTCTCAGGAACCATGGATGGCTCCCCAGCTTTACTCAGAAAAAACTAGGGCCTGGGTGGAAGGAGAAGAACGTTATACCTGGTCTGGAAAGGGAGGTATATCCTGTTTGTAGGATGTGAGTCTTATAAACATATTAATCCAGTGCTCTCTTTGGCCGCACATATAAACATGTTAATCCTGCTTTATTGACTATATCATCCAGATGCTCTGTACTCTTGCTTTTGTGGTTATTTTATTAATTAGATGGTGACACGGGCATGTTAAATCTCCCATAATGCCACGCTCCTATTAATTTCTCTTTGCGTAAAGTCCAACAGTGTGTTAATAGGCACATAAAGGTTTATAAGTTCTGACGCAGACATATCCTCTAGCATTTATCAAGTGACCCTTTGTCCAGGCACATGGTTTTGTTTGGTATTCTCGTGCCTCCTGCTATCTTTTTCTTTTCCCTCATTTGCTGGGCCTCCTTTTTCTTCTGAGTCTTCTGTGCCACTTGGGTATAGGTGTATCTTCTATGATTGGTATATAATAAGATTTATTATCATATTTTTGTCATCATAGGTAATCATACTTCACTCATGTTACAGATCCGTTTGGGGCTCTGTTTCACATTCTTTATAGCTTTCATTTGCTATATGCACTACGTTTCCTTGCTTTTTCCCCCCAGTTGGCGTCAAGTCAGTGTGGAAAGAGAAGAAAGGCCATCTGGGGACGACAGCTCATATCTGGGGCGCTCTCTGCAGGTTTGCCTGGGATTTTTATCCTGGGCAGGACCCAGACATGGCACAGATTACACTGTCATCTGGGAGTGTGTCCTCACTACAGAGCCAAACTCTTGGTACCTGGGGGAGGGACTAGCTCATGTGAGCTGCTGGGGTGGGGCGGTGTTGCTAGAATCCACCTCAAAGTTAGAAGGAAGCCGGGAAGCTCTCTGAACTTGATTTACAACCTGTGGGGGCAGCTCGCTCCATACTGGATGCCTCAGACAGAGAACTGGAGTCATGCAGGGTTATGTCAACTCACTAAAGTAAGTCTAACAGAGTCCCTGGTGAAAACAGCAGGCCTTGATAGATAAACAATTTCTTTAAAAATTAGAGTCTTTCCTGGAAGGGGAAGGGAGATTCCTGCCAGATTCCCTTTAGCTTCCACGACCCTGATTTACCTGTTGACATACTTCCTTGACTCCAGGGCTGTTTTGAAGGGTATGTGCTTCCAGAAACCTAGGGTCCCATTGTGACTTTCAGGGGTCCTAAGCATATTTGCCTTTGTGGGCCTCCTCCTCCATAAAATACATACACACACACGCACATGTAAAATTACATTTTACAACTGTACTAGTGTAAAGATTTATTCTATTATTTTAGGTCATTATTACTATATTCTTTTTTCTTATGATTTTAAAAGTAGACAAAATTGAAACATTCTCATGAGCCCCTAAAATTAGTGTGAGCCCTTGGCACTCTAGCCCCTATGCTTAATAAATGGGATGAATGGGCCCTGCAGCAACCAGAACCACGTGTGGAGACCAGCTAACCCAGAGCGACAAGGGTGAAGACTTTAGGCTGTGCTTAGAACTTTGAAGGATTTGTTTAAGTACCAGAGAGCTCAGACCAAGAGGAAATTTGACAGGTCAGTCAGACAGCAGGAATGTAAGTGGTCTCAAAGCCACAAATGTCTCTCCATCTGTGACAGACACCAGGCCTGCTAGCCCAGGACTGGGCATGTGGTATGTGGGAAGGCACTGGAATGCTCTGGCCACAACCAACAAGAAGGAGGAAAGGCCTCTGTGTCTATGCTGGGACAGGAGAGGTTTCATTTGGAGCCACAGTCAGGTGCCGAAGGGGAAACACTCCATAATTCACCTCCCTCCCCTGAACAAGCTGCTGCCAGAGGGAGTCCAGGGGAAGTCTGGATGCTAGTCTTCGTCAGGGGAGACCCCATGCCCTGAGTGAGGCTTCATGATGGCTCTTTGAAAACAATCTCTCAACCTCAACACGACTGGCATTTTGGGCTGGGTAATCCTGGGAGAGGATGCCATTCTGTGCATTGTGGGATATTAAAGCAGCACCCCCAACCTCAGCCTTCCTAGATGCCAGTAGCAACTCCCCTCCCCAGGTCACGACAACCAAAAGTGTCTGCACTTGTGCCAAATGTTCCTGCAGGTGAACTCGTCCCTGGTTGAAAACCACTGGTTTTAGATCGACAATAAGGACTACATTTTAAGGCACCAAGAAGCCAAGATGGGTCATGGGTTGCCCCGAATGTTCCTTAACCCTTAGGTATTACCATGGCCACCTGCTGGCAAATTTTCCTTCCTTCCTTCTTTCCTTCCTTCCTTCCTTCCTTCCTTCCTTCCTTCCTTCCTTCCTTTCAAATGAGGTCTAAGCAGATCCTTCGGAACCTGCAATTTCTGTTGGACCAGATGGATGCAGATGATTTTTTTTTTTTTTTTTTTTTTGCACACAGCTAGTCATTTGCTTCAAAGCAGCGAGATGCTCTGAATTTTTTGTAACTTACTTCTCTGTTGGGGCTGAAATGATTGGCCATCGTGAGCATTCATCGTAACCCTACTATCTCATTTGAGGATGATGGGGAAGCCCCCCTGTGTCCTGTAGTAACAACATCTAACAAACTGACACAATCGGTGGAAGAGTCATTTCTCACAAGAAATTTGTCTGTCTTATGTATGTTTTACTCATTACAACTTGTGAAATTCACCTTTAGGAAAAGGCACACAAAATTTCTAGTGCCACTCACCTTTTTACAATAGAAAGCTATCACGTTCTGTTAATCCTATTTATTCTGTGAAAGAAATTAGTTAATTAATTAATTCTATGAAAAGAATTATGGGGCTTCAGAGCTGTCAAGGGACATGAACACTATAAGCTCATGAGAACAAAGGTGACTTCAGATTCTTGCAGTCAGTATCATTAATTCGGAAAGAGAAAGAGGAAGTAGGGAACAGACTCAGCAGTAAAGGGGGGATGGGAGGTATGGAGGCAGACCTGGAAAACCTGGAGGAGTGAGTCAGCAGGCTTCCCATGGAAGCCTGTGGCCTTCTGGAGACTGTGCTCATTTGTTTATCTCCTGTTAGGGTATCCAGTCACAAACAAAGCAGAGGGATCAATTCTCCTCTCACCCCTTCCAGTTTCCGGGCCCAGGCTGATTTAGGAGAAGGCAAGGGATTTTTGAGCAGCTCTAAGAGGTCATGGGTTCATTCCTGGCAATTTTAGCAAGAGTCTTATGCTTGAGCTTATGAGACATCCTAAGACAAACTTCCCTTATGCAGAGAAATCTACCATCTTACTCCAGAAATGAAGTTTGGAAATAAGGAACTGACCAGTGTTGATGAACTCAGCTGATGAGGCAGGAAAACCGCCCAGTAGCATATAGTATGTGGCCTCTTCCAATTGGCTCTAGGTAGGTGGAGGCAGAGGCTGTGGAGGAAGGGGTTGAGGCAGGCAGCGCAGCTGAGGTGAAACCAGAGTTTGGGCAGGTTGTGTGCTGCACAAGCTCACCATAGCCAAGGCTATTATCATAATCATAGTCATGAAAGATGTGTATATTTATTACTACAATTTTTAAGAGATGAAAGGAAAGGATCTTGGGAAAGTGGAAGGCATTTTCCAATGTGCCCAAAGACATCATGGGGACAGTGAAAGGGCAAGCAGTTAATAGTATTTCTTCTCAGGGGCAGAAGTTCTGATGCTTTTGATACAAGTGGATTGGGGTGGGTAGTCTTTCATTTTGTCTACCTATGTGAACATCACTTACATCAAAGTAGCACATTAATGGGCTTGGTAATTCTTCAGTCAAGTAACGAATCTAAAGAGAAGCTATACATGGAAAGGCCACTTAGGTATTGGGTATCTCCTTTCCAATTTTGGATAGGAGCAGTCATTTTTCTTTGAACTCTATTACCACAAAGTCTGTATTTAGCAGTGTTCACTGGTGGTCCCACACTATACCCTTGCCATTCCCAAATTCTTTATTGGCTGGATTATGGCTTCAAGTGGATTGTGTCATGTACATACTTTAAATACATGACATATAAATGTAATAAATATATCTATTTCTTTGAGGAAAAGTATGTAGATGTAATGCTCTGAACCCCTTTCTATCTGATGTGGTCTTCCCAAAAAGATGGCAGTTTGGTTGGTTTGTGTTTTTAATCGCTGACTTTCTCAAAGCTCCTGCAGAAGACCTTACTCCTTTGTAAATAATCTATATTCTTTTTCATCACGATGCTTTTCTCCTTTGAGTTTTGGATATTTCACTGAGGGTATATCCAATGTGTTGATTCCTTATCAGCTTTTTGTCCAGCTCAGGAAACTTTTGCTTCTGTTACGTTAGTGATGAACCTGCTGACACCTCATTACCACTCAAAGTCCAGAGTTTGCATTGAGTTCACTCTTGGTGTTGTACAATTTAGGGGTTTTGACAAATGTATAGTGACATGTATCTACCATGGTAGTATGATTCTATTATATGTTACAGAACAGTTCCACTGCCCTAAACATCCTCTGTGTTCTGCTATTCCTTCCTCCCTCGAGCACAACCTCACCAACCACTAATGTTTCTACTGTCTCTACAGTTTTGCCTTTTCTAGAATGTCATATGGTCAGAATCATACAGTGCATAGTGTATTCAGATTGGCTTCTTTTAGTTAGTATGTATTTGAGTTTCCTCCATGTCTCTTCATGACTTGATAGCTCATTTCTTTGCAGCACTGAATAATAATAATATTCCATGGTCTAGATGTATTACAGTTTGTTTATCCACTCACCTACTGAGGGACATCTTGGTTGCTTCTAAGTTTTGGCAGCTATGAATAAAGCTGCTCTAAACATTCACATGTAGATTTTTGTGTGGACATATGTTTTCAACTCATTTGGGTAAATACCAAAGAGTATAATTTCTGGGTCACATGATGAGAGTATGTTTAGTTTTGTAAGAAACTGCTAAGCTGTTTTCCAGAGTGGCTGCACCATTTTACATTCCCACTGGCAACCATTGAGAGCTCCTGTTGCTCCACATCCCCGTAAGCATTTTGTGTTTTCAGTGTTCTGGAATTTGGCCTTTCTAATAGGTGTGTAGTAGTATCTCATTGTTTTAACTTGTAGTTCCCTGCTGACATACGATGTGGAGCACCTTTTCATCTGCTTATTTGTCACCTGTATATCTTCTTTGGTGGGGTGTCTGCTCAGGTCTTTTGCCCATTTTTCAATTAAGTTGCTAATTTTCTCTTTTTATTAATTTTAAGAATTTTTAAATATATTTTGGACAACAGTCCTTTATCAAATGCCTTTTGCAAAGATTTTCTTCCAGTCTTCGGCTTGTCGTTTCATTCTCTTACAGTGTTTTTCACAGAGCAGAAATTTTCATTTCAAGGTAGTCCAGCTTATCAATTATTTTTCTCACAGATTGCTTGGTGTTTTTCTTGGTGTTTTATCTAAAAGATCATTGTCAACCTGAAGTCATCTGAGTTTACACCTGTCTTATCTTCCAGGATTTTTCTAGTTCTGCATTTTACATTCAGGTCCATGATCCATTTTGAGCTCATATTTGTAAAGATTAGAAATTTGTATCTAGATTCATTTTCTTTCTTTCTTTCTTTCTTTCTTTCTTTCTTTCTTTCTTTCTTTTTCTTTTTTCTTTTTTTTGTTTTTGGTCTGTGTGGCTGTCCAGTTGTTCAGCACCATTTGTTGGAAAGACTGTCTTTGCAATTCCATAGAATTGCCTCTGCTCCTTTATCAAAGATTGACTATCTTGGTCGCCTCTCTCTGTTCCTTTGTCAAAGATTAATTGACTAACTTCATGGAGGTCTATTCCTGGGCTCTCTGTTTTGGTGATCTACATGTATATTCTTTCACCAATACCATACCACCTTGATTTCTGTGGCTTTATAGTAAGTCTTAACATCAGGTACCTTCCGTCCTCCAGCTTTATTCTTCTCCTTCAATTTTGTGTTGGCTATCCTGGGTCTTTTCCCTCTCTAAAGTTTGTAAACTTTAGAATCAGTTTGTCAGTATCCACAAAATGACTTGCTTAGATTTTTTTTTTATGATAGTCACAGAGAGAGAGAGAGAGAGAGGCAGAGACATAGGCAGAGGGAGAAGCAGGCTCCATGCACTGGGAGCCCGACGTGGGATTCGATCCCGGGTCTCCAGGATCGCGCCCTGGGCCAAAGGCAGGCGCCAAACCGCTGCGCCCCCCAGGGATCCCGACTTGCTTAGATTTTGCTTGGGATTGCCTTAACCTATAGATCAACTTGGAAAGAACTGACATCTTGACAATACTCAGTATTCCTATCTGTGCAGATCCACAGTCTTTTAAAATCATTCTATCTTTTTATTCTTTTTCTTGACATTCTGGGAAAAATTCTCAAATATCCTTCACATCACCAACTCTATTTTCTTTAGCATCAAATCTCTCTTTCCATTCTGATGAAGATTTTGATTCTTCAATGGCATTTCCAGTTTCCTTCCTCTCTTTCCCCATCCTCAAACTTCCTTTTGTCTTAAACTTTGAGTCTTATCCCTTTCCATCTCAGTGTAACATTTCATCATTTCATCGGTTACCTCTTTTTTCATAGAGTTCACATTTTCTTGAATTATTTGAGAACACAAATCAGCTGTTTCCTAACATTCCTTCTTATTTCTGGGACTGAATAATTGACCAAAGCATCTTGATTGTGATGTTTTATTTTGTGGAATCTCTTTGGTCCATGCTGGGTTCTTTGGTTTCCTCCCGAGGACAAATCAATAAGACCTGGAGTTTGCCCAGCCAGTTCAACCATTGAGTGAATTGTTCTTGGTTCCTATCTGTCTTTTTGGTTGCTGTACAAATCCTACTGCCAAATCTTAGGCTACAGCATAATAATTTGCATAATCAATTCAGAGCAAAAGGAGGGCAGAGCTATGAACAGTCCTATCAGGGTACTGTGTGTCTTGGAATTTTGCTCAGAAGTTATTTTCTACTTCTCTTTTCCTGTTAGGCCTGGCCTTCATACCAGGTATAAGCCACAACTGGACCCAGCTTCCTTCCATGGCCCACTGCCCACTCCACCAGGGGCAACTCTACATGCCCATGGGCTTGCTAGGAGAGGTTGCTGCTACTCAAGCCCCAGAGCCTCTCGATGCCTCTTACATGGGCAGTTGCCCTGTGGTATGGAGGGAATTCACATGCTGTGTTCCTCATCTGTTCTTAGTCTTACCTGTCCTCTAATCCTTATCCCTCAAACTAGGGAGTGGAGGTAGGGTCTGCAGACTCTCTTATCATTTTCCCATCAGGGTGCTGCTCCTTAGGTAGGGCCACAGCAGATTGGCTTTGCTACTGTCTTTCAATACGAATTTGTTCAGAGCCCCCCTGATTTTCTGGATGTGAATGCTATTCTTCCATAATAGCAGTGATTCTGTACATTCCTCATTTCCACATTTCTAATATTTTGGACATTTTAATGAGAATCTTGGGTAATGTGAGTGGGTGGTAAGGAGGATGGAACACCTGTGCTCACATCATTACCTTACTCAGAACTCAGTTGGTCTGTCTGTCTGTCCATCTATTGAGTCAACATTCCAGCAGTTAAATTTGGACCAAGCCTCATCATCCTGCTATTTCCTTCTGACTCAGCTCACTTAATTTCACCCTCCCTTTCCCATATTGGGAACCTGACTTTGTTCTAGACATGTTTTTGTGTGTTGAGGGTTATCCGATATTATATTCTATGTCAATGGCCAGCCCAGAGGAACTAAGTAAAAGTCAACTGAAACCAGTAGGTCAGGATGGACCAGAGACATTTCCTTAAAGAGGAAAAGGCACAGTCTTGATGGGGCTCGGGTACTGGTCAGGCTTCTAGCTTCATCTTTAACAGGCTGGGCTGCCCAGGGAGTATGGCTTCCTTTTATAGAGTCTCAACTTTCCTCCATTGTTAAATAAGAGCATTGAAATTCCGAGGCTTCCCTCTATGATATTTTTGGATTCTTCAGTGAACCAAATTCTGCTGAGAAAGAGGCAAGAGAAAGTATGGCTCAGATTTCTGGTTAAAGAGGCAAGACTTATGCTTGCATCAGCTTGAGAAGCCCTATAATTGCAGGTAAAACTAAACGTTGCAAACAAGTACAAGATATTTAATATTTTGCTGAGAAAAGAAAGGGGAAAGGACCAGCAGATGGACACAGAGAAATTGGATAAATAAAGAGAGATAAATGTGAAAAACTAAAGAAAGACTGAAAATAAGAAGAGAGAGAAAGAGAGAGAGACAGAGAGAGAGAGAGAGAGAGAGAGAGAGAGAGAGAGAGAGAGAAACAAGAGGCAGAGGGATGGAGAGATGTTTTGGGATGGAAGGAGGCAGGAGGAGGCCCCAGCACAGGGCAGGTGGTTGTGGAAATGAGGAGCTGGACTGGACTGGGCATCCATTGAGGAGGGTTTCACTCCTTCTAGTCACTGTTGGAGATGACAAATAAAGCTCCAGTGGTCTGACATGTCCTTGTGGCTGCTTCCCACTCACATTACTGCTCAGATTTCCAGCTCATCCCTGCGCTCAGGAGGAGGGAGCGACACCGCCAATGCAGTGACATCCGGGCCCCACTAGGTGGCCGCGGGCCTCCTTTGAACTCCAGACTCAGCAGAGAATTCCTCCCTGTGTAACTGGAGATCCGTTTCCTATTTCCTCTGTTCCCTGGAGAAGATGGGATGGAATTGTGATGAAAGGAATCCTAAATAGAATAAAGGAAACACACACACACACACACATACACACACTCATACTTCTTCATAGAAGCAGTTATTGTGTATGAAAATGGTAATCTCTGCAGAGGGGCTGAGGCTGGCCGCCATCATTTCTTGCCTGGTCTTCTTAGCAGCCAGGGGTTTTTCTTGTAAGGCCAACAAGAGTTATGGGTTGAGTTTAGCATTGGGTCAGGATCTACCTTTGGGTAGGGTTAGATTCAGTCTGCAGTCTGTGTTAGGATCAACACAGACCCCACAGTCGGGGTCACGATCAAGGATCTGATTGTGGTCAGAGTTAGGAAATAATTGTGGGAAACAGAACAACTATAAGCTCACATAAGAAATAAACTCTTGCCATTTTGAGCTCTGCTCTCTAAGGGGAAAAACAGGGATGATTTCCCAGAGAGAATAAACTTCTGCTGAGGCTCTGAAGAAGAAACCTGGCAAGACAAAGTGAAGCCTTGGGGGACTAGGAAGAATGGTCGGACACAATTGAATGTAATGTTAGTGGAAGCCCCCTAATGGCGATGTGTCTCTATCAGGGTCCAGCTCATCATCAGACACCTGAAGGCCCAGGTCACCCTCCCTTTCTCTGTGGGGGAAGAGAACTGTCCACTGGTGTTGGCCAAAGGCACTTCTCCATGCATTCCTGGCTCTGAGTACCCCTGGGCCCTGTCTGTCCTTGGGGCTGCTAGGGCAGAGGCTGGTGCCAGGCTGGGTAGACGCAACCTGGAAACAAGGAGTGGCTGTGGAAACAATGTGAGTCTGGTACACACCACCAGCCACTCCCAGGCTGGAGATGGGCTGATCATCACTGGGGAAGCCAGAGGCTTGGGTCAGCAGCTGCAAGGGGCTCACTCAACTCAGAGCCACCTTCTTCAGGAGGCCTTACCATCATGACCACCCCAAGTTAGCAACCGTAGCACATGTGAGGTCCACCCCACTATGTTACCTGGTACTTTTTAGTATGGACTTTCATATGCATTTTAGCTGTTTTCTCAAATGATATCTTCGGTAAAGCAACTCTCTTCTTTCCTTGCTCCCTTTTTCAGGGGACTCTTGAGCCTGTCAGCAGTCTTTGACCTCCATGAGGGGATGGCTTTCACCCATTAGTTAAAGTCTTCCCTATAGAGAGTCCACCTCAGTGAGCATATGGCACTCTGGAGAAGCTCTTTCATCAATACGAGAAAGGGACTTCCTGAGGAAATGCCTCTCTCAGCCATCTGGGAACACTTGAGGAGATTCCTCCACCATCAGTCTGGAGACTCTTCTCCCATCAGTCTAGGAGATTCATCATTATGATTAATTAATGAGGGTTAATTAATGAAGCCTCTCCAGTGTGGGGGACATGAGAATATGTCTCCCCAGTAGTCTGGGTCCCTAAGGGGATGCCATCACTCTCAGCAGACTGGGCAGTCTGTTCCTGTTTAAGACCAGCCACAGCAAGGTGGAAGTGCCAACAAAGAATCCAGGTCAGGCTTGAGTGAAGGTCAGGATGGAAGGTCAGTCCATGCCCATGCAGATTTTGTAAAGGAAATGATGGCAGACATAATATGCTTGTGGTGTTGGTGATTAAGGGAGCAGTGATACCTGGTGGTGGCGGTGTTGGTGTGAAGCTGGTGATGGTGCTGAGAACCTCAGCAGTGGTGGTCCTACCCATGGTGTTGTTGACATCAGCACTACTAGTGATGGGGGAAGCAGCAGAGATGGGGGGGACATGAAAGTTAGGGACCTTGTGCTGATGGTGAGGGCTACAGCAGAGGTGACCACAGTGACAGAAGATGGTGGTGGTGGAGATGGTAGAGGCTGCACCCTATTGCCACAGTCCTGAGAGGGAAGGGTCCCTGGCCAATGGGAGCACAGAATGGGGAGAGAATAACTAGAATAGTTGGAAGGATAATCTCAACCATAATTAGAAAGTGGTTCAAGTTAGATCTGAAACAGGGATGCCAGTTAGAGTCCAAACCTGTGGGTTTTCCAAGAATTGCGAGATGTGAGTGAGAAAGCCCATAGGACCAAGACTGTGTACCTGAGATGGGAGACAGCCCACATTGATGGAGCCCCTGGCCAGGGTGGATCTGAAGGTGAAACCCAGGGGCCTCCATGCCTCTGGGTGGTCCCGAGGAGGCTGCAGTGTCCAGGGCTGCCTGGATGGGGGAGAACTGATGACCAGATCAGTGGACTTCTCTGATCCCTCAGCCTCTTTGTTTTCAACTCAGGGGGCATGGGGTGGGGAGAGGGGAGGCTGTGGGAAGGATGTCAAAATCAGCTGGTGAGTGTTAAAAATATAAGCATACCTCCTCACAATGTGACCCAGTTTCTGGGGTGGGTCCTGGCATATCTATTTTTAATAAGCTCCCAAGGTGATGATACAAACACACATACACACACACACACACACACACACACACACACTCCAGATACTTGACTAGATACTATATTCATCAACCTCCACCTCTGCCACTGGGCCTGGGGGTATTTTTAGCCAAAGGCAAGAACATTTCCATATCGTCACCACTTTACCCACCCCACCCAAAGGGTCCTGAAGACTGCTGGCTGGATGGTGGGAGAGGCCGGGAGGTGGAGGGCAGAGGATCGACATTTCCCAGTGAAGAGCAGATGCCAGCCTCAAAAAGGGACAGGAAGCGCTGGTGCCAGACATGACTCCATACCCAGGCCCCGGGCTTCCTAGAGATGTGGGGTTGGTGCAGGAGGTTGGAGGAAGGATGTGGGGAGCTCTCAGAGGATGAGAGCTGAAGGAAGAGGAAGTAGGCAGAGGCCGAGGAGGTGCCAGGAGGGGGCTGGGCAGGGGCACCGAGGCCCAGGCTGCCACCTCTAGGGAGTTTCTGCTTGAGGTGCCCTCCAGCTACTTGGGTGGAGCCTGCCTTGCCCCCGGGGCCAGCTCCCACTCACCTGGCCCAGAGACCACAGGACGCTCTTCCTGTGTGAGGCTCTCAGAGAATGTTCTTTGTCTTTGGGATCAGACCCACCCAGGTCTTGTATTTTACCCTTTCTGAAAGGTTTTTGGGGCTGTTGTGGTTTTGTTTTGGTTTTGGTTTTTGTCCTCCCAGCTATCTTCCCCTGTTTCCCCACCCCAACCACCTTGGCCCTCAGCCACCAGTGTCCCATGTTGAGCACGAGAGATTATTTATGAAAACATGTGCACTTGATGTGAGGGTGGGATGAGCACCCAGCAGGGAGTCAGGGCCCTTGGGTCCTATAGCCCCGGACCACCCTGTCCCCAGCTTCTGGGATCCCACTGCAAAAGCAAAGACATGGGAAAGAACTCCTTCCCACATTTCCTCTCCCTCTGTCAAGCCCTAGGGATTCCGTGTCTCTTGTTCTAACATGATGGCCTGAGTCTGCCAGCAGTGGAAGGATGAATCCTCCCACCTGGGGCCTGGCACAGTTCAGACTGTGGCCGCAGAAGGGGAAATCGAGGCAGCCCCTGAGACGCGCAAACAATCTTCTTTCTCCTTGGTGTTCTGCAAGGGGGTCACTTCGGGTCACAGGCCTTGTGAAAAAGGACTAAGGTTGGCAAATCAGGTTGAGGGAGTGACTTGACCTGATCAAAGGAATCTTCTTGAAGGGGAAAGTGAGAAAGGCCTTGAGAGCAGGAGTGACTGGCTTTGAAGATGGGGAGGCCCTGAGGTGAAAGAAGGGGGTGGCCCCTGGCAGAATGACTGGCGGGAGAGAGGGTTTTGATGGCTGGTTTGTCCATGTGGTGGCCCCAAAGGGTCGGAGTGGATGCAGGGGAGGGGAGCACTGGAGAATGCAGGGAGGACTGTGGTGGAAGGTTGAGAGACCAGAGGATTGCGTGGCTGAGGTCCAGGAGGAAGGGGTGGTGCTGCAGGATTAAAGGCAGTTCAAATACCAAGGGGACTTTTCAAACTCCTCAGTGTCTCAGCTGCCCCCTCAGTGTCTCCATGGTCACTTGAGGCCAGGCCAGAGCAGTTCCTCTCAGGTGAAGCTATATGAACCTGAGCTCTACTTCCCTGCCAGGAAGCCCACCTCTGGTGTCTATGGGATCTCTTGCTTTCCAGGTCCTCAGTCCCACAGCCCCTAGCTTCTCTGCTTCCCCAGGAGCTGAAGAGGAGTGTGTGTGTGTGTGTGTGTGTGTGTGTGTGTACACACACATGAACGCTTGGGAAAGAGAGGTGTCTATTGTGGGAAGGGAAGATTGCCTGTCCCTGTCCTACTGAGAATGGAATGTGCTGGTAGCAACTTCTCCATTCTGAACAGAGCATGAGTGAAGAAGCTTCTAATACTTTTGCTATAATCAGCTGCATGTAGAGGCAGGTAATGACTAGTCAGGAACCCCTAATGGGGCATGTGAATTGTGCGAAAGCTGGCATCTGCCAGGCAGGCAGACCCACCTTCTCACTGCCCCTTGGGAAGTGTGGCAAGGACTTAGCCAGTCAGGCTTGTGTTCATCTTCCTTGCTCCTTGCCTGCCTCCCTCTCATGATGCCCTCCCAGCCAGGCCCCTGCCCCTGTGCTGGAGGAGGCCATGCATGGACGTGGTAAGAGATGGAAGCATACAACCATACAAAGATTGTGCAAAGCCTCATACACAGGTGCCAGGAGTGGCTTTATCCAGAGTAATCCCAAACTGGAGACAACCCAAACACCCATCAACAGGTGCATGGATAAACAAATTCTGATACATGCATCCAGTGGAACACTAGTCAGCAATAAAAAGGAATGAGCTACTGCTTATATGCAACTACTTGGATGAATCTCAAGATAATTGTGCTGAGGGAAAGAAGCCAGGCCAAAAAAAGAGTACACACTGTACAGTTCTGTTGATAGAAAATTCTAGAAAATGCAAACTAATATATACTGACAGAAAGCAGAGGAAAGGCTGCCTGGGGACAGGGAGTGGCTGGGAGGGGTAGGAGGAGGGATCACAAGAGGCAGGAGGAAACTTTTAGAGTGATAGAAATGTTCATTATCTTGCTTTTGTATGTGAATGTCAGAAAAGATCCAACCACGCACGTTAAGTAGGTTATTTTACATCACTAATACCTCCATGAAACAGTTTGAAGACACAATGTGGGGGTGACTGTGATGGCCATGATAAAGCTGGAGCCAGCGTTGCTGACAGGCCCACTGCCAGTGTGAGTGAGGCCACTGTGTTCATGTGCTTTAGGTCCTTGTCTCTCCCTGTAAGCCACGGGGATCGATGGGACAGGACCTTCTTTACTTCTGTCCCTAGCACCCAGCATAGGGCTCACAATGCCAGGCATGAAATAGTCTATTTGTTCATCTCATTGATGACAACCCAGCATAATAAATGCTACAATATGAGAAACCCAGGGGTTTGTAGGAACACAGAGGAACGTCACCATCAGACAGCCCATGAAGGCTTCCTGGAAAAGGTCAGGTCTGAGTTGGGACTGGATAGGCTAGTAGGGGCTCACCAGGCAAAAAGGGGTTAGATGGGGAAGGAATGTCCCATGTGTAGGAAACAGCTTGTGTCAGGGTCTAGAAGCTTCATAGAACAAGAGGTACTAAGGATGTTCAGCATGGTGGGAGCCAGAGTAGGGAAAGGGAGAAACGGGGTGTCAGATGGATGAGTGGATGGATGGCAGGCTGGATGGCTGGATGGCTGGATGGGTGAATGGGTGGGTGGATGGGTGGATGGGTGAGTGGCTGGCTGGCTGGCTGGCTGGGTGAGTTTGCTATGTCTACAGAGCCATAGGGAGCTCCTACAGTAGAGTGGGTACAGAGATTGACACTGGAACATAACAGTGGTGTCTCAGAGATTTTCTTCAAATGTGAGTGAGGCCTCTGCCATCCCAGTTGTCCATCTGGTCCAGAACCCGTGGGCCCACCCTGGTACTAGCCCATCAAAAGCAGGGAGAAAAAGATGCATGGGTTTGTAGAGACACCCCCAATCCCTACCTGCAGTCTCCCTCACTGAGGACAGAGTCTGTGACTCTAGGAAGAGCAGAGGAGTGGGTTTCCTCCCAGCCAGGGCTAAGTTCTGCTGAGGTCAGGTCTGCAGCGAAGACAGTGATGTAAACAAGGCCAGGGGGGTGGAGTGTAAGGGGGGAGGCAACCCTTGCTGTGGGTTGTAGCCGGTGGATCTGGGCTGGCCCCGCCGGTCCCTGGGGGCGACAGGAATGAAGTGAGAAGGTTGCAGATTGTTCTGGGCCCTTCCAGGAAGGCCAGCTGTGCTCCCCACACACAGGGTGGCCTTGGGCAGCACAACCAGATTTGCCTTGACGACAGGGGTGAGCCAGAGAGGCAACCTCCTGCCCTGGCTTGACTGCACCCTGTGTGTGTGGCCGCAACTTCCCAGCACACAGCTCACCTTGTGCCCCGGCTCAGCCTGGCTTTTGTAGGGTGCAGCCACCCACCAAGGTTGGACACTGCCACCCAGCCTGAGGATCGTTGTCCTCAGCACTCAGTGACTCGGGGCTACAGAGACCACCCGTTCAGGGGCAAGGAGATCCTAGTGCAGTGGGTTGGTCTTGACACTCTGCAGTACCATGCCCTTCCCTCTGGATCCACGGTTCCCGTATCATTGTTCATTCTACATGACACTCCCCCTCCACCCCCTGACACCATCTGAAGCCCTTCTCTGCCCACCCTAGTCCCTATGGGTCTCCTATGGAGTGCCATGGCCTCTTGTAACCTCCCAGCTCAAGCCCAAGCAATGGCTACCAGTCTTCTCTTGTAACTAAGATCCTGACCCAGGGGGAACATCTGCTCCCAACTTTGTTGACTTTTATCACTGTCATCTGCTGTGCCCATTAGGGTTGCAACATTAGAAAGGGCTATTGCCTCCCTGTTCTCCAGGGCTGGTTGTTTTGTCTACTTGAGTCTGGGATCCAGGGCCAGCTGTCCCAGGGATGCTGCCATTGCAGGGACAGCTCATGGCTCTCCTGGCCTCTCTTTAGCTTCATGTAATGCTGAGTGAGGGGCAGGAGCAGGTCTCCATCCTCCCTACCCACGGCCATCCCCGGGTAACCCTTGCTCCCCTGCCTCCCTGGAGGCGCAGCTTTCAAAAAGCCGGCTCTCCTGTGGGTCCGGTCGCTTCTCCAGTCCTGGGGGTGGGGGGAGGGGGCAATATATCATTCCTTCTGCATGGTGGATCCACAAAGTGGTATATTCCATGCCCTGGGTCCTTCCAACTTGTCCATTCATGATTCACAGCTCCACAGGGACCACATCTCCATCATATTCTTAAGGAAGACAAGGAGAGAGGAAAAGGGAATGTCATGGTTACCACCACATCTCCTATTCCAGGGACCTTGAAACTTTGGGGGAAAACCCCAATGTGATTCTAAGTCAGCAGAGACAGGGGAAGGACAGGGAGCGCCTCTGATGGTTGTTTGCAGAAATCACATGGTTTCAACAGAAATCAACCTCTCCCTTCCTTCTGCTGCTTCTCTCTTGCTCTCTGGAGATGTCAGTGTTGACCAGAGAGGCCCAGTGGCCCCTGCTACTCTGTCCCAGATGCCTCCAGGATACAGATCACTAAAGGAGATTAGGAATATAACAGATATCTGTTTCAGACTCAAGCCAAAGCTATATATCTGAAAAGAGCAAGTGGGGTTCAGGAGGCTATGCACTTGAAAAGCAGCTGGCAGGGATCCCTGGGTGGCGCAGCAGTTTGGCGCCTGCCTTTGGCCCAGGGTGCGATCCTGGAGACCCGGGATCGAATCCCACGTCGGGCTCCTGGTGCATGGAGCCTGCTTCTCCCTCTGCCTGTGTCTCTGCCTCTCTCTCCCTCTCTCTCTCTCTCTCTCTCTGTGACTATCATAAAAAAAAAGAAAAAAGAAAAAAGAAAAGCAGCTGGCTCTGAAACGCGGCCATGAGGGTTGGGATGCCAATAGGCCAAGTCCAAGTGTTCACCTCACAGATGGGGAACTTGAGTTCTGCCAACCCTGATCTGGGATTTCTGAAGGCAGGGTCTTGGGATCCCAGGGGGATGTGCAGGCAGGCCTGTCCTGATGCTCTCACTAGGCACACATGGAGGAGCACACACACATGCACATGCATGCATACACACCCGTGCACGTACAGACACTGGGTGCTGACTCCTCTATGGCTTTAAGTTTGTGAGAGTGACTTGAAGCACATAAAGGGTGCATCCCTTACACTTGCACCTCAAGAGGTTCGGTGAACTCTCTGGGAAGTCACAGCAGGGTATAGGCAGAGCTGGCTGCATCAGGCCACCTCCTGACCTGGGATTTCCTCTGAAGCAGAATAGGTAGGCTTACATCCTTTGACTGGATGTTGAGGAGACCAGGGGGGATGGACAAAATGAGAGATTTGGGGAACATCAGAGTAGGTCCAAAAAAAGGGACTTGCCAAAGCCCAACCGTCTTCCTGGTCGGCACTAACAGCCCAGGCACCAAGGCTGAGAGCAGGAGGCCCTGTCCTCACTCTGCAGAGCCCAGGCAGTCAGCTGCACAGAGAGAAAGCTGGCAGCCAGCGAAAGGCCCTGGACCAATTTTTTTCCACTGGTGAATCAGAGGAGAGTGGTAAAAGGGGCCAGGCTGGCCTGACCCTGGTCACCTCTGTGAGTCAGAGCTGAGGTCCCTGTGCTAATCTTAGCCCCTCCGGGAGGGCTTGTTAGGACTTGTCACTGAATCCTGACCACCAAACTACTCGTGGAGCTGACATCACCCCAGGAAGGCCTGACCCATCAGGGCAGGCTCAGAGCCCGGAGCCAGGGTGGAGGAGGGTCTGGCCTGGAGTTAGACCTGCACCCAGCTCACCTGGGACACTGAGCAAGTCACAGCGAGCCGTCCAGCAACATGAGCTCCCAGATCCTCCCAGCTCAGACATCTTGCCAGACCAGGGCTGAGCGGGGGCCAGCAAGGGGTCACATCTGGCCCTGCCCGGGTCCTAGCAATTGCTCACCAAGGACCTGACTCCTAAGGATGGACACAAATGGATGCAGCCTGGGGCCAAAGGGACCCTGACTTTGTTGTTTGATTTTTGGACACATTGCTCCCTAAATCCCTCCTCCACCCTGAGGCAGTACAGCTAGTGGTTTAAGGCACTGAATTTTGAAGTCAGACTAACCTGGGTTGGAATCTTTGTTCTAACACTTAGAACATGTTTTTCTAACACTTGGGGTAAATCATTTGACTTTACTGAGTCTCAGTCTTCTTGTCTGTAAAATGGGGAGAGCAACAGTATTTTTCTCAGGGGATTTTTGTGAGGATTAAATGAGGGAATACTTGTGAAATGTTGAGCCTGAGGTCTGTCACCGAGAAAACATTCAGTAAATCCTCGATATTGTCGGTAGCCGCTATGACCTCTGGGCTTTGCTCATACCCCTGTATGAAGAGAGAGGACTGTGAGCCCTTCTCTCCAACCAGCAACTCCAGCCTTTTCAATCGGTCTAGTAGTGTGGGACTTGCAAGGAATGAAAAGTGACGAGTTGTGGAAAGATCTCCAGGGCTGTGGAGACGCAGCAGAGGGATTGCAGTTAAACATGGGTGAGCTCCAGAAAACTGGGTGTGGGAGCCAAAGCCTAGCTGGCTTCCAAACCTCGGGGTCAGGGAGCCCGGCGTGAGCCCCTGGTGTCCGGGAGGAAGTCTTCTCCTTGTGCTCAGGCTGATAATCAGTTTCCCATTGAATTCCAGCAGAAGGATCTTTCTTTCCACATGGTTTCCCCAGGTGGTCCTTTCATCATGATCTTAACCAGAGTTGTGTATCAAATGTGTATTGAAAATGCTGCTATTAGAGGAGGTGCAGGTGACATTTCCCCTCCTTTACTCCTAGCATGCTGATGTGTGTCTGTGAGACAGACAGACAGACAGACTTTCTAAGACACAGAAACACACACACACACACACACACACACACACACACACACAGAGGAGGGAGGGAGGGAGAGAAAATAAGAGAGGTTGCATCTGTGATCTGAACTCACAGGTATGGGCACCCTTGCTGTCTACCAAAGAAGCTGGAGCAGCTGTGGGGCTGTGACCTGATGCTAAGTCTGGACCCACATCTCTAGACTTCTACACAGGCCAGAAAGGGGCCCTGTCCCTTTCCTACCCAACACTGGGATCTGCCCTCCTGCAGTCCTGGAAGGAAAAGAAAGAACAGAAGCTTTCTTCTCTCTGGGGAATGACAGGATGGGGGAAGCCCAGGTGTGGCCAGGTCCCAGGCAGGAGGAATGGAAGTGACCCGTCTTGGGAAGATGAGGCCATGTGGAGGCCCTAAAAGGAATGTGATGACTGGGAGGGGCGAGGTGCTGGATCTGGAACACTTCATATGTGCGGGGTTATGAGATTTTTATGTCTCAGTCAGGAGGATTCTGGAGCATTTGGAGGGCTTGGGCACCTGGTGGTGGAGACCAGCCCTGCAAATCTGGGAAGCAGGGTGCAGGGAGTATAGCAAAGGCATGATGAGCATCCTTCGTCTTGTGGCTGAATGGTGGAGTCTGTGGGGGCTGCTGAAGAACGAGGGCCGAGAGAGAAAACTGGAGTAGAAAGGCAGCCCGGGGACCCTCTCAGTTCCTGCCCTGGTCAGACTGGGGAGTGGGGGAGAGCTATATGGAGGCAGTGGGGAGGGCAGGGGCAATCCCTTGACATAGAGCGCTTTGACTCAGGGGTCAAGGGAACAGCTGTGAAAGCCACGGGCACATCTGGCTGGGGCTGGGCCTGGGCTGGAGGAGGGTGAGCCTGTGGCCGGCAGGGAGCCAGGAATGCGGTGGAGACAGATAGGGCCCATGTTTACTGCCGGCTGAGGTGTTGCAACAGGAAGAGGGCTGGGGGGAGAACGAGGCAGCTCAGGCGGAAACAATTTATCTGGAGCACAAGGAACAGCTGGGGAGGGAGGCCAGTTCTGCTGCTTTCCAAGGCCAAGTGGGACGTGAAGAAGAGATGCCGGGTGCCAAAGCGGCTAGCAGCCCTGTCTCCTGCCACCCCCCCACCCCCCCACCTTCCCTGCAGCCTTGAAAACCAGCCCCTCTGTTGTCGCCCAGAGCAGAGCCTGATGTCAGCCATCCCCTCTTGTAGGCCCCAGGCTGGGGCTGCCCTTCCCAGTGGGACACCCCACCAGACCACAGGTTTTATCTATTGCTGAATGTAGGGTGCACTCCCACCCTGTGCCAGGCATTGCTCATACCTTTCATCTGATCACTGTGTGAGATGGGTATGTTCTCCATTTCCCAGAAGGCGGAAACAGAGAAGTCATAAGCAATTTGTCCAGGGACACACAAAAAGTTGGGACTGTGGAAGGAACTTGAACCCTCATCTGTTATTTCCAGAATCATTCAGATGCCCCGGGACACCTGAAGGGGGACTGTGGGCCTGACATTGGCCCCAAGGGACAGCCTCTCTTCTTTAGCCTAGCCCCAGGACCCTTCACCTTCACTCAACTCGCAGCCCGCTCCCAAGAGGCTGGCAGGCTCCACAGGTACCCCTCTCCCAGCAGGGACTGGTCAGGGAGCCCTGGCTGTCACTCACCTCTCCTGTCTCTGCACCCATGCCTGGATACACAGAAACAGTAGTAGCTTCCAAGAGAAGATTTATGGAGCACAGGCGGAAGAGGACCTGGTGCCGGTGGACTTCACTTGGATCTCTCCCTTGTCTCTTGGATTTCCAGAATGACCTGGATAGCCGCTACATGAGCCACTGGCTTCCCTCCTGAAGGAGACCTGGAGAGATGGAGGTGGACGCAAAGGAGCAGAGTAGACACCACTTAGAAAGCCCTCTTGGGTTTCACCCACTTATGAAATGAGGGAGAAGAAGCTTGGGGAGCAATGCCAAAGCAGGAAAGGCAGATCTTACCTCATCCCTGCTTTTAAAACCCACCAGTTGAAAAACTGGAATGGAGGCTCCAGCCCCACATTCAGCCGATCTCTCAAGGAATGTCATTTCCCACCCAGAAAGATGCCACACATCCTGTCTCACTTTGTGCCCTGAGTGAGACTGGGACCTCCTTCAGGCCAGGGTCTTTGCCTCCTACTTCTTTGTGTCTTGTTCATGGCAGAAGAAGTGAAATGAACAAGATGTGTGCGTGTCCCATAGTGAGCCACACCCTGTCACATCCGGTCCTCTCAACAATCCTACAAAGCAAGGATAACCACTCCCATCTTTCAGATGATGAAGCTGAGCCCCAAAGAGGAAGAGACTGGCCCAAGGTCATATAAGCAGTGGGTGGCTATAACTCAAATGGATGGTTACTGAGTGCCTGCCATGTATTGATAACAGTAAGTTCAGTCGTGCTACTGTAACAAAGAGCCCCTAAGTCTTAATATGACAAAGGCTTGTTTTCCTCTCAAAGTCTGTGTTAGACTCTTCCGTGCCACCATCTTCTACTCTTGTTTCAGGCCACTTGGCTCTGGGGCTCCATCATCTCTTCTGAAGACTTCTCATTCACAGGGCATTGTGAATGAAGGAGTTCACTAATGCATTGATTGGAGCCAGCCTCATGGTCCTGCTCCCACACAAGGTAGTAGGGGCCAGGTGCAGGGCAGGCAGGATGCTGGGGGCACTGCAGTCTCTCCACAGCCATGCATGATGCTAGCCTGGGTCCAGTAGTCCATGTTCCCTGGGCAGTGTGCTCACCCTAAGCACTCTCCGGTGTCCCTGGGATGTGCAATGGGCCCTACACAGGGGTACAGGTGTGAGCCTACAGAGCCTACAACTCAGCTGGTGTGAGCTTAGGGCTCAGACCTGGGCAAGCTCAGAAGAACCCTGTGATATTCCAACATGTCCAAGTGCATTTTGAGGTTGTCCTTCCTCAGAGGCTACTTCTTTAGGTAATGTCCTGTGGCCCTATGCGCCGGGATCACTTCTAAAGCTCTCTGCATTCACTGTGTCCTCCAAGCCCTTTCCTGAAATAGCCTGGACACCCAGTTCCCCGTCATGTGCCATCCAGAGAGAGACCTGAGCGGAATGACAAATCCAGCCACTGCCCTAGCTTAGCCTGTCTCTAGGCAGATGCTCCATCACTGTCCTCATACAGTCTGCTTTCTCCCTCAGCTCAGCACCATGGGTATTTCTCTGAGTCCTGGGTCCCTTGGGGAGGCAGTGTTCTTTGCATCTGGGCTCCAGGTCTCCCCATGGGTCTAGGGCTGAGCTGTGCCCCTAAGTACCTCCCCTGGACTCAGAGGCTTCCCCTTCTTCTGCTTCCAGAATTCCATGAAGTCAGGTTCTACTCTCCCCTACAGACACTGGCACAAGAGCAGCTGTTTCTACTCATCTATTCAGGGAAGATGGGGGAGAGACCCCACAAGAGTGCTGGACGCCTCAAAGACCTTTTCCATACGCTCCGTTCAGGAATAAAACCAAACCATGTGGTTTCAAAGAGCCTCCAGTTGCCTGGGATTCAAGCCCCTCTAGGGAATTAGGAAGCTTAATGAATAATTATGTAAAGTGCCCAGCTCAGCATTCAAAGCATATTAGAAAAACATACAGAACGACATTATCTTTAAAATGTCTGATGTGGGACGCCTGCATGGCTCAGAGGTCAAGCATCTGCCTTTGGCTCAGGGTGTGATCCCGGGGTCCCAGGATCGAGTCCCGCATCAGTCTCCCTGTGTGGAGCCTGCTTCTCCCTCTGCCTATGTCTTTGCCTCTCTCTCTCTCTCTCTCTCTGTCTCTCATGAATAGATAAATAAAATCTTTAAATAAAATAAAATAAAATAAAATAAAATAAAATAAAATAAAATATCTGACGTGGAACCATCTCCTGACCTGAGTGTGTGACTGCTGCCATCTCCACCTGCAGCCCGGCTATATTCCACAGGCATACCTGGCTCAAGCCTCCCCAATGGCCCTTCTTTCCTCAGAGCCCACCCTCCCTTGCTGCTTAGCACAGGGACCTGTGACCTCATTTTGATCAATGGACTTGAGGGCTTGGAGGAAAGTTTTCTTCTCTACTAAAATAGGCTCATGAATGGAAACTGCTATTCGTTGTCCAGAAATTAGCATCTAGAGGTAGTGCCTGGGTCTCCAGAAGCCACTCTGTGACCATGAGGATTCAAACCCCGTGGGCCGAGGTTGGTGGACCAAAAGTACAGGTGAACCTTGCATCACTGAATATGTGATTGAACCAATGAACCAACTCTGGGACCTACTGAACCCATTACTCCTTTCAGTTAGGTATTCTGTTACCTGTAGCTGAAACCGTTGGAACTAACATTGCATCTCATAATCAACAGGTCCATAGACAGACTCATCAACTCCTTCTCAATTTACTCTTCTTCCAAAGTTCCTCACTTCAACAAATGGCAGTTTCCTTTGCCAGAAATTATAGTAATCTCTGCTTCTCTTGATCCCTCATTTCTCTTAACCAGACTGTCACCCAATACCTTGACTTTTTCAGAAGTCTCTTAGATCACTTGCCACTGTCAGCGTGATGATGACACAGTGAATGAATAGCTATGTAAAGTAAATTGACTTCCTCTTGAACATGGGTACCTGTCCTGGCTATCTATGACTATGTTACAAAACTTATTGGCTTTAAACAAAGACAGCATTTATTTTGCTTGGCAAGACTCAGGAGGGGAAAGAGCTCATCTTTGCTCTACCTCACATTGGTTTGGTTGACTCAAAGGCTGAAAACTCAGTCATCCCAAGGGCCATTTGCCCATGTGACTGGTGGTTGGTGACAGCTGAGGCTGTCAGCTAGAAACTTGTACATGGTCTCTGATGTGCTGGGCTTCCCCACGACATGGCAGCTAGGTTCTAAGGGTGATCATTTTAAGAGAGCCAGGCAGAAGCTGTACTGACTCTTCTGGCTCTGCCTCAACAATCACACAACACCACTAGTGGCACATTCTACCCAGCAAGGCACTCACAAAGGTCTGCCCCCATCATTCAAGGTTGGGGAAATGGGCTCCGCTTCCTGATGGGGGAGTGACAAGGTTCAGGAAGAGCATGTGGGAGCAGAAATATTGCTGTGTCTGTATTTTAGAAAATGCAATCTGCTTCAGGACCCCTTTAAGCATTTGAAGCCAACTCTTGTCTACCATTCTCCCAAAACTGTCATCAGTCTTCCTTGTGAGACCTTGCATGCAGACCTCCTTAGTCCTCTCCTTGTCATGTATTTCTCTGAATGTGATGGGATATACTTCTCTGAACGTGGTTTAGCAAACAGATTACATGCTGTTAGGAAAACTGGGTCTGTAACCCACCTCTCCCTTAATCTGATTCTGTGACCTTGAATAAGTCATTTGAATTCCATAGGCTTCACTTTTTTCCTCTGTAAACAAGGAGCTGATGATACTTGTCTCATCAACCTCATAGGTCCCTTGTAGTAGGAAACCATATTGTTTCCTTGGAGAAGCAGGAATTAGTACCCCCAGCCATATGATATGGAGACTGTTTGCTAGTTAACACAGTGTACATCATCCTGATCGGTGGAACGTTGCTGGACCTGATCATGCTTGCCCAAAGCGAGAGCTGAAGTAGTGAGAAGATGGCCCCTAGTTGCAATTCTACCTTCCAAATTCCGTGGCCAGTTGGCAAGACCTAACCTAATTTACGTCCAGAGTCATGGCTTTAGGGGAATCTAGGAAATGTCATTTTTAGCTTTCCAGATTCTATAATGCAAGAAGGCATTCTCAAAGGCTTGACTCTGAGAGCCAGTTTAGCATACCCACCGGAGCAAACACATACTGGAATTCTAAGGGTACCCCAGCTCGAAGCTGGGTTAGACGAATCTACAACCTGATAATTGGGCCAATCAGGGTGGAATGAAGAGAATGGAGGTACAAAATCACATGAGATGGGCTTGAGAGGGCAGGTCAAGGAGATGGAGTCTATGGTATATAGTGTGTGTGTGAGATTCCTGAAAACATTTATTTTTATTTTTTTAAGATTTTATTTATTTATTCATGAGACACACACACACACACACACACACAGAGAGAGAGAGAGAGAGAGAGAGAGGCAGAGACACAGGCAGAGGGAGAAGCAAGCTCCATGCAGGGAGCCTGATGTGGGACTTCAGCCCTGGGCCGAAGGCAGGCACTCAACCACTGAGCCACCCAGGGATCCCCTCCTGAAAACATTTAAAAGACCCTAAACATAGCTGACTGAATATATTTTTGCTTTGTAAGTATTGCCTTAGAAATTATTAAATACTACGTGAAATACTACACACCCCTGGATAGCATGAGTCTGTGAGCTCCGTATGTACAGGGAGCATGTCTGTTCATCTGTGTTGGACTTATCGTAGGCATTCAATAAATGCTTTATAAAGGAGTGAATTTGTCAGTGTTCCACTGAGAAACTGACTTAGAGGCCTTGACTTGATGTTCCCGGTGTGGTCTGATTAATCAGAGCCTGGTGGGAACGCCCCCTCCCCTGGTCTTAATATTATACTTCTCTTAACGTGGCCCAAGATATTAGTCTCCTTGGCAGCCACACCACACAGATGATTCATATTGAGCTTGAGGTCAACTATAGTCTCTGGGTCTGTTTCACATGAACAACTATTAAGTAAGGCAGGGCTTCCCCATCCTGTCCATATGCAGTTGATTTTTTGAACTGAACGCCTTATGTAACATTTCATCCCACTGAGTTATAGTCCATCCTTCTAGCTTCTCAAGACCTTTTCAAATCTTAAGTCTTCTAACTCAATGTATTATTCATCCCTCTTAGAGTTGCTTCATCCATGACTGTGACAAAATACAAAATACAATCAGAGATAGGTTCGGGCTGGAACAATGAATGTACAGAACTCCCCCGGTCTCTGGTACTCATGCCAAAAGGGAGTGGGATCAGCCAGGTGTTACCAGCTCTTCACAAAATGACTCTGGCTCCTTGGGCATCTTTGCTTCCTGTAACAGGCTGTTAAAGACATTTCTTTATCTCATCAGTATGTATCAAGATGTTCACATTGATAGACCTGGTAACCCCACTACAATGTTAACTGCTGTGATCTAAAAGTCTATGTACAGGGAAATGGCAAAGTTGATTGTGGTACAAACTCTCCATGGAACCACATGGGCACTATTAAGCAGTAATTATTTTAAAAAAAACAGGGGTTGGAGGGGCACTTAGATATAATGTGAGGTCAAAAAAGCAAGCTACAAATTAACGTACCCCACGAGGGTAAATATGTTAAATCATGTGCATGGATGAGGGGTATCCAAATATTGTAGAAGATGGGTGAAGGAGACAGGACTAAGGGTGATTTATTCTATTTTCTAAACTTCCAGTAACCCCATAGAATATGGCTCCTGAGACAAGAGTTAAGTGAAGGTATTATGCTGAGGACTGTGTCGGGGAGCAGGAGGAAAGGACTGTAAAGTGGGGAGGGAGGGAGAGAGCTGGCCTTTAGTACAGAGGGTCACTGGGTTCCACAGGGCTGCTGGTCTGTGAGGGCCAGTCGGAGCACTCATCAACTCCAGCTTCATGCCCTGGGAAACTCACTCTCTTACACTCCTGGTTTGTATGTGAGGGCACCTAGAAGGTTCCTGGGGCACTCCTGCTGGAGAGTGGGTGGTGCAGTGGTGCCCAAGGTGAGTTGGCCAGTGGCACAGATCTATAGTGTGGAGGGCAAGGTGGAGGCAGGGGGAGGAGTGGCAGGGGCATGAGGCTCACAGAATCTGATGTGCCGCTCAGGATGGGTCTGACCCAGCTCTGCTTATGGGTTATATACCTACCGAAGCCTGCTCTATCCCCTCAAATGCTGGACACTTGTGTCACTGTCTTTGGGGTCCAAATTCCATCCTGATATTTAGGAGAGCCTTTGTTCATCCCTGGTTTTCATCTTACCTCCTCTCATCCTGAGGTGACATCAGTGATTTCTCCTGAAACCCACCTCCCCTGGACCTGTTAGACACCTGTACCCTCCTGCACCTGGTGTACACTACCTCTGCGGGCACACATGGTGCCCAGGGAGGCTCGCTGTCCCAGGAAGCTGGGAGCATTTTCAAAAGGCAAGAGTTCAGCCATCTCTCTCATCAAAGTCCCTTTTAAGCTCTGACATGTTCTGTGGTGGCCCTGACACACTTTGTATTATCTGATCTGAGGAAATTTTTTTGCAAGGCCCAGGGGTGGGGTGAGGCGGTATGGGGGGGGGGAGTTTTCCCACAATCTCATTCCTTGTTTGTTGTTGGTGATAGTTTTTGTTTTTCCTCTGTTTCGAGTTTTTCACTGATCTTTTGAGTCATCTTTTCCAGGCCACTATATTTTCCCTGTTTGAAAACTATCTAGAGGTCCACCCTCCACCATGGCTTTTGCCCACCACTCCCTTCCTGTGACATTGTGAAGGCCAGGATGATAAAGTCCTTTCCTTCCCAGGTCCCTATCCTTTCATTTTACCATCACATGCCTCTTAGTTGATCAGAATTGGGTGTATCCTGCCAGTTTTGTGTGTTGCTTTTTCAGAGATTAAATTATCAGCCAAGCGAGAATGTAGCAGGCATCCTGGCTTCAGCGGATGTCCTTGTACTGGAGTCCCATCACTCCAGCCAAGACCTGGCTTCTGATGTTTGGGGGACCCTGATCTTGGACATGGAGAAATACTCCTCTTCACTCTCCAAAGAGGGACAGGAATCCTCTCAGCCCCCAAGGAGGAGTCTGGGGAAAGGTTTTTGGTAAAGATGGCTGGTTTCTTGGAGCAAGTCTTGCAATCCATTGAAGCAGAGGGGAGGGGAATGCCAGGCTTCAAACCTCAGCTCCATCACTCACTGGCTGTGTGACTTTGGGTAAGTTACTAACCCTCTCTGGGCATCAGTTTCCAAATCTATAGTTGTCGGAACTCTCTTGATCTTCCCAGAAAGTGTCAGAGGAAGGTTTTCCACACAAGGCCACAATGACTTGCCTGACAGAGATTGAAAAATGCCATTGACTATATTCTGATTTCGGAGAAGCTAAGTGAAAAAAAAAAAAGAGAGAGAGAGAGAGATACATCTTGGAACTGATGAAACAGGGCATTGTGAGAATTACATGACTTAAAAGATGCAAAACAGTAAGAGACATGGACCATGTGTAGATGTGGGTTTGTGTTGTGTGTGTATATATGTGTTTGTGTGTGTGCTAGCTTTGGATAGTAAAGAGAATGGCAAGGATGAAGGCCTCGGAGGCATAGACAGCAGAGCAAGATGGCTCGCTCTCTATCGCCCTTCCCAGTAGAACAGAGATTTTCATTTTTCTGAGAATCAACTGCCCAATGAGGTACTGTCCCTGACCCCACTTTCTCCCAGGGGTAGGTACTATGTGTCATGTGATTAATTCTCACCAATGGTGTATGGAAAGGGTTACTTTCCAGCTAAGGGGTTTCAAAAGGGAGCATATCTTTTTCCATATATGCCCATCTGCTGAACTTATGGAAAAGCCTCAAGGCCCCATGGGATGATGGAACCACAAGATGGGAGAAGCTGGGGTTCCTGAATCATGCCCTGGCAGAAAGGCACAGACTGACCAGGAACATCCACATTGGGCTGCCACATAAATGAGCAATAAGCCACAGTTGAGAGAAGCCACTGACATTTAGGGATTAATTTGTGATGGCACCTCGTGTTACCTTGGCTAAGCACACGGTTGGTGGCACTTGTGGAGGGAACTTGAAAAAACGTGGGAGAATGCTTCAGAGAAATTCAAGGGACTACACGATCAGGGTCTCCCTCGCCGTATTCTAGTGCCGCAGAAAGCAGTTGACAGCATCCAGCCTTCCTTGGCCTCCCCCACACAGTGCTGACTTTATACCCAAGTTTTCATCAACGGACCATTCATTCAACATGCAGTGTGTGTCTCCCACTTGTTAGCACAAAGTCCCTGCGTGACGGGGCTCTGCTGGGTGTGGTCTCAGCCCGGCCCCCCATCCTGTGGTCAGGCCCACTCCTGCAGCCCATTCATCATCCTGACATCCAGAAGAGACCCCATCAATCACAACACCTCATTTGCTAATGTGACTTCCTTCAGCCGCACTCCACCAGGGAGGGAGACCCAGCCGTCCTGCGGTGGGTGGGTAAAGTCGGGGACAGCAGTCTGTACTCCGCAGACCCACAGCAGGACTTCCAGACCTCAGTTCCAGGCCCCAGGGTTAAGACCCCAAGGGCTTCTTGTCTGTGGTGGGGTCACCTCCGCTGAGCTGCAAGATTTCCTCCAGGAAGCTGTCAGGAGTGGGGAAGGAGGGGAGGAGGGGGTGGGGAGGGACCCCTCCAGCTCTGCCTGGAAGGCTGCAAAATCCCAGCACCACTACCTGAAGTCAGCTCTGAGTTTTATTTCTTTTTTGTTTGAAAAAATAAATAATAAAAAAAGTCCAAACGCAAACGGTTTGTCTGCATTTTCATTCAGTATGTGAGTATCAAGATTAAATAGTCTGTGGCTGCTCCCCAGTTCACCTCTCAGATCATAAAACCTCTGTAGTGACTGAATGCAGGAGTGCATCAAGTGGCTTTCTGTTCTCCTGCTCTGTGCCCCCAGGGCTAGTTATAAGGAATCCAAGTTACAAAGTGCAGGTACCTCAAGGCCAGGCCCCAGGTGGCCTTAGAAGTCACCCCACCTGGGATGATTTTCTATAACCCGAGGCCCACAATTGGGTGTGACAGTTTGACCCACAGGTTTACTGAGGTTCCTCTCCCAGACTCTGAGACACGGGCCCCTTTGCCGCCAGCTCTGGCTCTTGCCTGGTCCGGCAGGGGTGCTCCGGCCTAGCAGGGCAGGGTAGCTGGAGGATGGGCCCTACAGAAGAAAGAGGCCCAACCTGCAGGTGAGACAAGCCTCCTGCCTGCAAGCTCAGCCTCCCTCACCCCTTCCAGGGCTGCTCTCCTGTAAACCTTTCACGGGGAAGTAGACCCTGGCAAGTAAAGTATTTGTGACCCGTGAGCTCTACTCATCAAATGGTGCAACCTGGGAAAGATGAAGTTGTTCCAAAATACAAAAGAGCAAAATTGGAAATAATAAAATTTTAACGAATACATTCAAATGTCATTAATTGTTCAATTTGATACTCATGAAAATTTCCTTCCATTTGAAAACAATTTGTACCTTTTATTTTCTCGCCTCGTACAGATTCCTGCATCTACGTGATGATGGCTGGGAAGTTGGAGCCAATTGTAAACTAAATGAGTAAACTTTAGCCAAATAATTTCAAAAGCAAAATTATAAAAATTCTTTCCAAGTATTTTATAGCAAAATAATTCCATTTAATGTGGGATGTGGGTGCATTTTAATTTTTTTATATACTCTGGGGTGGAACCTACAAAAATAAGACTGTCTGGTATCCAGGGAGCCCTGCCTCCCTCCTCAGCCCCTCCTCTTTCCCCTCCCTCCTCCCCTACTTGTGTTTCTTCTCAAAAGTCTCCTTCTCTGGAGTTTCAAGGAAGCATCAACAGAATCTTCTATGGAAAATATTAATTTTTATAAAGACACCGATTCTCAACATTCTGAGGCCACTCCTTGGAAGTGGTAAATGTGACACAAAAGGATTGTTATTTTTGTCTCTCTCTGATCATTTAGCTATTTCTAAGGACAACATGCTCTGCTGGAAGGGACACTTCCTTGCAGCAGAGGAACTGAAGGCGCACTGCCCCTGGCTCCTCCGTGGATGGTCAGTCCCTTTGCTCTAGTTGGCTGGGCGATGGGTTGCCATTGTGGTGCGTGGATTCCGTGGTAAGCCTGGAGGTTCCGCCAGCAACAAGTAGATGCTGCAATCTATGGCTTAGCTCAAAGGCCTTTTTAACGAGACAGGTGGGCCACCCAGCAGCCTGGAACTTTCTTGCCAAAATGCTCAGACCCTCAGGACTCACAGGCAGCCTTCCCATCCCCTGGGAAAACTGCCTTTAGCACCTGAGGAACTCAGAGAGTCAAGGTGTGGCCCACAGGCCCCTCAGCAGGGACAGGTGAGACAAGCAGGTGTCTGCAGAACCCAGCAGGCTGCTGACGGGCCTCCCTGGTCAGGAGAGAGGCTCCAAGGATGCCCTCTGAAAGCCCCCCAGGGACTCTCTCAAGCAACCCTGAGGATGGCTAGTTGTCTCAGCCTGGGGAAGCATATTCCAGAATGTCCTTCAAGGCCCTCCCAGAGGCTAGCCTTAGCTAGCTTAGCTCTGCAGCTTCCCTCCTTCTACTTCCTTCACACCCTTCCCTCCAAATGGCAACTCATGAGGGGCCCCTGCCCTGCTGCCTCAGAGCCAGCTCTATCCACGCACTACCCACAGCCCCCAGCCGGCATCTGGCTAGCTCCCCCATCTCCTTCCAGATGAGCTAGGGTACCCCTTCTCCCCCGAGGCTTGCCCCAATTCCTCTGCTTCCCAGATGCTCCACCCTGTTCCCTGTATCAGAGAGATAGATGATAGATAACAGATAATAGATGGACGGCAGGTTTAACTGTTGCTCCATCCAACCGAGAGCACCAGGGAGCCTCACCCATCCCTGTGCCACCCCCAGCCCGAGAGCAGAGGTGGGCACACAGTCATGCTGAGTGAGCAGATGGATGGTTGCACAAGGACATGCCTGGGGAAGCAGAAAGTTGAGACAGATATCCAGGTATCTAGAATGAACTCCAGCATCTGCTGTCTCTAATGCTCCAGGGACAGCGTGGGGTCACGTGAGGCCCAGAGATTAGGACGCTGCCCCCACCTCCTGCTCTCCACCCAGTGGCAGAGCAGGGCCCACCGTGGCGGAAGAGCCCCAGCTTCGGGGGCCAGACCACCTGAGCTCATGTCCCTCCTCTGCCACCTGCTCACTGCGGAATGTGACGCACATTCTTCTGCTGCACTGTGCCCCCCCACCCCCATGACAGCAATAGCAGGGATCCTTGCTGAGTGGTGGCAGGGATGGAAACAGTAGGAAAGCATTAGTGCTAGTGATGCCAAGCCCCGCCCCTCAGCCTGCCTCCCTCGCCAGCCTGAAGACAGGGTCGGGGTCAATTTGAGGTCAGCTGGGGTCAGTCTGAATTCAGGGTCAGGCTACAACTGCGGTTCCACTGCAGGTGGTTTGGGGACTCCCGAAACACTCTCACCAAAGCCCCCAGGAATCAGGAGAAAGGGGGTACCGAGGGAAGCCTGCCACACTGCTGCCTCAAGGGATGCAGGGACAAGGTGGTCTTGCTCCTCACAGCCTGGCCTCCTCCATGCCGCTCCGTTACAGAAGAGCCTCACGCCCAGCTCCCCGCAGCCATGAACACTGGGCATTGTCAAGGGTAGGCCAGGCCCTGGCACACAGCGTGTGGGAAGCACTATGCTTATTGTCAGCCTCCCTGCCCCGGTGCAGAGGCCAAAGACTACAGGGCACCACCCCAACCCGGTGCCCAGTGCCTGCCTGACTGGAGGAAGCCTTCCCCCAGCTGAAGGGGAATGAAGAAAGCCATCTATTCTGGAGATGTTGACTTGCCTCCCTGTCCCCTTGGCTCTGCACTGTGCAGGAGCTTCCCCAGAGACTCCAACAGCCCTGTCCCGGGCCCCCAGCTCCATGGTCCTAAACACAACACTGGGGCACAGCTTCCTCCTATTTCCTCTTTGCACTCAAGCATGGCCAGGACTTCCAGGAGACACAGAAAGGCCCATGGGAAGCAAGGACACAGTCACACAACAAGAGGAGGCTTTTCTAAGGTTTGCTTTATAGAAATCTGAAAAAAAAAAGAAAAGAAAAAAAGAAAAAAGAACCATACATACATCAAACCTGGCGAGTAGTTCAAGTCCCAGTTTACTCCCTTCTTCCAGAAAGCCTTCCCTGACTGCCCCAGCATGTAATCTCTTCCTTTTCTCAGTGCTTTCAGCAGCTATTCTAAACTGCCCCATAAATAAGTGTGTTTAACTGGCTGGTGGCTAGGCCGAGGTGGGCCTGGGGCCTGGGAGCACAAGGGCTGCTCTCTGACAGCTCCAATAAGCTCTGAAAGTGCACACGCCCACGGTCAAAGGGCTCCTGAGCTAGAGCTGGGAGTCACCCCGCACTGGCTCAAGCAGAACACAATCACCAACACAGGATGTTGGGAGGCCACTGGGAGAACTGCTTTGTGCAGAAAGCCTTGCTCTGCTGGCTGTGTTGGGCCTCCCCATGATGTCTTCTCTCACCCACAGCATGCTTCAGGGAAGAACAAAAGGCAGTCGGCTGCCTGACCCAGCTGGGTCACACGTCTAGAACCACTTGTCAGCACTGGAGTCTTCTAAACGCAGAACTCAAGTCTGGGGGTAGGGGCTTGGGAACCCAGGCTGATCTGCAAGCACGCCTGGGTCTGCGGCGGGTCTTTTTGGCCTGTTCACCTGAGCAAGAACCCCCTAGCTCTTGGGCTCTGGGGAGAAGGGGGCTTGGAGAAGCTCCCTCCTCTTTTCCCTGCCTCCTGACAGCAAAACTCTAATCCGTGCAGGCTGCGGTGAACTGGTCTATCTCTTTTTGAAGCTGGCCAAGCTCTTTATCCTTTGTCTGCTTAACATCCAAACAATGTTTTCTTTTATCTGACTCATGTCCTCAGGTCCTGTTCTCCGGAGAGGTGGGGAACAACGTCTCCCTCCTCACTGAGCTGTCCTCGACTCATCCCCTTTGATTCACTCTCCCTTCCTGTACCCTCTTGTCTCTGGGTGCCTCCCCCTCCTTGTCTGTGGCCAGCCCTGGTTGGCCAGGGCCACCAAGGACACCATTGGCACCTGCGAGCCTTTCCCTCCTCCTAGGGGGACATGAAGGGCTGCCCATAAAGCAGACAGGCAGCCACACACCTCCTCACTGGACTTCTGGCAGCCTCACAGGGCATCCCCCTTCCCTCTGGAGACCCTGCTGACACTTGGAGCTTCCGAGGGGCCGTGTCTACCTTCACCCCTTTCTCTCCTTGCTCCTATCCCTCATTGATAATACCAAGAAATAAAGGTCTCTCCAAACTGTCCAATGTACGTGGTTCATGAGGTGAGGAGTGGTATACACTGGGCTCCCCTCACAGGCCCTAAAACCTAAATGAGCATGGCTATTACCCAAGGGGCTTGGCCGAGCGGATTCCCTGGTACCTTGCCCAGTGATTCTGTTTCATAGATCTAGAGTGGGGCCTGGGACTCTGAATTTTTAATGAGAGTTTACCCCCACCCCCCTCCACGGCCTCCCAGGTCACATGTCTCCTGTCTCTGAGCCTTGTGTTGGCTACATTGTGAGGGAACAAAGGGGGCGGGGCCAGTACCCCCAGAAACTTCACCGGCTGCCCTGGCGCCATGTGAGGCAGTGAGCTTAATGTTCACTCTGTCCACTCAGAGGTGGACAACATTAAGGAAACACTTGAAGGTGGCTTCTTTGATGAGGAAGGACTTGGGCTGGGTCTGAGGGCCTGGAGGAATTTGCATGCACAGAGAGGAGGAAAGACACATTCAGGTGCCAACCAGAGGAACAATGGCTCCACAGGAAGGAAGTGCCAGTGATGGAATTTTGGATGCTGGGGTGGGCTAATGAATGGGCCATTTACACACTTTGTCCAGATGAGCTCTTGGAGGGACTGGCAAAAGAAGAGGGAATGGAGGAGGAGGGCATAGAGACGACTGGGCTCCAAGAAGGGTTGGAACTGAAAGTTTCAAGTATCTGGGTAAGCCCTCAATTCCAAGTTCTGATGTCAGTTCTTTCTTTCTGCCCCTAGTCAGGGCAAGAGTGCGGATGAAGCCAGAGCCAGGATGAGGAGCACAGACGGGTATGGGCCTGGACCTGAGGAGGGTGTTCCAAGCCCCAGGCCACCCTTGCCGTGGTCCTGCACCCAAGCATCAGCCTCTCCCAGCCACGATGGCTGGCCTCTGACCACGAAAGCATCTTGCAGATTTGCTGTCACAGTTTGAGGCCAGCTGCTGCCCACTTTCCTGCCCCAGCACCTGGCTCAGGGACTAGCCTTGATCTTGTGAGTGATCCCCCACTGGCTCCCCACCCCGTGTCATGCTCACTGTGCTTATGCATGTTGGCCGTGGTCAAGAATCCCCTCTCCTGTGCTCACTTCAGCAGCACATATACTAAAAGAATCCCCTCTCCTGTGCAAGCTCAGTGAAAGTGAAAGCCAGTGCCAACAAGGAGTAAAGAATGGAGGAGAGAAAAAAGGAAGGTACCCAGAACCCCCAGGAGGGGGAGCTCTGGCCTGGGAGACCCCACACCTCGGTTCCAGTCAGGTCTCTGTCATGTGGTCTTGGGCTGGCCTTAGATCTCTTTCCTATAAAACGAAGGGGTTGAAAGAGTTTCTCCTGCTCCTGGATGCTGTATCCTGCTGTATCCAAGGAGACCTGCAAGGAGAACACAAACCCTCACCAGGCATTGTGAGGTCAGCATCATCTGGGGAAAGCACCTGAACCACACACAGAAGGAGGGAGTTTTGTCTCAGAGATGCAGGCCACAGCCCAGACCATCGTGAAGAGAAGAGACATCAACGGCGTTTACCAAAACTGGCTAGCGGGTGCTGGGTAGGGAGTTTTGACTGATAATGGGTCACGTTTGGGTATGT
This sequence comes from Vulpes lagopus, assembly GCF_018345385.1. Classification (NCBI taxonomy): domain Eukaryota; kingdom Metazoa; phylum Chordata; class Mammalia; order Carnivora; family Canidae; genus Vulpes; species Vulpes lagopus. The sequence continues at coordinate 83,124,865 of NC_054828.1, forward strand.
AGGCGTTACCTTCATCACAACTGTGAGGAAACAAGCTCTGAAAGTGCACACGCCCACGGTCAAAGGGCTTCTGAGCTAGAGCTGGGAGTCACCCTGTGCTGGCTCAGGCAGAAGGTGGTCACCAACTCAGGATGCTGGGAGGCCACTGGGAGAACTGCTTTGTGCAGAAAGCCTTGCTCTGCTAGGGGAGGAAGCTGCCTCTGCACCTGCCTGGCCCCGCCCTGGCACCCCCAGAGCTGCCTCTGGGCCTAACGGGTGCCCACCCCGGCTCCCAGGGCCCAGCGTCTTCATGTTTCCGGCCATGAAGCGGGCCCTGTGGGTTTGGAAGGGGGACTAGACCCCCCAAAACGGAAGCTCCATTAATACCACAGGCCAAACCAGTCAGTCACTTGGTAAAGCACAGCTGGGGTGCTTCAGATTAAACTGGGCTCTTCTTTGAGAAAAGGAAATGACAGAAGAGAGGGGCCCAGGAGGGCTAAACATGGTTCAGCTTCTCAACCCTCCCCTCCGGGAGAGGGGCTGCTGGGGACAGGAATGATACTTTGTGTCTTTTTCAGAGACAGCTTTTATTTTATTTTTAAAGATTTTTAAAAATTTATTTATTTATGAGAGACACAGAGACAGAGACATAGGCAGAGGGAGAAACAGGCTCCCCGGAGCTTGATGGGGGACTGGATCCCAGCACCCTAGGATCACACCCTGAGCTGAAGGCAGACGCTCGACCAGTGAGCCACCCAGGTGCCCCAGAAACAGCTTTGAAATGAAAATAAAATTTCAAATATTAGTTAACATTTTTGCTTACTTTGTGAGTGCCAGTAACTGGTTCAAAGGCTTCAAGTGAACTAGCCTGGTGAATCCTCAAAATAGCCCCAGGAGCTAGGTATCACTATTATTAACCCACCCTACTCTCAGAAACTGAGGCACAGAGGGGGAAGTGGCTGGCCCAACCTGGATCTCACAGCAGGTAATGGCCTGGCCGGCCTCCCCACCCAGTCCTCAGCCGGTTTCTGCAAGGGCAGGTCAGTCTCCGTGGCTCCTCCCTGGGAAGAAGGGGCCCCTGGTTTCTCCACAGCACTCAGGAGGGCCGGCCCTCACTTCAGGGACACCCTTGTTCTGAATGGCCTCCCAGTCTTCCACAGGGACCCTGCGCAGCACTCAGCTTAAAACAGAACGGCTGGCTCCTTGCCTCTTCCTTGCAAAGCTGTCTCTGATGCTCGAGCCCTTGCCCTCCTCATCTCTTGTCTGCTGCCACTTTAGCTCAAAGAACATATGTGTCATCGTCTTTTTCCTTTGTAAGTTGCCTGTTTATATTTGTTGCTTATTTTTTTTCTTTCAAGTATTTCATTTTTCCTCACTGATTGGTAACAGTACTGTGGCATTTGCATATTCTCTTTCACTGCCTTTGTCTCTTTGTGCAAGGTTTTCATCCCTGTGGCTTAGGGACAATTCCTTAACAGTAACTATACTTAGGGGGTTACATCGCACCCTGGTTAAGAGAGTAGGCTCTGCAGCTAGCTATCCTGCATGGGTTCAGACCCTGTCTCCACTCTTTATTAGCTGTGGAACCCTCAGTGAGCTCTCCACACCTCAGGGTCCCCATACACAAAATGGGGATAATAGTAGTACTTCCTTCAAAGGGTCTTTGAGAGGATGAAGTCACACATCCATGTAAAGGGTTTAGCATAAGGTCTGGCACAAAATTAATATTTAATATCAAAGCAAGAAGTCCTATCTAATGGTGAGCGTGTAGGAAAGACAGGCCCGGTAACTGGCTCAAGAGAGGTATTGGCACTTTAGAAGGGCTTGGGTTATACTGAATTTAATGAGGTGCTAAATGTTTATGGTTGCATCTACAGGTTCAATGTACTCACTCTAGATTTTAGGTTCCAGATGAAACTGATTCGTACATATGGGTGTTTAAGATCTACAAAGAGAAAGTATAATATATGATAGGTTTTCTCATTATTTCATCACTTTCTGTCTCAGCCTTTCCATATCCTGCATGCTCAATAAATAATCTTAAATCCGAATAAAGAAATAAATAAAAGTTCAAGGGGGGAGCTATTATATTAGTATTAAAGACATTGACCCTCTAGCTGCCATTTGTCAGATTCAGGAATCAACTGCCCTCTGAGATTGGGGGATCCTGTGAGGTGGCAGGCTCTCAGTTCTGCTGAGCTTTGGAAAAGGCTGGGGTATTTTTTCTCGTGAGATAAGACAGAGCAAGAAGAGTGAAGTGCTCTGAATGACAGCGGGAGGAGAATTTGGTGTTGGAGGAATTCTGGGATGTAGGGAGGAAAGGGGAGATGTTAGTCAGGAGAGAGGGGTGTGGGTATAAGCCAAGCATGGCTAGGCTCCAGAATGTGGCCCCCTGACCTTCCAAGAAGCCCAGTGGGGTAATGTTTGGTTTGCATGTGGTTTCTTTGATCTGACTCTGCATCCCAGTTGAAATAAAATAATTATCTCGGGCCATAAAGTTGGGAGCCAGCAGGGTCAGTTACCCCCTTGCTCCCTGACCTGGCAAATCCATGCCATTGAGAGGCGTAGGAGCACCCGGAATATACCCAGATTGCACACATCTCCTTTAACCCAGTTTATCATTGGGTGTGTGTCTTCTCTGTGGTTGGAATGGACACTGTAATGTGCCATCCTGGTCTCCTTTAGGACTGTAGGGTTTGATCTCCCAATTACAGAGAAGTGCTGCCACCGAGAACTGCTGTGCTACAGGAATAACAGTAACTAATGTTTGGAAATAAATTGCTCCAAAACATGGGAACTCAAAACAACATTTATGATCTTGCAGTTTCTGTGAATTAGGAATTTGGGAGCCACTTAGTGAGTGGTTCTGGCTTCGGGTGTCTGATGAAGTTGCAATCCAGATGTCGACCAGGGCTACAGTCATTGGGAGTCTTGACTGGGGCTGGAGGATTGGCTTATAAAGGCAGCTCCCTAGAATGGCTGTGGGCAGGAGGCCTTGGATTCTCACCACAGGGGCCTCTCCATAGGCCTACTTGAGTGTCTTTGGCACAACATGGCAGCTGCCCTTCCTTCAGTGGGGAGGCTAGATGAGGAGCCGTGATGGCTGTCATGACCTACCTAGTCTTGCCATCACTTTCTGCCATGTTGTTTGTTAGAGATGGCTAAGTCCAGGCTTCATCCAAAAAGAGGGGAAGTAGGCTCCATCTTTTGGAGGGCTGAATGTTAAACAATTCATGGACATATTTTTAAGCCATTAAAGTGCCCAACTCCTGGAGGAGCCTGTATCCAAGGATACAAAGGTCCCCAACTTGGGACAGCTCTGAAGGGCCATCTCAGCTTCAGAGCTCCCTGTGGGGTCAGCCCAGCCTTCATTGAGATGCAACACGGCTCAGTTTCTCCTGGTCTGACCCCACCTGCACATGTGATATTTCCAAGAACACTAATAAACCTCTAATAAACCTCCCATGCTGTCTACCTCAGAGTTGGCCTCCCAGGGAGCCTACCTGTGAAAGTGGTATGTTCTGTTACTGAGCTGAAGTTTTCCTGTCTTACGGCTATATCTTTGTGGATTCTGTTCTCATGAAGGTTTTCAGGAAGTCCTTCTTGACCCTGAGATGAGCTAAATACCTAGATCTTGTTCTAGGTTATCTATGATTTCAAACTTCACTCTTAATTAATACAATTGGAGTTTAATTTAATTTAATTTAATTTATTTAAGATGGAAAGAGAGTGCATGGGGTGGCATGGAGGGGCATAGGGAGAGAGAGAGAGAGAATCTTAAGTAGGCTTCACACCCAGCATGAGCAGACACTGGGACCACTGGGCTCTCACAACCCTGAGATCATGACCTGAGCCGAAATAGAGTTGGACACTTAACCAACTGACTCACCCAGGCACCCCTAATTGGAGTTTTAATATATTTTGTGAAATAGGGATTTTTCTCTGCTGCTTAATCAATTGTCCTAACACCAGTTTTTTTTTAAGGAATCATTTTCATACTGATCTGAAATGAAACTTTTACATATGTACTAAATTCTAACATTTAATTGGAATGGTTTCTGAGCTTTCTATTTTGTTCTGAACCCCAGCCACATTATTTTGATTATTATATTTCTGAAGTATATCCTAACATCTGAAAGTACAGGTCACTTTTCCTTTTTCTTCTTTTTTGATACTGTCATGAGTTTATTCTTTAAGGATACTTCTATAGTAAATTTGACATTTGTCTCACTTCCCAAAATCACACTGAGATTTTGATTGGGATATGCCAGACGTTTTGATGTCTGTTCTTCCAAAATATCTTTACAGAATTAAACTTCCCATTTAAGAATATAAGATGCTGGGATGCCAAGGGTGGCTCAGTCTAAAACATCTGCCTTTGGCTCAGGTCATGACCCCAGGGTCCTGGGATGGAGCCGGGTGTCAGGCTTCTTGCTCAGTAGAGAATCTGTTTCTGCCCCTCCCCTTGCTCCTTCCTGCTCTCTCTCTCTCTCAAATAAATAAAATCTTTAAAACAGAAAAGAATATAATATGTCTACCTTCCTATTAAAATCTCATTTAAAGTTCTTTCTGGATATAGCTATATGTGTAGAAGGTATATGTGGGGAAGGACGTGTACATGTATGTATGTATGGGTATGTGTGTGTGTGTGTGTGTGTGTGTGTGTTTTCACATAGGCCCCACTGTGCTTAGTACACTTATTCCTAAATATGTCATGGATTTGGTTGCTACTGGTGATATTTTTTATTATGTTCTCTAGTTGGTTATTTATGGAAGCTAATGAAATCTGTGTATCTGTTTTTTTTAAAATTTATGATAGTCACACAGAGAGAGAGAGAGAGAGAGGCAGAGATACAGGCAGAGACATAGGCAGAGGGAGAAGCAGGCTCCATGCACCGGGAGCCTGACGTGGGATTCGATTCCGGGTCTCCAGGATCGTGCCCTGGGCCAAAGGCAGGCACTAAACCGCTGTGCCACCCAGGGATCCCTGTATATCTGTTTTTTAATAAGCCATTGTTCACTCTATTTCTAATACTTTTCGAATTGATTTTCCTTGGTTTCTTAAGCTGATAGTAATATCTTTAAATAATGATAATTTTCTTTTCCTCTCCAATCTTGACCCTCAAGATTTAGAGGAAGAGCACATTCCTGCCTTGTGCTAGTTTTGTTTCCTTTTCATACACGAGTAATATATAAGCATAGTACATATGTTAGAAAAAAAACTTTTAAAAATCACCCATCTGAAATAACACAACTATCTCTACTTGTCCACATATTTTCTTTTTAGACTGTTTTCTGTGGAAATATATATGCATGTGTGCACATATGTGTATATGTATACAAAATCATATGAATATATAAGTATTATAAAAATGAACACTATTTGTAATGTGAATCCTAGGCTTTCTATAGCATGAAAGTATTTTCAGGAAAATAAATATATATGTCATAATTTTATATTGATTTATGTCTTTGTATCATAATCTATTCACGCCAGCTTCTAATTTTAGGACATTTAAGTTGTCTCCAGTTTTTGATATTCTAAATTGTCTTGCAATAAATCCTAGTTAGAATAGTCTGATTCCTGCCCCTGCTGCATCTAGAACAGATTCCTGGAAATAGAATTGGTGAGTCGAATGATACATGTTCTTATAACATCTTTGATATATGCACTATTTTCCTACCAATAGTTACAGGGGATTTTAATGCTGATCATTTCATTGGAGCATATCTGTTTCCATTTTCTCCAGTGCTGATTTTATCATTCCTCTTCACCTTTACAATTTGAAAAGAAAAAGAAAAAGATGGGTCACATTTCAATATGAGCTGCTTTGATTAGTAAGGAGTTTGGATGCAATTGGAAGTTGTATCTTTCTTTTGAGACTGCCTACCTATGTAGTTTATCTAGATTTGGATTTTAAGAGGGGTGATTGTGTAATTTTGTTGTTGAATGTCAAGTATTCCATATATAAAAACTATATTAACCCTCTTTGTCATATATTTTTTTCCAAATGTTTTTCAAAGTTTACATTACAACATGTAGAAATATAATATCCATATATTTTTTCACATAACCTTATGAAATATCAATTTGTAAATTTGCCTTAGATTTTTTAAAAAGCAAGAAAACATTTCATTACATCTGATGTACTTTGTGTTTCTCTCCATAATTGCATTCTACTTCCTCTCTCTCTCCCAATCTAATCATTTTCCCAGTTTTGGAGGGATAATGCATGTTTTGATAGTAATACTATGTGTGTGTCCATAAATGATGTATATATACTCTTGTTTTGCACATTATATTTTGAAACTTTACGTTAATCAAATCATAGTATAGGTGTTCTATAATTGGCTTTTGCTCAATATTATATTTGGAAATATATTCATATTGAAATATACAGCTATAATTCATTCATTTTAATGGAGGCATAGTATTCTATTTTATAAATACATGACAATTTATCCATTTTCGTTTTGTTGGGCACTTAGAGTTTTTATTTTTCTGAATTTTCATTATAAGAACATTTAAATGAATATTACATGTATAAGAGTCTCTCCAGGAACATAGTGAGATGAGGATTGTCTGGGTCACTGGTATGCACAATTTCAGATTCTCCAGATGGTGCCAAACAGCTCTTGTAAGCAACGGGAGCATTTTACTCTCTCCTGAGTATTGTTTCTCCACTCCAACTCATAGTAGTACCAAACTTTTAATTGCAGTGTTGTGGAAAAAAAATCTCACTGTTTTACTTTTGTATTTTCCTGGTATGAGTCAGTTGGGTTGTCTTTTCACACATTTATTGACCACTGGCGTTCCCTCTTCCTGAAACCTGTGTATACTTTGCCCATCCTTCTGTTTATTTTTCTAAACTAACTGTGGCAATCCTTTATACTTATACACATTATAAATTATAAATTGTTTCATAGTCTATGGTTGGCCTAGGAATTTGTGTGGTGTTTTGTTGAGAACTATCTTAAACTTTTATGTAGGCTGACATTCTTTTTTTTCGGGTTTGGGCTGTGTGTGTGTGTGTGTGTGTGTGTGTGTGTGTGAAATCTGACTTTCCTTATATGAAGATCATAAAGATAGGCTCCTATATTTTCTTCTAAAAGTTAAAAACTTTCGCTTTTTATAGTTAGTTCTTTAATCTACCTGGAGTTTATTTTGTATATGGTGTGAGGTAAGGATCTAAATTCTTTTCCATATGGATAACCTGCTATCCCAGGACCACTTAGCAAATAGTTCATCCTTTTGCCACTAGCCCATCATTTCATTTTCTATCATATCAAATTTCTGTATATGAATGAGCCTGTTTCTGCATTCTCTGTTCTGTTCCACTGGTATCCTTGTTAATGCCTCCACCAACAGCACATTTTAATAATTATATTTTTGAAATGTCTTGATACATAGCAGAAAAAGTCCTTGTACCAGATTTTCTCCAAAAGTTGTTTTTAATATAGTTAAATATATCATTTTTCCTTTATATTCAGTTTTCTGTTAGAAAGGTGTGCTCCACCCAACATTATATAAATGTCAGAACGATAATGTATAAATATTTCATAGCTTCCCTACCCTCCTCCAGGCCAAAAATATTCTGTATCTATTTACTTAGATCCCTGATTTTCTGTCATATTTTAAAATACTTGGTACAAAAAGCTGAAGAATCAGAAGGATCAAGAAAAAGGGTACATATGTATTTTACATATACAAAATGTATAGCCACAGAAGAGGAATGAGGAAGTTGAACCATACATTCTTGGTTTCTGAATGAATTTTGATTGGGAATTGAAGAGTGGAATAAATACCAAATTTTGTAGCTACAAGCTGTTGTACATGTGGAGGACATGGAGAATGGCAGAGATGGGGAGAGAATTTTTTTTTAATGTTTTGTAGCTCATTAAAAATGTACTTCTCTCTCTCTTTCTCTCTCTCTCTCTCTCTCACACACACACACACACACACACACACACACACTGTCACTATGGCCCATTGGTGTTTATTCAAGAGTGTTAAGATTTAAACTCCTTTCAATTCTCTTTTTCTGTATGGTTTCTGTTTAATGGTAATTCTATGGTAAGAGTAAATTATGAAACAACTTAAATCTTATTTTGATAAATGAATAGTAACCCGTTTTCCCCTAGTACTTTAATAACTATACAATTTATTTTAGAAACAAATGCACATAAGAGAAGGTAGATGTCCCTTCCTACCTATTCCCCAGTCTCTAACTTGCCTTTTTCAGGCAAATTGTGACCAGTTTCTTAGGAACCTAGAGATACTTAAGTGTAAACCATGTGTATGGTTTACATTACCCCCATGCTTTTATCCCTATTTACAGTAGCATACTACATAAATTCGGCTATTCCTTACCTCTATCCCTACTGAACACATTATTTGGAGATCATTCCTTATCTGTGCATAAAGATCTTCCCGGTTATTTTAGCACTAGCATAATATTATACTATATGAACACATCAGTGTATTTACCTAGTCTTTTCTTTCCCAGTATTTTACTGCTGTAATTGATATGTTGAACAAGCATACCTAATGATATACTCAAAATAAAACTTTTTCTCCCATTATCCATGATAATCCCAAATCCAGAAGTATTTCTTTAGAATAACACCTCTTGCCTTTGTTCGAAAACACTAGCTGTTCTCATGGGTTTTCATTTTCAGTCAAAAATACAGCCTCATTTCAGAAGTTATAATCTTTATTTCCATGTAACAGATCAAACCCCTGAACTTGACTTAGTGTCTTGTTAGCTACTGGTAAGAAGATTGCCATAGGAAAGGGACCTTTGTCTGCCTCTCTTCCTTACATGATTCCCCTGTTAGTTGAGATTTCACTTCCCACAAGAGTCAAGATGGGGGAAAGGGTGAGTAAAGGTAAAGGAATGAGGTGATGGTTATCATTGTTTGGGTGATTCTGAGTTCTCTGTCCCTAGCTGATGGCTCAGCTGCTTCCTTCTCTTAAGGAACTATGTGTGATTGTTGGAAGTGTTCTAGAAAGTTGCTCTTCCCTGCAGTTCTCCTGACCTGTTACTAATTGTTGTTTTAGACTCCTTTCTTGGCATTACCAGCTTTGTTCTACCAAGTTCTCCTTGGCCTATGGGGCAGCCCTATTGAATCAGGCCCAGGGACACCCTATGCTGGTCTTCAGTACATATCTGACTTCAGAAACACTCATATATCCCTTGTCCTAACACTCTCTGATCCCAACCCAGCTGCAACTGCAGGGTTTTGACTAAAGCTGCAAGACAGACCTTCTCTGATTTCTGGGTTTCTCAGAAGAGTCAGCCCCTGACCCCAGGCCATTTTAGCACCCCCAAACCTGGGGCAGGCACCAGCCTCCTTTTTCTCCCACTCCTGGAAAAGTCTTTTGAAGCTCCCCAAGAAGTTCCTTGAAATTCTCCTTCCTAGTCTCCATAGCAATCTTCCCTACTGGTCCCCCAAAGTTGAAGTGAAGACCCAGAAAGGCAACAGCTCTCTAAAGAATCCTCTCCTCCAAGCCCCAGTCTTGTAGTCTCAGACCTTATTTTCATCCTTGATGTGGCTGAGGAGCTCAAGAATCATTGAACAGATTCTTGGCCAAATTCCTTCATCAATCTATAGAAAGAAAGGGGTCTGTGGCACATTTACTTTGGTGTCCTGAACCAAGAAAAGTTCTCTTCTAATATTTTGTTACACGATCATAAATAATACTGCCATTAATATTCTTGTCCAAGGATATTTATTTGTACACATGGGCCAGTATATCTACATAAAATACCAGATGAATTAATAGAAAAGGAATTGTGGGGCTAAAGTATATGGTCATCTCTTTGTTATTAAAATATTGATATAAGATATTGCCAAATTGTCCTCCAAAGGGTTATGCAAATTGCTGTGCACCAAAAATATAGGAGTGTCTGTTTCCCACCCTTTGAATAAGCTTCATATTTTACATTTAAGCCTTTGACCTACCTGAATTTATTCTGACACAAATTATGTTTTAACTCCTGATATCCCCTGCCCCAAAATATATTAGATAGAAAATGCAAATGTATTTATTGAAGAAATTCATCCATTCCCCACTGACTTAAAATGCCACTCTTATTTTGCAATACATTCTTGAATATTTTTGGACTTGTTCTGGGCTTTGTCTTTTTGTTTCACTGAACTGTTTTGTCTATTCCTGCACTAGTTCCATACGATTGTGATTATTGTAACTTTATTATAAATTTTAATATCTGGTAAGGATACTCCCATTTCATTACTCTCTTTTTTTCAAAAATTCCCTGGATCTTATCAAACTTTATTCTTTCAATGATTTTTAGAAACATTCTGCCTAGTTCTAAAAAATCCTATATGGATTTTGATGAAGATTACAAATAATTTATAGTTAAATATATGGGAAATAGACAATATTTAGTATTTAATATTCCTAAATAAGAACATAATATTCTTACTAGTGATTTAAAGAATTCAAGTGAGCTTTTTAATTTTCTTCATACAAATTTTTCCACATATTTCCATAAATCTAATTCCATGTTTATGTGACATTGCATATATTCATTGTTATTAAAATAAAGATCTTTTTCCCATTATACTTTCTAATTGCAGTTGATCCTTGAACAACACAGGTTTGAACTGCACTAGTCTGGACTTTTTGTATATAGTACTATAAATGTATTTTTCTTTTCCTTATGATTTTCTCAATAACTTTTTCTTTTCTCTAGCTTATTTTATTGTAAGAATATAGTATATAATACCTATAAATACAGAATATGTGTTAGTTGACTGATTATGTTATCACTAAGGCTTCCAGTCAATAGTAGGCTATTAGTAGTTAAGTTTTGGGGAAGTCAAAAGTTATATGTGGATTTTCTACTACATGGCGGTTGGTGCCCCTAAACGTCATGTTATTCAAGAATCAATTGTAGTTAATATTGGCATTAAATTTTTTCATTTTGAAAAATATTACTATTTCCAGTCATTTTAGTTTATCTTCTTGGGCCTTCTAAATAGGTAATCATATTATTTATAAATAGTGATAACATTATTAACTCTATTCCAAGATTTATACTATTCATTTTTATTTATTTATCCAGTTACCAAGGCTTCATCATCCACTACAAAGTTAAAGTTATGAACCCATACCTATGAATGTCTCTAAGGATAGACAATAGTTGCAAAGACATGTTAACGCAAAATGTTAAGTGGTTATTTCATAGGTTGAAACGTCTGTATTTTGGTAATATTTGCAGTAAACATCAGGAAAATCAGTAAAGCTAATTTATGCAACTTATTTAAGTCTATATGTCTATAATTACCCAAGTCAAGAAGTAAAAGAGCACTTACCCTCCTACTTCCAGTGATAATGGATTAATAGGGATGGAGCTTACCTTTTCCACCCTAAACAACTAGAAATTAGAAAAATGCATGAAATAACCACTTCCAGATATTAGAAAATAGGTAGCTCAGGAAGGACAAACAAACAAACAAACAAATGAGGGATTGAATTGGCTTTCTGCCTAGAGGCACCTTCTGGACCACAGAACACAGAGAGAATCGCAAGCTGTGTATGGCAGTCTCACTGAGTTGAGGAAACAGGAATTGGAATTCAAGGATGCTGAGGCAGCTAAACTATTGAGAGGAAGAATTCCCAGGTAGAGTAAACTATTCAGAAAAAGAGCTTGAGAAATATGCATAGGAATCCTTTTAGGAGTCTTTGATGAATACTAAAATGGCTGTGTGTAGAATAAAGCTCCATGAGAGTGGAAAAGAATAAACAGTGAATCAGAAGGTGAATAATTCTAAGATCTCAACCAGGGCTGGAAGAGTCCTTATTGAACATGTAGTACATTTAGTAGAGAGCCAAAGAAGAATCACACATTAACAGAAGGACTAAATCATAGATTAAAAGCCCACCAGAAAGGGGGCACATAGGTGGCTCAGTGGTTGAGTGTCTGCCTTTGGCTCAGTCATGATCCTGGGGTCCTGGGATTGAGTCCCACATCGGGCTTCCTGTGGGGAACCCCATTCTCCCTCTACCTATGTCTCTGCCTCTCTCTGTGTGTCTCTCAGGAATAAATAAATAAAATCCTTAAAAAAATTAAGAGCCCACCAGAAAAACGCTTTTAAAAAGGCCTTGAAAGGATCAAACTAAATCATTGGTAACTTTGCTGCCCACCACAACAAAGGCCAATGCTTTTTTAAAAAGACAACAACATCCTGAGTTTTAAGAATGTATTACTTACAATGTCCAACCTCCAATCTAAAATTTCTCGAGATGATTAGGAGCAGAAACGGGTCACCAATAATCAGGTGGAAATATCATTCAATAGAAAAATACCCAGATGGTATAGGTGAAGTAATTATTACTTAATATTTAACTATTTACCCTCTTAATAGTTATTATGAATATGTTCCATAATTTAAATTTAAAGAAAACCTGTATCTTAAATGTATTCCATAAGGCAGTACAATGCCATTTGAAGGTAGACCGAGAGATATATAAAAAACATGATAGGACAGCCCAGGTGGCTGAGCGGTTTAGCGCTGCCTTGGGCCCAGGGTGTGGTCCTGGGGTCCCAGGATCGAGTCCCCCCCGTTGGGCTCCCTGCATGGAGCCTGCTTCTCCCTCTGCCTGTGTCTCTGCCTCTCTGTGTGTGTGTCTCTCTGTGTCTCTCATGAATAAATAAATAAATAATCTTAAAAAAAACCGATAGCACTCTCTAATCTCTAAAAATAAAACAAAGAAGCTAATAATGGTGGAGGCAAAATAGAATAAAAAAATTCAAAGGAGAAAAAAATGAATAACTGGGACAAATAGAAAATAAATAAAAAGATGGTGGACATACAAATGGCCAACAGGTATGTGAAAAGGTGCTCAATGTCACTAATCATCAGGGGAATACAAATCAAAACCACAATAAGATGTTACTTCATACAGGTCATCATGGTTATTATAAAAAATAATAAATAACAAATATTAGTATGTGAAGAAAGGGAAATCCATATACACCATTGGTAGGAATATAAATATATACAGCCATTGTAGGAAATCGTATGATGATTCCTCAAAAAATTAAAACTATAACTACCATATGATCCAGCAATCCCATTTTTCAGTATTTATCTGAATATTTGCACACCCATGTTCATTGCAGCATTATTCACAATAGCCATGATATGGAAGCAATCTAAAAAGTCCTTTAATGGATGAATAGATAATTATAATATTGTTAATATAACATATCTAGTATAAACATGCTATGCAATGTAGATATATGTATGTATCTCTCGTCGCGAAATATTATTCACCCATTAAAAAAGGGTTTATTGAAGTTGTGGGATATAATTACAGCAGTACTTAGAGGTAAATTCATACCACTAACTGTTTATGCTAGAAAAAAAGAAAAGCCCCAAATTAATAACATAATTAGCCCATCTAAGAAGTTACCAAAAAAAGAGAGAGAGAAAAAAGCCTAAAGTTATTAGAAAAAAAATAAAGGTAAGAGCAACAAAAAACGTTATAGGAAACAAACACACAAAAGAAAATCAAAACAAAAGTTGGTTCTTTAAAAAGAATGTTTTTATTTATTTATTTATTTTTTAATTTTTTTTTTTTTAATTTATGATAGGCACACAGAGAGAGAGAGAGAGGCAGAGACACAGGCAGAGGGAGAAGCAGGCTCCATGCACCGGGAGCCCGACGTGGGACTCGATCCCGGGCCTCCAGGATCGCGCCCTGGGCCAAAGGCAGGCGCCAAACCGCTGCGCCACCCAGGGATCCCAAAAAGAATGTTTTTTAATTAGAAATCTCTAAATTTATCAAGAATAAAGGAAGACACAAATGACCAATATTAGGCATAAAAAACAGGGAGTTCATTTAGATCCTATATACACTAAAAGGTAATAAAATAATATTAGGAATTAGTTTATGACAGTAATTTTATGATAATTTGCAGCAAATGAATAAATTTATATACACAATAAATAAAATTCCAAAATTTGTATTTGTGATTAGAAATAGTACCACAGATAAAACTGCAGACTCACATGACTTCACTCATGAATTATATTTATTTCTATTAAAAAAAACTTATCTGACATAAACTCTTTCTTAAAATAGGGGAAGAAGTCAGTATTATCATAATGCTGAACTATATAAAAACATTGGAAGATGAAAAAATAACAGACCAATATCCTTCATGAACATTAAAAAAAATCCTTAAAAAATATCCTTAACAAAATACTAGCAAATTGAGTCTAGTAATACATACATAAATCATGACCGAGTGAAGCATTTTCCAGGAATGCAAAGTTGGTTTAACATTCAAAAATCCTATCAATACATTTCATCATATTAAAAATAAAGGTGATCATTTCTCAGCCTTTGGCTAAGATCAGGTGCAGCATCTGTTCTTATCAGTTTAATGTCTGATATATTATCTTTCCAGGGACAATATATTAAATAGATTTTTGGAGCAGGGAGATGGAATAGGAGCTTGCTCTGTCCAACCTGTGCATCAACCTGATATTGCAGTACCTTTAGGAATGGTGGACCCCCACCTTATTAAAAAATAAAGAAAGAAAATAAAAGTAAAGGTAAAAAATAATAACATTCAATCTATAAGGAAAAACACTTGACATAATGCAACTCCCATTCATGATTAGAAGTTCTCCACAAACCAGGAATCAAATATTTTTTAAAATCTAAGAAAAACCTATACCCTCCTTCATCAAACAGTAACAGAATACGTATTCTTCTCAGGCTTACATGAAAGACTGACCACCCAAGACTGACCACATTCTGGGCCATAAAACACACCTCAACAAATTTAAGAATATAAATCATAGTGTCTGCTTTCAGACCACAATGGAATTTAACTGGAAACCGGTAACAGATAACTGGAAAATACCAAAGCACATGGAAATTAAACAACACACTTCTAAATAACACATAAGTCAAAGAAGAAATTTCAAGTAAAATATAAAATATTTTGAAGTAAATGAAAATGAAAATACAGCTTTTATGAAAATTTGTGAAATATGATGAAATCTGTGCTTAGAGGGATATTTATATACATTAGGAAAGAAAAAAGATCTAAAATCAATAACCTAAGTTTCTGTTTTAAGAAACTGAAAAAAGACAAGCAAATTAAATAAAAAATAAACAGAAGTAAAATAAATATCAAGAATTGGAGCAGAAGTCAACAAAATTTAAAACAGGAAATTAATAGAGAAAGTCAAGATAACCAAAAGCCGTTTGAAAAGATCAATAAAATTAATAAGCCTCTCTCCAAGCTATCTAATAAAGAAGGAGAGGACACAAATTTCTAATACCATAAACGAAAGAAAGGATATCACTATAGATCCCATAGATATTAAAAGGATAATAAAGACATGGTGCAAGTGACTCTATGCCCCCAAATTTGAAACCTAGATGAAACAGACCAATTCCCTGACAGGTACAAATTGCCAAAATTCACACAAGAAGAAATAAACAATCTGAATAGGCCTATATCTACTAATGAAATTGAATTGATATTTAATAATCTTCCAAAACAGAAAGCATCAGGCCCAAATGGGTTCACTGTTTACTTCTACCAAACGTCTAAAGATACCCATTCTCTATAATCCCTTACATAGGGTAGAAGCAGGGGAAATAATTCAGAAGTAATGTTTTGAGGCTAGCATTTCCCTAGTACCCAAACTGAACAAAGACATTAAAAGAAAGAAAACTACAGGTAAATATCATGAACATAGATGCCAAAATATTCAACAAAATATTAGCAACTTGAATCCAATAATGTACAAAAAGAATTATACACCATGATCAAGTGGAATTTATCCCAAGTATGCAAGGCTGGTTCAACATTCAAAAATCAATTAACATAATCCATCATATCAATAGGCTGAAAAAGAAAAATCACATGATCATATCACTAGATGTAGAAAAAGCATTTGACAAAATCCAACACCTATTCATGATAAATGCTCTCAGTAAACTAAAATAGAAGGGAACTTCCTCAACTTACAATTAAACCTTTAAAAATACTACTTACAATAGGATCAAAGATATGGATAATTTAGAGATAAAATTAAACTATATGAAACACTGCTGAGAAAAAATTTTAACTTAAGTAAATGAAGGGAAAGATCACATTCATGTATCAGAAGACTCAGGATCATTCAAATGTATATTCTGCCCAAATCAATCTATAGATTTAGCTGCAAGCTCAATCAAAATTCCAGTAGGCTTTTAAATAGAAATTGACAAGTTAATTCTAAAATTTATATGGAACAGCTAAGGAACTAGGATAGCCAAAATGATTTTGAAAGAAGACCAAAATTGAAGGACTTAACAATACTTGATTTCAAGGCTTATTATATTATACTAGAAAAGAAGCCAGGTACAGAAGAGTATATATTACATGATTGTGTTTATATTAAACTCTAGAAATACTATCTAGAGAAATAGAAAACAAATTAATAGTTTCCTGAGGTCAGGGGCAGAGATAAAGGACAGAGGTTAACTGGGTAAAGGCACAAGTGAAACTTTCTAGGTCAATTATCTTCACTGTAGTGGTGGTTATGAGATTGTACACATTTGTCAAAAGTCATTGGCCCATACACTTAAAACATGTGCATTTTATTGTAAATTATACCTCAGGAAAATATAGCTTTAAAAAGAGTATTATTAAGATATCCCTATGAAAGATAAAGAACTGGTATATGTTTACATCATACTTCTAAATTCCTCCTCTCAATTTTTGCCAAAATAATTTGACATTTTTACTTTAGTTTTATCATTATCAGTTATATATATAAATATATATATTTAAAGATTTATTTATTTATTCATGAGAGACACAGAGAGAGAGGCAGAGACATAGGCAGAGGGAGAAGCAGGGCCCTGCAGGAGCCTGATGTGGGACTTGATCTCGGAACTCCAGGATCACGCCCTGAGCCTGAGCTGAAGGCAGACGCTCAACTGCTGAGCCACCCAGGTGTTCCATTTTTATATATTTTTTAATGTAACTAAGAAAGTAGTCCACTTCACAACAGTAATTGCAATAGTTTAAATTTAGTTCTGTGTCCATATTGCTTCAATAGTCACCAGTTTCATTTATAACGTGACTCTCTCATTTGTGAACTTTCTCATTTTATCTATTTCTTAATTGGATTACATTCTTAAGTAAGTTTTTTTTCCATAGAAGATAGGTCTGTGGTATTTTTCCTGAATATGTATGTAAATAAAAATGTTTTCTGTTGTCTTAATACACAAATGACAACTTACCTTATATATAGAATTCTTGAATCTCATTTTTTTCTTCAAAATTCTGGATAAATTTCTAGTTTTCTCAGTTACCTAATGTGGCAAAGAAATATGAACCAACTTTGATTACTTTCAATCTTGAAAAAAAATCTCTCTTCCTTTGCTTTCAGACTCTTACAGACTACTAGTTTTCCACATTTCTCAGGATTCACCTTCCTACACTCTTTTGTAATACTTCTTCCTCCTCTGCTTGTTAATATTGGTGCTCCCAGAGACTCTACCTAGGGCCTCCTTTCTCATGCCATACCAAGGGTCATAAATCCAGTCAATAAAAGAACTCAATAAAATAAATAATTTTCTTGGAAAATACAAATTGCCTTAAGAAATTCAAGAAATATAATGCCTTAAAAGACCAATAATTAAGGAACAAATTGAAAAGGTTGATAGAGAACTATCTCAAAATATGGTACAATGACTGTTTTATCACTTAAATGTTCATGGAATTGAGGATTTCCATGATACATAAACTTTTACAGAGAATAGAAAGATATTTTTATATCCAGTTGATTTCATAATCATAGATTAATCATGATACAAAAACATGAGAAATATAGTAACAAAACAAAATGCCTACCAATCAGGTAGAAAATCAGATCAAATCAGATCAAATCTAGCCCAAATAGTATCAGCCCACTGTTAGAGGAATTTGTAAGACATGATAAAGTAACTATAGCAAAAACGATACTCAAACTCAGTTCAAACATCAACTTGAGCTACTCAATGACCACACACCTCTCTACACAGATTAATGGTCTCACATAAAAAGAATCATGCCCACCTCTGGGCAAAAGTACTATTTATCTCAGTCTCTGCTATTTTTCTACACACCATGTACAACATTCAACAAAAGTTTACAAGAAACACAAAAAAGTAATAAAAAAAATTGTCAAGAGATAAGGCAGTCAACAGAACTAGACCCAGAGATTACCCAGATATTAAAGTGATCAAATAGGAACTTTAAAATAATTGTGATTAATATTTTAAAGGACCTAATGGGAGAAGTGGACAACATGCTAAGGGGACTTCAACACTGAGGTTAAAACTATAGGAAAGTCAAATAGAAACACTACAGATGAGGGATGTGATATCTGAGCTAGAGAAGCATTCCTTTGGCAGGTTTATCCATAGACTAAATGCAGAAGAGAAAAGAAAAAGAATCACTGAACTTAAAGACAGCTTAATAGACATTTTCCAAACTTAAGTATTAAAATTCCAGAAGACCCAAAAGCTGTAGGACAATATCAAATTGGAGTCCCAAAAGAAGAGAGAAAACTTGGAAAAAAAAATATTTGAAGATATAGTGGCTGATAACTTTTCCAAAATTACTGAAGGACAACAAACACAGATCCAAGAAACTCAGAGGAAAAACAAATATTAAAAAGAAACAAATAAAATCTAAACATATTAGTCAAACTGCCAAAATTCAAAAATATTCCCTGTATTGGTTTAGGGTTTCAGTGAGATTGCAATAAAAATTCCAGTGAGATTTTTGATAGAAATAGGCAAAGTACCCCTAAGCTATATATGAAAAAGCAAAGGAAAACTGAAATAACCAAAATAATTTTGGAAAAGAAAGTTGAAAGACTCATACTATCTGATTTCAAGACTTAATATAAAACTATAATTATCAAAATGGTAGTATTGGTAAAAAGACACATAGATTAATAGAACATAATAAAATCCAAAATAGACTCTCATGAATTTCATTGATTTTTGACAAAGGATCAAAAATAATTCATTAGAAAAAAGATAACATTTCAACAAATGGTGCTGAGATGCTTGGGCATCCACATGCAAAAAAAAAAAAAAAAAAAAACAAACCCCAAAAACGAAACCTAACTTCAATCCCTATCTCACTTCATATGAAAATTAACTCCAACATATCATAGCTCTAAATGTAAATTATAGAACTATAAAACTTCTAGGGAAAAGCTCTGGAGAAAATCTTTGTGATTGGATTGGACAAAATTGTTAAACTATGAGTTTAAACATAATCCACAAAAGAAAAAAATGATAAATATTGGCCTTCATCAAATTAAAAAATTCAGCTCTTCAAAAGACTCTTAAGAAAAAAGAATGCAGGTGTGGAGAAAATATTTACAGTATATATATATATGATAAAGAATTTTTATCCAAAAATTGTAAAGAATTTTTATAACTTAATAGGAAGACAACCTAATCTAAAAATGTGTTTGAAAATAATCTAAACACTGAGCCAGAGAAAATATATGGGTGGCAAATAAGCACATGAGAACAGGCTCAGTATCATTAATCATTAGGAAAATGTAAGTTAAAACCACAATGCGATATCACTACACCCCTATTGAATGGCAAAAATTTTAAAAATTAACATTACTGGGGTACCTGGGTGGCTCAGTTGGTTAAACATCTACCTCTTGGTTTCAGCTAAGGTCATGATCTCAGGGTGGTGAGATTGAGCCCTGCATCAGGCTCCACACTCGAGTATGGTTCACAATCTGCTTCAGATTCTCTCTCCCCCTCCCTCCTCCTCTGCCCCACCCACATGCACATACACACTCTCTCTCTAAAATCAATCAATCAATCAATCAATCTTTAAAAAAATAACTAACATTACCAAGTGTCGCAGAAGAATGTTATTGATCAGAACTCTCAAACATTGCTTCTAGAGATGCAAAATAGTCCAGCCTCTAGGAAAACAATGTGGCAGCTTCTTATAAAATTAAAAATACAGTTAATATCTAAACATGATTCAGGGATTCTGGATTCCTAGGAATTTACCCAAGAAAATGAAAACATATGTCCACCAGTGACTGATCGGTAAACTTTTAGGAGCTTTAATCATAACTGGCCCAAATTGGGTAGCCCAGGTGGCTCAGTGGTTTAGCACCTGCCTTCATCCCAGGGTGTGATCCTGGAGACCAGGAATCGAGTCCCACGTCAGACTCCCTGCATGGAGCCTGCTTCTCCTTCTGCCTGTGTCTCTGTCTCTCTCTCTCATGAATAAATAAAAGCTTTAAAAAAATAATTGGCCCAAATTAGAAATAATCCAAAGGTCTGTCAACTGGTAAATGGGTAAGAAAATTGTTATATCCATATAATGGAATAGTACACAGCTATAAAAAAGAATGCAAGAGTGACACATGCAAAATATGAATGAATTTCAAAAGCATTTGCGAAATGAAAAAAGCCAGACACAAAACACCACGTACTATATTCCACTTATTAGACATGGTATAAAAGGCAAAACTCTAGGAATAGGAATCCCCTGTATCCCTGCAAATTCACATACATAAATATTCTCCAGGTTAATTCTCTCCCATGCAAAATCACTTATGCAAAAGGAAACTTAAATGAAAAAACTCAGGCTCCAGCTTAAAGCCCCTTAGGATGCAGAAAAATGTCCATCACCATGTTATTTGTAACATACACTTAAAGGAAGTGGTTGGATGAATAACCATTGAAAGAATGCAGCCATTCAATCACGTGATGGAGAATGTTAATCACAAAAGAAGCAGATGGCATATAGGTAAGAAGATAGGATACAAAATGGAAACACTACGAGCTAACAACTATTGAACATCTCCTATGCATTGGACACTTATCTCAGGACTTTATGAATATTATTCCACTCAATTCTGGCAAATACCATATTGTTATTGTTGTGTTGTTGTTGTTATCAGTTGTGGGTTCTCAAGCTCGAGAAACTTGATGTAACAGGCGTAAGTGATAGAGCTGAGATTGGAGCCCGGGTAGTCTCTTCCAGACTCAGAATTCTAACTGATACAATTTAGTATCTATCCTGCGTGACAGTAAACCTCTATTTCTTAAAAAGCACATGTAGGCCTGGAAGCAGCTGAACCAGAATATTAACAAGTCATCTTCGGGTGGCGGTTACAGACAGCTTTTATTTTGATATTTTGCTTCTCTCTCTACTTTTCAAATGTGTTCTCCAGCAAGAGTGTGATGTGTATAAGAGTAGAATAACACGTGTGATTTACATTGATGAGGACTTAGTCTTGTCTAAAAGGTTGCCTCCTCATGAGACTCGACCTTCTAAGACTGAGGTCTAGGCTCTGTAAGTCCAAGTGTGGCACCCTGCACTCTCTCTGGCTCACTCTCCTTCTGTGTCACCCCACTTCAGAAGTCTAGGATGAGCAGTGAAGCGCTGTCTCCAGAGAAAAGCCTTCCAGCCGCTTCTGCCAGGCGTCCTGGACAGCAGCCTGAGGGAGGCCGGGTGAGGCCAGCTCCCCCTGAGTCTGATGCCGGCAGGGCTGGCCCAGGGTCCTCAGCTGAGCCCAGGAAGCAAGGACCCAGGTCTCCCCCACTGGAGGTGGGATGGGTGAGATGCTAGGAGACAAGGAGCCTTGAGGCAGTGGTGGCAAACATTAACAGGAGAAAAGACCTGTTTGATTAAGCCACGTCTCTCCTCCCCAGAACCCCCCTTCCCTCCCTGAGCTGTATTCAAACCCCATTGCATTTGGAGGGAAATCCAACCCATGTGTTTCTGATTCATTTACACTTAACTCATCAAAATGCTGTTTTGAAAGAGGCCATTGGATGGTCTACAAAGTCTGAGCAAAGCTCCCCGCCGCTGCGGGCTGGTTATGGACTCACCAAATACCCCTTCTAATCCACCAGGCCTGTGGGCAGGCTCTGCACCGCGGTACAGGCTGTCTGAATGTCTGCTCCCCAGCCTTGGCCTCCTTGGAGCCCTTCCCCAAAGCCTTCTGCCTCTTGTGAGTTCTCAGGCTGCCTGCGAGGGCATGAGAAACTCACCCAGCCCCCAGGGAATGGCACAAAATGTGCTGCCCTTCCCAGACGAGGCTGGGTTTGAGATGAACCCATAGAGCAGAACGCAAAAGAAGGGAACTAATAGATCTCAGGCCCAGGGAGTATATTTTAGGTCGCAGTGGTCTGCGTGGGGCCTTCCCATCATAGTGGGTGCAGCACTCATCTCAGAGGTGAGTGATGACAAGACTAAGAAGTCTACCTTGCTGCCCAGGCATGCCTCTCCCACCAGAGTCTGAACCTGCACTGTCTCCCCAGTCTTGGACCTCTCTGGACTGGGTTCGAATGAAGTACTGATCTTCCAGAAAGAGCAGGGCACCGAGTCCATCGTCAGGGCCCTGCAGGTGTGCTTGGGTCAACGTGGCATGGTGCTCAGTGTCAACCACGGGTACAAAATCAAGTTCTCCTAAGCAGACATTTGGAAGACATTAAATCAAAAAATGGTTGACTCAGATGCAAAGCACGCCCAAGCTAGAAAAGGCCTTGGAGATCTTTGTGGTCCAACCCCCACGTTTACAGATTGATCCTCACGAGATCCCCTCCAGGAGGCTTTGGAGGAAGCCAAGCTCCTCCAGCTTGCTGCTTTGGGAGAACATGGGGTGTGGTCAGAAGAGACGAGGAAGGCTGGGCCTCCTCCAAGCAGGGCTTAGACGAAACACGTGGGAAGCAAGAACAGAACCAAGAGTGGGGACCTGGGTCCTTTTGTGCCCCCATCACAATGGGTTTTAACCTTTACATAACCCCCTTCCCTCTGTGCATATTGCTTCTTTTCCCCTGTGATTACTACTAGCAGGGAAAATTCTTCAGAACCTGCCATGAAGACATGGACAGTCGGGGACTAGAAGGCAAGCAGTGCCCTGTTGGGAGCCATGGGGGGAACAGAAGGAGCTGACCGAGACAAGAGGACGGAAGATGAATAATGATAGTAATGACCGTTTATTGGGAGAATTTCTTCAATTGTGAAGCTCAGAGAGGTTCAGTAATTTGCTCCATTTCACACAGCTACTAAATGTTGGCATCCGAGTTCAAATCCACATCTGCCTGTCTCTGAAATCCATGTAACCCAACAAATAGGGAATGGGAGGACAGAAGGGAGAAGCTAGATTTGGCTCTGTGCTCCCTGGCATGCCGGCTTGATAATCAAGAAAGCTCCCAGAAGGAGGTGCTGTTGTGCAGAGTCTGGAAGGAGAGGAGGAGCGTGGTTTATTGTGGAGGGGAGGAGGGTGGTCCAAATGGAGGAATCAAGGTGTGTGCCAGTTGGGGTGCTCCGTGGCTCTGGGCACTGATGGTATATGGTGGTTGCACCTGGAACCCACCAGCAGGTGGCAGTATTTCAGAACAAGAAGGTGACCAAAGTAGGTTAGGACCCTAGGTTAGTAGTTACTGAGCTCTTACTAGGTGCCAGGCATTGTCATAAATGTTTTATAAAGAGCATCTCATTGAACCTTCACAGCAACTGTATGAGGTAAGTATTATTATTAGCCTTGTTTTACACATGAAAAGGGTTTAGTGACTTGTTCAAGGCCACAGATCTGGAGATAGGGGCACCAAGATTCTTAACGTAGAAGTCTAACTCCGGATTCAGAGCAGTGCACAGCTGTCACATCTCAATCCGCAAGCTCCACTGAATTTCCACCATGGGTGCCCCACCGTACTGGGCACTAGAGACTGGACAGCATGTCTGCTCCTGCTGCCCCATTGATAGCTCAAACGCCCTGGGATGGGGCAGGGAGGTCCTTAGAGGGAGCAGGTATAGGGCCGGCCACTGACCAGGTCCTCCAACCTAACTCAGGTCTGGCTGCTCCGCTCACAACTGAGCAGCCTTGGACATTAATGGATGTCTCAGTTTTGTTCATCTATTCATAGTTGGGTATCACGGCAACATCATAAGGATTAAAAGGAACAAGAATCAGGCATGGCGTGGGTAGTGCCATGACCATGAATATCAAACACAAAGGGCACCAGGAGCCCAGAAGAGGGCCATCCAAGTGGGTTTCTGAGGCTGAACAACAGCAGGCTGCAGGAGGCTGAGCCCGAGAAAGCATGAGGACTTGTGGGCGGTGAGGGGAGTTCAGTGTGCATCTCCCCATCCATGGAATCAGGCCTTGGGAAATATTAGAAGACTGGGAAGTGTGGTCTTCAGAGGGCTAAACAGGGCAGTAGAGGATTCAGAGCACCCTGGTCAGCATGCCGCCAGCCAGCAGGCATCTGTCTCATGGACATGCTAAGGGCCAAGCACTAATCTGGAGTTGGCTCAGCATGGGCTTTTCTTCCTGCCCTGTACATGCATCCTGTCACTCTTTTGCCATTGACTGAATTAAGCTCCACCCAGACCCACCACCTAGCTCTGCCCAGCAGTTCTTCTGGAACCACAAGCTCTGCATAACCCACTCTACCTGTGACCCCACCAGTCACATCCTCAGAGTACCCCCATCAGGGCAGGAGATGGCTACACAATTTCCATCCCAGGAGTGGTTGAGTCATTCAGAGAAGGTGAATGCCTCAGGACACTGTGATAGATGAGGGTTGTGGGCAGACATGTAGAGTTGGGACCCATTGGCCTGCAAACACAGTGCCACCCGAGGTTGCTCAGGCAGCAGGACCCACCTCTCCTCTCTGCTTCCATTTCTGACTTTCAAGTCTTCAGAAGCAGCACTGAGGGCAACCTCTCGCTCTGCTCCAACAACCCCAGGCCTCCCTCCAACTCTCCCTCCCCCCCATGCTTCTAGCCTTTCTTCTCAAGATATTGCAGGAACAAAGGCTACTGGCTCTTCAGGGTGGAGGGTGATGGGAGTGCATGTCTGGCTCTGGCGTTATCTGCACAGAGGCGCATTCCTTCCCTAGATCACCCCCCACCCAGAAACCTCATCCTTCATTCCATCTATGCACAGCTGGGGCTGGGGGAGGCCACGACAGGTGGGCCAGCCTCGGAGGTGGGTGGGGATGGGGTGCCACGGCCTCTTCTCCACCCTCCAAACAAGACAGATATGTCCCCTCTGAACATGCTGGGGGAGATTATTTTAACAAGCACTTTTGTACCAGGAAATCAGTGTGTTTAACCTAACAAGCAA
Organism: Vulpes lagopus; assembly: GCF_018345385.1. Classification (NCBI taxonomy): domain Eukaryota; kingdom Metazoa; phylum Chordata; class Mammalia; order Carnivora; family Canidae; genus Vulpes; species Vulpes lagopus. The sequence goes on from NC_054828.1 coordinate 83,150,014, forward strand.
AGAACAGCCCAGTGGGGCCCATAAATCTCGTTCCCACCTATTAATTTTACGGCCTACATAAAGCAGTGTTGAAGTCCAAAGTATATGTGACCTAAAAAGGCATTGCTCATTCTGACACATATACGACGTGGCCAGGACTCGAACCCTGACCCTGACCCTCGCTCCAGGAAGCCAACTCCCAAGCCTCACAGGGTGCAGGGGCTCACAACTGCAGAAACCTGCCCAGCCTCCTCTTGGAAGAACAGGACAGCTGGAGGAGACGGCTGGGGAGGAGGCTGGAGGATGCAGCTATTCCTGAAGCCCTTGATCCGAGACTCCTACCACCTCCAGGGCCTCTACATGGAGCTGTATAGGTTGGTCGTTGCCCAAAGGCACCCAGACAAGAGGATAAGTGAGGGCTGAAATCCAGCCTATACTCTATTTACCATGCCTTCTGGGTCAGGGATGTGTCTACCAGAGCAGGGCATTTTTAAAGATCCACTGGATGGGCAGCTGTGCTCATAGCACCCTTGGATTATCCTAACTCTTTCAAATATCAACCCCAAATCTAATGACTCACTGTACCCCCAAAGCAATTACATAGCCCTCCTGTCAGGTAAATCCTGGTTGTTGACTCCTGACTTCAGTTATGTGCCAACCCTTAGTGTGCTTCGGTTGTCTCACTCACCATGTAAGGACGGATGCTGGGTCACTCTGGCCACCCCACAGCAACGACATATTATCCCCCACAAATTCATCAGGACAGGAGCCACCCCAATAAGACCTAGCCCTAAGCCAAGCCACCTCAATCCCTCATGGGCCCCACGATGGAAGAAGAGCTTGAAGACCCCAAATCCCAATGCACACTTGCCCAGCCACATGCTGAGCTCCCAAAGTGCACAGCTGTGCTCAGTAGCTCCTGTTTGCTCCCCTATCCCACCCTAGATTCATGGTCCAGCTTGTTCGCCTGGGAGGCTCACTTCCAGGCACATTTGCCCTCTGGTTTCCACCCTGGTTCACACCTCAGAGCTCCTCTGGGCAAAGTAAAGGAGGAGAATCCTGGGGCCAGAGACACACACTCTCCATCATGGTGTTTTGCTTTATCTGGGAAAGTCATTTAAAATTCATGCTCCCATAATATATCTTTGTTAGCTTTATTATAAAAATGTTTCTCTTAGGTCAGGTTCCCCAGAAGCAAACCTGAGACAAGGATATGGAGGCAGGTCATTTGTTTTGGTCCATGATCCCAGGAAGCACCCTATGGGGGTAGGGATGTGAACTGGGGAAGGGAAGGAAGCCCACATGGGCTATATTAATGAACTAGGGGCTGCTTACTTTAGGGAAGGGGCTCAGCCCTGCTGAGAGCCTGTAGCTGGAGTGGTTAGCCATCGGTTCCTACCTGTCCTGTCATTAGTGCTGGGCTATCACTAGGGAGCAGTAGCTCCAGGCATTTCTGGGGATTGCCTGGTGAAGATGGAACCTGCACCCACAGTCTGACAGCATCCCCAAGCAGAGCTGCAGGTGCCTGAGCAAAGTACTATGGGCATTTCAAGGTACATTGACTATGGAGGGAGTGTGGGCCGGGCAATGTTAACATCTGCTACAGTGTTTTGTTCAAATATTCAAGTAAGTTTGATCCCTAAACTTCCCCTGGCCTCAGCATTCTCCAAGAAGGCCAGTTTGAGAAGCCGACATCCAGAACTCTCCACCCTAAATAACTCCCCATACACAGTCTTTCCAACAACTCCTATGATCTTTTCTTACCCTCGTAGTCATATGCTGGCCTGCGTCATGACCTCCAAACCCCACCTCACATGGAACCCAGGGCCCGAGTCATGAGCCGATCCCAGTTCAGCCTTGGAGTCTCTGCTTATGAGACTTCCTTCCTCTGGGAGTCTTCCTCAGGAGACCACTTGTTCTTCCCCACCCCCAACTTCATCCAAGCCCTACCGCCTCCAACTGAAGGTCAATATGAATGATACAACCAACTGATCCTTAAACACACACTGACCCTCAAACCCGGCTGTACGTTGACCCTTCAGTCTAATGACACAACTTTACAAAGGCCCACACACTAAACTATATCTTCAGTCCTCAACCATGGTTGACCCCAAATCATACTGATCCTCCAGTGCCAACAACACACTGATGCTTTAGTTCCATCTTTGGCCACACAGTGACCCACACTGACCTACAATCACACTGGAATATGTAGTCCGGGCACATATTACCATTGAAGTCAATCACACTTGGAGACACCCAGCCCTTAATACACACCAGCCCCCAGGTCCAAAGAGGACACATGCTAACCGTCTAAATGCAACAAGATGCCAATCAATCAAGCACAAAGAATGCTGGCCACCATTCTTTCCAACCACACGCTGCCTACCAATCCCAACCATTGTCTGTCACTCCTATCTCAAGCCCTACATGAATGCCCACCACCCAATTAGGACTGCTGACATAGACACCACAACCTGAACACTCACTGACCTTATGAACTTCAGCCAAACAGTGACCTCAGTCCCAGTAATGAACCTCAATCAAATAATGGTCTTAATCCCAGCTACCCCATAATCAGTCACTCTGACCCCCAAACAGGGCCACACCCTTAACCCCAGAACTTCACCTCACAATCAGCCCTGATGAAGAATGATCCACCAAATTTAACCTCAGAGTGATCCTGTCTTGAGCATACACAGACCATCAAACCCCATCCATGTTCTTACCCTTAGCCCAAAGTCATACTGATCCCAACCTGACTGCAAGCTATATACCCTCTGCCAAACTTTACTGCTCCTCCACAGAAAAGGCACTCTGATGGCAGCCCCAATCCACCCACTGTTCATTGATTTACCCCTAGCCACAGTGAACCCCTGGCTACACTGGGGCTTCAAATCCTGTATACATACTAACCCACCACAAAATATTTCCAATCCAGCCTCACTCTATCCCCTTCAACCTCCCCACACCTGAACCATACATCACACGAGTTCAACTGTACTTTATTCTCTAACACAGCCTCACCCTACAGACCTGTGACACACACAGCTAGCAACCACAGGGATGATATTCATAGAGGGATCATCTCCAGGCTCCTGCATGCAGCAGCCCCTAAACCTGGACACTTGATACTGTCCTTTATGTCATGTCTCCATGACTCACAGAAGGCACCAGGAGATTTTGCCCAGCAACACTGGGATAACCAGCTACATTCCTTCCTCCTATTATTTATATGTCCAACTTGACATATTTCTCTCTAACTTTGAACATACTGACCTCTTCCATGGGGTACAATTCCCTTGTGCCAGGTTCAGGTCTCTAGGGAGCCATCCTGGACAGCTACACCGAGTTGGGTCACACAAGTTCTGTGCAGGCTACTGGGTAGATGGGTCAGGAGCCTGGGTGATTATCCTGCTCACTAATCTCAATTGGTCACTTCCCCTTTCTGGCATCCTATACATCAGGGGTTAGCAAACTAGTGCCAGCAGATCGAATCTGGCCACGCCCCATCTCATTTTCATGTTGTGTATGGCTGCCTTCACAAAACAATGGCAGACATGAATAGTTGCAGCAGGAACTGTATGAAGCTCAAAGGTGAAAATATTTACTATCTGGCCCTTACAGAAAAAGTTTGCTAACTCTGCTGTGTATCCCCTACCTTTTCCCCAGAGGTTTAATCACACTGGAAGATTCTGTGTGTGAAGGCTTGGATACAAGACCCTTCCCTTCCTTCTCTGGGCTTCTCCAGGAAGATGCTCCTTAATGATGTGTGGATTGTTCACTATGGTGATAATAAAACCTATGATTGCCTGCCCCCCAACCTGTGGAAGAGGGGCCAAAGAAAGATCACAGAGTCAGAGAAAAGGCCTTAGGGCTTGGGTAGCAAAATTGGGATGTCCCAGTCTCTCTGTTTATTGTGGAGGTTCTTCCAACATTATTGCTTTTGTTTATTGAAACCAACCCCCATGGCGCTCACCACCCTTGGCAGTAGGCCCAGGCCTGCCCAGGCCCCAGCCTGCCAGTCCTGGCCAAGAGAACTGGGGGTGGAGGGAGCACTGGCCAGGCCCCATTCCAGGAGCCCTGCTTGCTTACAGCCTAAGGCACTAACCCCCAACCCCTTCTTAACGTCTTGCTTACAAGACAGCATTTGGAGACAATTTCTCATCAGACCTTCTTGTAAACATCCTCCTGGATGAAGCAAGCCTGAAAGAGCCCTTATTAGAAACACCTGCGCCAGACAACGGGCCCAGTGAATGACAGCTTGCAGAGCTGCCACTGGCCCCCCTGCCAATCCTGGGGCTGGTGAAGTGGGTGGGATGGGAAATGGGAATCAGGGTTGTAGGGGGGCAGTCTTTTCCCTGCCTTTCCCCTCCTCCCTAAACCCCCAGAGGGCCAGTGTTGCTGAGACAGGGCCCTTCCCACTGTGGTGTGAAAGGGTGTCAGGAAGGCTCGGTGGACAGGAATCTCTCATCAGCTGGTTCTTGTGGTGCCGCAAGCTCCCCCCATTAGTCACCTCTCAGATCTCGGAGTTAGTTATTGGCCTCTTCAGGTTCTCTAAACAAGATGGCAGCCACACTTCTTTGTCATCCATACACACCCAGAAGAGTGAACCTGCTGAGTTTCTTACCACTTGAAATGAATGAGACCATTCAAGACTTCCAGCATTGCCCAAGTTCAAGCAGAGATAGAAGAGAGGCAGATAGAAGTTTACCTATGTGGAATTCCTAGGATGGAATAACCTTGACTGCCAGCAAAAAATACAGAAGAAGCAAAATCTGAGTCCAAAGGCCACATCTTCTTCTGTAAAATAGTCTCAAGCCATCTTCCTTGCTCCAACCAAACATTTTGGCAGGTGGTGATCCAAATCCCCATTGCTAGGGAAGCAGCAGAAAAGAGAAGGAGAAGGGGGAAGAGAGACTATATAAATTGAGCCCTGAGCTCCCCAGAAATCAATTCTTGTACCGTGAGCATTGGTCTGTGATGGGACCTTCCAGCACTCCCTGCACCCCTCCACTCCCTCTGCACCTGGAACTTGTGGCCAAGCACCTCTGCACCTCTTCCTGCAATCCTGCTCACAGATTCTCCCTGCCACTTGTCTACAGATGCATCCCGGGACCAGCCACGGCTAGCTGGTGCTCTGGGCCATCCCTCGGCCCTTGTGGCGGGCCTGGGAAAGGATCTTCTCTACTTTTGGGGTGAGACAGACTATACTTTCAGGGATCCTTTCTATACTTTTTACTACTTCTGGGGCTGGACACCCTGGTGAGGCACCCTTGCTAAGTCTACATGGTTAGTTCTAGAGGGAGGAGAGGCATGAGCATCTCTGTCTCTCTCCCTGAGCCATGTTCCCACCACCCCTCACCCCGACCTTCCTCCCTATGGACCACAGAGCTCCTGAGTGAGACTATGTTGGGGGAGATCACGAAGGACCAGTCTTTAATGAGTGGGGCAGAAAGAGGAAACACGGGGCTCCATGAAATAAATTAGTAAAATCTCGATTCCGATAAATCCAGTTGCTTAAAAAAAAAAAAAACAAAAAAAAAACAGCAACTGGTAGGAAAAGAAAATGTAATTTATGCCTATTGAAAGGAGGCCAGGTTTAAATTGATGAAGTCTCCTGTTTATGTAATAAATCCATTTCCATTCATGTCACCAATATATTTATCCACACATCCTGGTCCAAGTCAAATCTTCATTATTTTATTATTCAACGGGGGGCAGAGGGGAGGGCAGGGGAACAGAGTTCTGTGTCGAATTAATAAAGTCTCACTCTCTCCCCCAGATCCCTCCTTGCACAGGGACAATTTATTCCTAAGAAGAAGGCAGAAGAACTGGATGCAATTTATGTGCTTTGAAAGAGACCCAAACATAATTAGGCAAAGTCTCAAGTTCACCGAGAAATAAATCCCAGAGAAAGTAGCCAGGGGTAAAATTTACGTTCCCTGAAAGTCTGAAAGCTTCTCTCCCACAGGCCTCCTGCCCCTCCCCCAGGCCACCGGGCTTGGTTCCTAGTTCCCCAAACTCCACCAGGCCCCAGGGGTTCTCTCCAGTGCCCCCGCTTCCCACAGGGCGCTCCTGCAGGTCCCCAGGGATGCTCATGCTGCCTGTCCACCCCCCCAACACATACACACCCCTCAGACCACTCACTGTCCATTCACTCCAGTTAGAACAAGTATAGGAATGAGGGGCTTCTTAGCCTGCAGGGGCCTCTGCCCCAGAGAAATGAGGCTTATGGGGGTGCCTGTACCTCCACACCCAACAGAGGCTCTTCCTGCAGAAGCGGAAACCCTGCAGGCAGCCCCTCTTCCAGCTCCAGGGGTCTCACTTTACTATCAAGGCTTCAGCTTCCTTATTTCAGGAGGGACGTCTAGGAGATAGTATGCCCTTGCCCCAGGAGGTGGGATGTTTGGTGTTTGGGCAACCACCAGGGTGGTTCAGGCTTTTAAAGCTATCTATTTGGAGACTCAAGTGTGGCTTCATGGAAGACAGCAAGCTGGTGGGGGCTGTTTCCCCAAAGGGGAAGCCGGTGAGTGGGGGTGAGCAGAGCAAAGCACCCCCCACCCCGGGAAGGACAGGGGCTGCCTGGGGCTCTGTATGGGGAGGGCAATAGGAGGTGAACCTCCATTCCCCTCCCCCACTCACCAGACAAGGCCATAGGAATGAAAGATGCCTCTAGGACTGATTCTGCCCAGCGGAGAGGCTTCTGGGCACACACAGCCAGCACATGAAGGCTCACGTGTCTTCAGAGAGACCACGGGAATGTAACCTTAGTCCAGCCTTCCTTAAGGTTCCCCCCAGTAAGGAGCTACACTCAGGGCCCATCCCTCGCCTGGCTTTGTTCCCCCAAGAAACAGGCTTTCCTGCTCTTGGCGACCAGGTGAAAGCACTTGGGAGGGTGCTGGAAGGTGAGGTGGAGGTCTGAACAGAGCCTAGGCCCTGACCACAGAGAGAGGACAGACATAACAAGTAATCAGTAGGAAAAATCAACAGGACACTATGTGGGGTGATGGAGTGAGGGTGGTTCCTGGGTTTCTGGCAAGAGCATCTGTGTGACCAACTGGTGATGCTATTGGCATCACCAACTGGTGGGGACGGTTGAAGGAGAAGGAGCCAGGTGGTACCAAAAATGATGCATTTACCTGGAAGAAGAGGAGATCTGGGGGAAAAGCAGGGATTAATTTGGGTTCAGTTTGAAGCAAGTGAGTTGGCCTAGACTGCCAACCCCAGAGGTGGGAGGAGACAGAGGGGTGCTATTAGAAAGGGGGACACCCCCAATAGCGTCCAAGGCTGAGAGAAGACGAGGCACTAAAGATTGAGATGCCTCCATCACTGGTAGTGGAAAGTACTGCTGACTTTTTGTGGGAGCCCTTCCAGAGGAGTGAGGGGACAGAGGCCAGACCTCAGCAGATGGAGGCAGGGAGCCTCAGCCTGTGTGTGGCTCTGAGGATGGATTTAACTTTATAGGCTGAACAATGACTGACCTGGCATCACAAAACCAAGTGCTGGGGGAGAGTCTTGGAGAAGGTGTGAGGGGGCTGGTTCTCAGAGCAGAAGGCTACTGCACCCTTGGAGAGCATGCAGGGCACTTTTTCCTCCAAGATGGTAGGGAAGGTGGCTCTAGACATGAGATGGAGGGCTATGCCCAGGTTAGGGAAGTGCAGGGAAGTGGCCTGGTTGGAATGTGGGGTGGGCACTTTGCGTGAAGCCCCAGAGACCCCTTCTTTCCAAGGCAACACTCTTTCTAAAAACCCTCTGTTTTCAGCTTTTGCTGGCCACTGCTAACAGGGTGGCCTACCCCTACCCCTGGAGAACATCAGGTACCTGACTGAACCCAACAGGACCAGTTCCAGAGTCTACTCTCCTTTGTGCTATGAGGATGCTCCTGGAGGGCAGGGTCTCAGCTAAGGAGCCCTTTCAGCTTCCCTAGCCAGCCCATCCCTGATCGCCATGCTAATTGGAAGTGATCTAGATGCTGGGAATGCTGATGCCTTTCTCAAAAAGGCCCAGGCTGGGCCCCATCCATGGGCAAGCTGCCTTCAAAGACTGCTTCCCCTCGGGCCACACCTCTGGGAAAGTCATCATGACCAAAGGGGGCCATCTGATCCAACTGACAACGCTATTGCTCAACAGCAGCCCATGGCATACGTTGACGGGAAATGGGCTTGCAGTTCAGCCAAAGGGCTGGTGTCTTTGATGATGCAACAACTGCTATATCTGTGAAATGGGCATTCTAGAAGGTTCAGAAACAGAGCCCTTCCACCCTCAAACTCCCTCTGCCCATTGGCAGCCTCAGGCCAATTCTGAGCAACCTGAGCAGGTCTGGTCAGGACCTTCCTGTGGCCCGAGGGGTGGCCAGATTGTCACTGCCATGCACCTCCAGGGGTGCTTTCCTTGTAGCCGCACACCACCAACGGGGACCACTTGATAGTGGTCCGACTTCCCTGATCTCGGCAGTAGGGACTCTGGCTGTAAAATTCTTGTTTTACGAGTTCTCTGGGAAGCCAAAACTCCCCTGGCAAGCCGACCAGGCAGCCCCAGAGGAACGCAGCAAAGGGAGCCCGATTGCCAAGATGCGTCACATCCCAGTTGCTCTAGGAGCTACTTGTTTCTCAAAATCCCAAATATCCAGCCACTTGTCACAGATGTTGAAGGAGGTCTCTGTCTCCATCAGGAAGGACTGACTATGAACAACGATCTCAGGGTCCTTCTGTCCCTGATCCAAGCATGGTGAGAGGAACAGGAAGTGGGGGAGGCATCAGTGCAAGCCCAACTCGACTCTTCGATTGTGCATCAGACCCTGGAAAGCCCCCTCAGTGGACCTGCTGTCTCTCAGAAGCAGACCCTGAGAAGTGGATAAATGTGCAAGTGATTCATCAATGAAATGCTTCCAAGAGAAGCACTTTGGAGGAGTGGGGAGAGTGGGACAGGGATAGGAAAAATCTAAATCACAGTGTGATTTCAGGTGAAGTTCCAGTGTCTGTATGATCCTGCAGGGAGCTCTGGAGCATTAATCGCACCACAGAGCTTATCCTGCTGGAGGCAAGAAAATTGGGCCATACTCCTTCGCCAATCGGGCAGTATAGTAGTTCGGTCTGCCACAGGCGGATAGAAACTCAGAATTTCCAGATGGTGCAAACTCTTAGGAGCAAAGCTCACAAGAGCTGTGGGATGGACACACAGAACTGGCAAAGGGCACATCGGAGAGGCCCAGAAGCATCGTTCCTCTTTGGTAATCTTCAGCTTTGGGATGACAGTTATTCCCTGCATTGATCCCTGTCACACCATTCCAACAAAGGCAGCAAATGAAAACTACTACCCATCTTCCCAGTGTGGGTCCCACTATCCTGGTCTCTGACTCTCAGGCAGGAACCATTATGGGGCCAATTGTGGGGTTTCAGTATGGATCAGTGTAGCCTGAGAACCTCAATGACTACTGTACCACTCTGGGAATCATAGGAGTTACCATTTAACAGAGTCTCTTTCTGAAATGGGATAAAAGAGGACTGGTTTCAGGGCCCCTCCTTACTCTCTGGGACAGGAAACATTTGGTTCAGGCATGCAGCTTTTGTCACGACCACCAGAAAGACTGGACTGAGGGGTCATGACAAATATTCACTCCTCTGGGGGCTGGAAGCTTTACTCATGAACCACCAAAGCTGTGTCTTTGGATCATGAGCCTGACATTTCAGAACTAAAGTCCGCAAACTTCTACAAAATGGGAATATTGGAACTCCACGTGATCATTATCCATCTTCCTTTTGTCTACAAGGAAACTCTCAAAATTTTGTGATTAGAAATGAGCCATAGCTTGCATTTATGTGTATTTTAAAATATTTTCCCTTATTTACCTATACTTGTTCTACATGCCTCTGCATTAGGGTAACTATCTATCTAGACACTGTTCCTGATAAGGACTCCTTCAGTTTTATGAAAGGATAGCAATTTTCTTGGCTATAGCAATTTTCTTTGTCATCAGCAAAGCTCATGGTCATATCTTAAATCAACAGCAGAGGATATTTTCACCCTGGTTGTTTGTCTGGAATTGTAACCTGAACTCTCTGCTACTCAGCTGTATTCAAAAGCATTGGGGGGGGGGGGGGTAAGGAGGTGTGGTGAGTGAGGTGGGTTCCTGGTCATATTAAAAATCTCATTCCTGAATTAAGCCAGGCTATCCTAAGCTACCTGAGAGCTCATTCTTGGATGCATAGCTTTGAACTCTCCTGTAATTGCTGTTACTAAATTTCCTTTTGGTTCTCAACTTGCATTTCATCTCTAGGATCAAAAGTAAGTTTCATATAATGGCATATGAGTTTTAAAACTTAGTAAGTTGTATGCAATTTACTATTTATTATGGGGATGTTGCCTAAGATCTTGTCTCTGGAAGTACACATTGCTATGAGGAGAAATCCACAGGAGAAATTTTTCTTTGAACTGATGGCCGAAAAGCCAGAGCCACAGATCTACTTTTTTTTTTTTATATGGGCATTGAGAATCTTGTATTACATGCACATTGAGAATCTTGCATTATATGGGCATTAATCATCCACTCCTCTTTGCTTGGCTGCTAGAAAGCTCAGAGCCAAAGTAACATCTCATCTATATCAGTTGTACATAGGTGTGAGACTTTCTATAGAATAACTGAGAGAATGCTTATCTTCAGCCTTACTACATATTATCAAATTATTGCCCAAGGAGATTGTCATCATGACCCAGAGCTCCTGTTTCTTCCTCTCCTCATCAACACTGGATATGATCACAATGTTTAATTTTTGCCAAGCCAAAGAGTTCGAAGTGGTTGTCTTTTTACATTGCATTTCACTAGTTCCCCAGGAGCATCTTTTCATGTATTTATTAGCCTTGAGGTTAATTCTCTTTCAAGCTACCTATTGAGAGCCTTTATCTCTTTTTCCCTATTAAAATATTATTCTTTCTTTTACTTACTTCTGTAAGATTTGCAAGACCTGTAGACTTCCCTTTACCCCTGACTTTATCCCACGTCCCTAATCTATTTGCCTCCATCTTGATTTCCTTAGCTATCTTTATATTCTTGCAATATACTTGTAAATATGTCATCTGCAGTTAGTACTCTTGGGGTTGTAGTAATCAGGATCGAGTAACCACGATAATAACAAGCCCCAAACTGAAATGGCTTTATAAGAGTTTATTTCTTTCTCCTATAGCAATCCAATGCAAGCATTGCTGATGGGGGTGACTGTCCTCCTGGAATCTGCAAACTCCATGGTTCCAGAATTGTCTGCTGGACTCTGCACATCTAGCCAGGATAAGAGATTTGTGGGGCAGGTGGGGGGGGGGTTGTTCTCAGAGCTAGGCATAGCATGCCCTCCATCAGTTCTGCTCATATCCCATTGACCAGAACTCAGTCCCTACAAAGGAGGTGGGAAGTCCCAGGCCCAGGAGGTAGAGAAAGCAAGTCTTGGATAACCCCATCTCTATCATAAACATATATTGACCTTGTCTTTCATTTTGTGTTGATGGTTCACTAAGATTGTGCTTGCTTTCAGGCCATCTAGATTGGTTTATTTGGCAGCAGCAAAGCATAAGTACATGCAGACAAGGTGTAAGGATGGCCGTGTGGAATGATGGGGAGAAAGCTCAGATCCATGTTGGGGGGAACCTTTCTCATCCTGAATTGTAATCACCTTGATGTATTATGAATGCTCAACTTGGCTGTGAAAAATAGAGAAAGAGAGTGACCAGAGTATGGATAAAGCTTAAGAAAATCCTGACACACATAAAAGGTAAAAATCATTTCTAGAACAAAAGGAGTACACAATCAGGGTGAGACTGAGAGAGCCAGCAAAATAAAGACTTATGAGAGAGCCAGCAAAATAAAGACTTATGGGGTCATGGGTGGCCCATGTCAGAGGTGAGGAAGAAGGTCTTAAGGACCTGGGGTGAGGAGGCCTGGAGGAAATGGAGACTGAGACGGGAGGCCTCTCCTTCAAGCTGAAGGAGCCACAGTGGGCATGGCCAGAGGGCACATGTCTGGGGACTGCCCAGAGTTGTCTCAGTAGCTGTCCCCTTCTGAGCCAGGAAGGAGCAAACAAATGAGGTGAGAGCACAGTCCCTGCCCTCAGGGGCTCACCATCAGGAAGGACAGACATATCCTCAACTGATTGCAGCCAGACCATGACAAATCACATAATAAAGCTGTTACCAAGCTTCCAGTGGGGGCAGAAATCAGGGGAAACAGACTCTGCCAAGAGAGACGAAAAGGCATTCACACCAGGCTTTAAAAGATGAATGGAACATGTAACAGGTGGACAAGGGGACATGGTGGGAGGCCCACAGATAAAAATCCATGGAGCTAAACCATCCACTTACTGATGCTTATATATATACATACTCATCATATATTATCTCTTTTAATGGCTCATAGCCACACTATGTTATTAGACCTTCTTTACTGATGAGAAGACTGAGGGGTGAAGGTATGTGAGGAGACTGCCCAGGAGCTCAGTCAGAGGGAGTAGCAGATTGGGCAGAGGAAGTTGTCTGAGCAAGGATGTAAAGAGGAGAAAGCATGGCAGTGTTTAAGGCAGACAGCCATCCTGACCTCCTGCTCCTCCCAGGCCCTGAAACCAGGCCAGCCCCCTCCCATGATAAGGCCCAGCAAACACCTAGGGCTGGGACCTGGGCCAAGCCCCTCTATCCAGCATGTGCTACACTCCCTACCCCAGAGCTTGATCCCCATGCCCGCTCTGGCCTAGAGATGGGCACCATTTCAGGCATGGGGTAGAGGCAGTGGCAAGAGCAGGAACTTTGGAGTCCCGACAGGTGCCTGGCGGTCTTCCTAGCATGTGGCCTCCAGTGTTGTGGCCAGTTCTGCTCTTGGTGTCTCCTCACTCAGGAGATGAGGTGGGTAACACCAATGTTGCAGGGCTGTGAGGATTTTGGAAGGAAACTGGATGGCACATTTCACACAGCCCCTGGGTTTTGCCAGGAACCCAGAGAGGAGGGTTGTTGAATCTCAATTATCTAGGATATTTCTAGGCAGAAGGTTCTCCCCAGGGCCCCTCTTGCTGCCCCTAGTCAGCATTCTGGCCTGTAGAGGGATTTCTCACCCTGGCCTTCTACTGGCCCTCTTCCCGGCAGCCTGTGGGGGCAGAGCCACTGCTCCTCCAGACCCCTCACCTAACAACCTCCCCAGCTCCAGTGTATCTCCAGTAAGTGGCTGTATAGGTCGGTGCACGGGCCTTCCATCACCCACCCTCACTCATGGCCTGCAACGACTCCCTCTTACCAATTACGATTGAACCCCTCTTCCTGGACCACACGCCTTCATACTCTGCCACATGTCCACGCTGCTCACTGTCCCTTCTACCCAGCAGGGACCTGGGCTCTCACCTTCCCACCGCCACACTACAGCCCATGTGTTCCCTCTGTCTGGAATGCTCTCTCCCACTTCAACTGGCAGTGCTTACCTGATACTCCTCCCGTCTGAGGCCATTACCCTCTAGAAGCCTGGCCCAAGTGTCCGAGGCCAGGAAGGATGGACAAATAACCTGGGCCACCAGGCGAAGAGGCTGGGTCCAGCAAAGGAGCCATCTTATTCTTCCATTGCTCTAGGCTAAGCCCCATTGCTCATTTTGTTGAAGCAACTGTGGCCTAGGAAGGGCAAGTGGCTGGCCTGGGTCTCCCACTGCCAGCAGCTCTCTGCCAGGCCCAAGGGTCCCTCCCCACCTTTACCCCTGCCAACTGCTGCCAAGGGAGCCCATGAGATGGGGTTGGTTACGTGCTCTTTGTCTCTAACTCTACTAGAAAGCCAAATAGAAATGAGCTGCTTGGGAGGAGGCAGAGGGGAGCCAGTAATGGCCTGGTCTTAACAAAATTAAATTTTATGTTCCTTAAATACGTGAAGTCACCCTGAACAGCCATTAACCAAGCATGGTCAAGGAAAGGTACTGGCTGCTTCAAAGATGAGGTCAGAGTTCACTTGTGATTGGCACACTGACTGTTCCCATGCAAGCAGGTTTTGCCAAAGGGTCCAACACTCTCTCTGCCATCTGGAACACACCCCTCGTTTGGAGGCCAGGAGCTCCTATTATTATTATCTTGTTCCCACTAGGAGTTTGTTCAGCACATGTTCCCATCAGCAGGGTCTAATTCCTCTCCAGCTCCTGAAAGCATCACAAATTCTAAATTAGAGGTGTCTGAGCTAACAAGGGCCTCACCCTGCTCTTCTTACATTTCTTCCATTGTGTGTTCCTCATCCCTGCCACGAGCCACCAGCTAGATCTGCAATTCCGTGGAGACAGGGACTGTGTGTTTCATTTTATTCATTCAACAAGTACTGATTGACCACCTGTCATGGGTTGTACCAGGTGCCTTGGGGAATAAAAAACATGGGAAAGCGAAGTCCCCACCTTCAAGAAGAGGTGACTTCAAGACTGTTGTGACTACATGGCCTTGCTTTGTGAAGCCATCAATATTTTCAGATACTAGCTCCCTTGAATATCCACAATGCTCCTGAGGGGGAGGCAGAACTAGGGTTGTTCCCATTTGCCAGACAAGTAAACTGAGGCCCCCAAAAGCTACCTGACTCCCTTGGAGGCACAGTCTATTGGTGATGGAGCCTGGGCTAGAACTCCCTGTTCTCTGCTCCTATCAACAGTGGGCAGCGAGGCCTGTGCACTCACACATACAGTCTCCAGTGTCTGCTCCTCTGAAAGGGTTGCATGGTGCCTCCCTTCTTCTGGCCCTGCCCAGTCTAGCACCAAACACCCCACTCCCACCCAGTATGTACAGTTTAAGCACACATAGCTTTACAACTCATGGGAGACTAAAACCAGAAAATGATAAAAGGCAATGAAAAAACTGCCATGAAAAAAATTTTTTGAAAAAATTTGATATTTGGCCAAATGTTCACAAGACAGGAGGGGCCCCACTGGCAGGAAGTAACCCTGCACCCCACTCTGTCCCTCCCACAAGCTCTGCCAAGGGCCCTGTGAAGCAGGAATCCTTGAAGGAGGGTCTATTTGGTGGATGGCTCTTGCCTGGAGTTTTAGAGAAAACAGGGACCCCTGGTTAAATAGAACGTTGTCATATCAGCTCCTTAGGGCAGCAAAGCCATGCCCTCCCCAGAGGCAGCCAGCAGACAACTGATTCTGTCTGCAGGGCACACCAGCCTTTCATCGCTCACCTGCAATGCCAATGGCTTTGTGTTGCTTCCCTCCACTGCTAGGGGGACAAGGTTCTAGGGCAGAAATGGGAGCCCGGTGAACTGAATTGAGATATTGCCCTTCTCTTTTCACAAACCAACCCATTTATTCTGCTGCCTGGATGTTCTCCATGGATGATACTGGCTCCTCTGAGGACACCGTGTGGATATGGCAGGCTGGGCTGGGGGTTGAGAGGGCGGGTGACACAGTGGCAGATGCAGCCACCTGGCCTTCACTCCCACAGACCCAGGGGATGATGGGTGTGGCAATAAACCTGAAGAGCTCGAGTCCATATGGACGGAAAAGACTTCTGGGGGGAGGCAGGGTTCAGCCCTGAAGGGACCACTGGTGCATCCTCTCTCAGGGAGAGCAGCAGAAGAGAAATGTCTCCCTTTTCTGGGGGGAAGTTTTGTCCCAGGATAGCCAAGGCTCTACAACCAGAGTGTATGCCTGAATCCCCTGGTGGAGGGGCCAGGGGGATGTTGCTCTTGAAAACAGAGATTCTGAAGGCCCACCCCCAGAGCTACTGATTCAGTAAGTCTGGGATGGGGCCTAAGAAATGTGCATTTTTCTTTCTTTCTTTCTTTCTTTCTTTCTTTCTTTCTTTCTTTCTTTCTTTCTTTCTTCCTTCCTTCCTTCCTTCCTTCCTTCCTTCCTTCCTTTCTTTCTTTCTTTCTTTCTTTCTTTCTTTCTTCTTTCTTTCCTTCTTTCTTTCAGAGAGAGAGAGACAGAGAACTAATGTGGGGGGGGGGGCTGTGGGCAGAGGGAGAAAGAGAGAGAGAATTCTATTCAGGCTCCATGCCCAGCACAGGGCCCGACACAGGGCTCGATCTCACCACCCTGAGATTAGGACCTGAGCTGAAATCAAGAGTCAGACACTTAACCCACTGAGCCACCCAGGTACCTCCAGAATGTGCATTTCCATCAGGTTCCTAGGTGATGTGGATGCTACTGGTCTGGGGTCCATGTCTTGAGAACCACTGGAACATTCTAGAGACACACAAATTGACTTGCTCTGTGGGGAAGTTCAGAATAGATGGCCAGCAATAGCTGTCTTAGGAGGCCTCTTATCTGGGAGCAGTCTGGGATGGTAAGGCAGGGAAGTAGATAGGTGAGTGCTCAGTCTTCTTCTTTCCACCCCGTCAGGGAGGAAGGAGGTAGGAAGGCTGAGGGTGGAGGTCAGGAGCCTTGCACACTCATGCACACGTGTGTGTGCATGCATGCTTGTATGTGTTGGGGAGGTAGAGCTGGACCTTCGCTGCCTCAGAGGTTCATCAGAGCTGCTAACTCTGCCTCCAGCTCCCATGGTTGGACCTCAGAAAGTGCCCACAGCTTTCTAGGACTCCCTTTCCACCATGCTCCCTGGTTGCTTGGCCCCTCCCGCCACCCCAGCTCTCCTCACGTCACCAAGGTGGGACCACGCATGCTCCTCCGGCATCTCCCATGGTGGCCTTCACACAGCCGGGCCACAGCAGGTGCTCAGTAAATAATATGGGGATGGATTTGATTTGGAGCAGAGCTAAGACAACCAGGAGTGGGAGGCAAGGAATGGCAAGGCCATGGGCTCCCAAGTGCTGAGCTAAAAGTGGAAAGTACAGTCACAGCCGCAGAGGCTTGGCCTTCTTCCTTCCCTCGCCATCTGCTCTGAGAGGAAGGGAGCAGGGAGAGGCCACAGCACATGTTACTCACTTGCTGAAGTCACGGGGTGAGGCAGTCGGGACGGGGTTAGGGAAGGAGGCCTTGTTCCCGTCCCAGCGGGTGGCCCCTCCAACTACCCTGCTTCTCCAGGCCCCAAACTTAGAGCACCCCCTGCCCCTCACCCCCACACCCAATGCTGCAGGAAGTCAGGGCAAGGCTCTTTCCGACGTGTCCTCAGATCTATCCACTTCTCTCCATCAAACTGACGCCGCCCGGGTCCTCCTTCAGTCACCTGGACTCCGAAATAGTCTCCTCTTGTGCTGCTGTGCTCCACTTCGGCTCCCTCAAACCCACTCCAGCCGGTGAGGCTGCAAAAGAGTCAGTTTGTCTCATCGCTTCCTTGCTCAAAGTTTTCAAAAGCATCCCTACTGTTCTTTGATTAAAATGTCTACTCTTGGCGATGGGCTTCCAGACCCTTCCCGAGATGATCCCTGCTTCAACCTCACTCCTCTCAAATCTTCACTCCTCACTGTGGCCACATCAGCCCCCATGCATTCCAGGCACTTCCCCCTCTGACTTCTCTGCAGCGGCTCTTCCTATCAGGACACAGCCTGGGACTCTCACTTAACACTTGTTCACCTATAATTCAGGCGCATGCTGCCAGGTGCTGGCCACCCTTGGCTGGATGAGTAAGTGACTGGTTGTTGGAGACAATGCTACCCTAGTTAGACAACTCTAGCCCCAGGAGGGATTAGAAAGGAAGGATCTTCGGCCCCATGGCAACCCAGAAGAGGACATTATCTCAAAGTGGATGCCCAATTCCAACCCCCCACACCAACTCCTAATAGGAGACACAGACATCTCTGAGGCCCAGACAAGCAGAGATTCCTCACTGCACCCCAAGGAGCCCAGAGTTCCCACCTTCTGCCCGGGGTGGGCCTCAGGAAAACTCGGGGGGTGGGAGGTCAGGGCTGTCATTCACAACATGGTCCCTGGGAATGGTGCTCCCAGAGCTGTTCAGCGTAGTCTGCAGGGCCACATGCAGCACCCCTAAGAAATGACCACTAGTATCTGTTTCTCAGGGGAACTGGGAAGAGACCAGCAAGTGATGCCTTTTATCCTGGGAGGAAAGGTCAATGAGAAAAGGGAATGCATGTCCCAGGGGCTACATGTTTTCACACAATGATTCCTGCAGGGTAGGTGATGCACACTGCTTGGATTTCAGTATCTCAAGTGGTCTGTCTCCCTGCTGCCCCTGTGGGTCCACTTCATGTCCTGCTTTTGTGGCCATGGGGTCTCCAGTTAAGATACTAAATCTTGTGTGGTCAATAGAAGCAAAATGCCAATATCTGATCCCCGTCTCCCCAGCCTCACCTCCAGCAGTCCCACGTGCTGTTCTATGGGACACCGAGCCTCCCTCCCAGGGCATTGGGACAATTACATCAGCAAGCAGACATAAAGCACCAGGCACCCTGCCTGTCACAGGTGGGTCGTGTGCGCTCCCCGTGGGGCAGGGGCAGGACTGAGGATGGGGATGGGGAGAGAGACTTTCAAACGTGGAGTCTACTTCCTGGCACCTATAAAATCATACTGCAAAGAGAAAGAATTAGAAGGAAGAACGGAAGGGGGATGACAGGACTGCTTCTCGATATGCTTCTAATTTGGAGATTCTGGCAAAGGGCTGGGTGGCGGTGTGGCAGGCTGAGCGGAACAGGGACCCGGAGCCAGGAGCCTGGGGTCTAGAAGCCACTCTGTCGCAGCTCCAGGGCCTGCCACCGCCTCCCTCAGCCTCCTCGTCCCGTGCCCAGGAAGGGGCCGGGGGGAGAGCACTCGGGGCCAAGCGGCTCCCGCCCAGCGCTGCAAGTCTGGGATTCTATTTAAGAGCACGTAGCCCATCTGGTTCCCATTGAGGAGGCTGCGTTTTCTCAAGTGCCGCCGCCCCCCCCTGCAATCCAGATCCCCACCATGTGACCCCATCTTCTCCCAATGGTGTTCAGTTTTATGGCTTGTTGTTCTGTGTGCGTGATTTGAGTTTGGGGACTTTTTTTTATCCCCCACACACAGATTTCCCTCCCTCTTCCAGAAAACATGGAGCTTGAACTTTTGACTGCCTGCAACCCTCAGGGGGATGGTGATGAGGACAGAGGGCATGAGGAGATGGATGTCTCCCTGCCTGTCTCCTACCGCCCCTTTCTCGGCTTCTTCATTTGTTTCTCCTCTGTTTGCGGCTCTGCTTGCTCCTGATGGCTCCTCACATGAATCAGCCGAGCGAGCGCGGAGGCCAGAGAGGAGGCTGGAGAGAAGCAGCGGTTCGGTTCAACAGTTCACCCATGTTTCCCCAGCTGCCTGGAGCTGCGGAGGGAGGGGGGCGCCGGTCGGGGCTGGGGAGCCGCACACCGATGGGCCGCAGCGGCACGGAGGGGGAGGGGGAGCACACCAATAACCCGGCTTGTGGCTGAGCTGCCACCCATCTGCCTGCTCAGGGGCCGCCAGAGAACAGGGGGGGACTGGCAGCCCCACCTGGCAGGGAGGGGCGCAGCGAAGGCTTCCTGGTACCTGATATGGTACCTGGTCGTTGGTCCGTTCCATCGCTCTGCAAGTATCTATGAGGCCCCTCGTACGTGCCAGGCCCCTCGCTGCCTGTACTGTGGACAGGGTGGCAGATTCAACAAATGTGGTCCCTGCCCTCAGAGAAGGAGCTTCCAGTCCCTAGGAAGAGAAGGACCTCAAGCAGATAACAGCAAGTGTTTCTGTATGTATATATATAGTTATAAAGTGTGAAAATGCTGACAGCAATTATCAAGGGGGTCTCACTGGAAAGAGCTGATCTTGAAGAAGTGACATTTAAGCAGGATTGAAAGGAAGAGTAGGAGTTAGTAGAGAGAGAGTGTTTCTGGCCGGGGGGCGAGTGCAAGCCTGACCGGGAGCAGGGAGCCAGGAGCAGGAGGTGCAGACACCGCAAAGATCTTTACTCCTTCAAGCAGTATGAGTGGAACATGGGGAACATGGGGGTGAATTGTGGGGAGCAAAGGATGATCCAGGAGAGGTAGGCTGGGGCCAGTTCATCCACGCCATGGTGAGGCCAGGACTTAGCCAGAGGTCAGGATCAGGGGTCATTCTGAGGTCAAGTGTAGAGGTCAGTATGACGCAGGGCTTAGTGCCCAGGCTATAGCGCAAGAGGCTGTGCTCTGGCCATGGTCAAGGTTAGGCCTTTGATGCCAGAATTAGGGGTTGATCTATGGCCAGAGTTAGAGTCAATCTGAATCCAGGGCCAGAATTATTCTGAGGTCAAGTTTAGAGGTCAATCTGAGGACAGCGTAAGGATCAGTCATTCATTAAATATTCACCGAACATCTCCCTGGTTGACTCCCTAGGAATATAGTGACTGCCCCGTCTGTATTCCTTGCTTTCCTGGAACTCGGAGTTTAATGGGAAAGACAGTATTTAATGAAAGAATTTCCTCAATAGCTAATTCATTAATTACCATTGCAATGAGTTCTATGGAGGAGAAGAGTTAGGTGCCTGAGACCTCAAAGCATCCTTCTGGTTACTCTGGCCACTGAGCAAATAATCCCACAACTGTCACCACGTGAAACAGCCCTCTGCTACACTCACAGAATTGGTGGGTTGGGAATTGGAAAGGGCATGGTAGGGATGGCTTATCCCTGCTCTGTGCTGTCTGAGCTTCAGCTGGGAAGACCTAGGGGCTGGAGGTGGCTTGAGAGCTGGGGACTGGAGGCATCTGAAGACTTCTGATTCACACATCTGGCACCCGGGCCAAGACGGATGGCCAGAAGAGCTACCTGTGGCCTGTCCATGTGCCTTGGCTTCCTCACAGCATGGTGACCTCAAGGAAGCTGGACTTCTTACATAAGCACAACCATTACGGGGCAAAGGCAGCATCACCTTCTAGATGACCTAGGCTCAGAAGTTATGCAGCATCACTTCCACTGTGCTCTGTTGCTCAGGCAATCGGTGCCCACCAAGAAACAAGGGAAGTGGAGGTGGACTCCAGCTGCCGATGGGAGAGTGGCATGGTACAACACATGGATCTCAGGTATTTGGAAATCTCTGGAAAATACCATCTGCCACAGATACCAGCAGAGGGCAGGCCAACTTGCCCTGTGGTAAGGAGTCCACCTCTGTACAGCATTAGAAAGAGGGAAAGAGAGGGAGCTTCTGGAATGTACACCGGCCTCTGACAGAAGGGGAGCTAATCACTCCGCTCGGTGGCCCCAAGCCTGCTGGACACGCCGTGGGGAGGTGGAGAGGTTCCAAAGTTGAAGACGCTCTGCAGCAGACCGCCTTCCAAACACATCCTCCCCTGCACAGTAGAGAGGGCACACAGTTTCCAAGTCTTGGCTCTAATTCCTTACTGCTGCATCAATTTTTCCTTAATAAAATGGGGTTAAATTCTCCTGGCCCAGGCAGATTGGAGGCTGGCATAGTCCAAACCGATTTTGGGTTCCCTGATGCTTGAGGAACCTACAGGCAAGCCTAACTTTGATTGTATGCCATATTTTAAAAACCTTTGGTGCCTTACAGATGGTAACTGTTAATAACATTTTGTTGAAATTAGAAGTTTTGTGAATCAAATTCCATATGAAATACACCAGGGAACGCCTTGCCTTAGTGGAATCCTATGGTAGAATTTTCTCTAAAATGAAGAATAGTTTGTAAAGTGAAGAATTTCTCCCACTCTAGTGTGAGTGTGTGTGTGTGTGTGTGTGTGTGTGTGTGTGTGTGTTTTAAAATATGGATTCGTGTTGACCTGGTTGGAGGAAGCTGAGCCTCCTTTCCCAGGCCCCAGACTCAAATAAAACTTTTCTTTTGTTCACACGGGTCTCCCTCTGCCATCTGGAGCATTGTCGTCTGTCCTGGGGGGGTGAGAGGAAAAGAAAAGGGTTCCAATGGCAGCGAGGATTTAAATCAGAAGTGGACAGAGCCTGAGTTATGTGGGTCTCTAGGAAAAATAAAAACAGCTGGAGCGTACACCAACCTGGAGGCCGTGAGGATGTATTGGGACAGCGCTGCTGCCAGGACCCCTGCATGAGGGGGTACAAAGAACCTTGTGTGGGATCCTAGGCACTGCTCACAGTTCAGGTTCAGCTACTAACTCCCTGAGTGGGCTTGGGGTGTCTCTCTGGGCCTTGGTTTCCTGCGTCACTCCTGAGGTCCCTTCCATAGTTCGTGGGCCCTGACCCTAACAGCACCCCACCCCACCCGCCTCCACCCCCTTCATGATAGCTGAAGCTCTGCAGCAGCCGGGGCATGACCCTCTTCCTCACTGGCCTTGGGAAACTCCCTGAACTTGGCCCCATGGCTGGGGTCAGGCGGGAAGTGTGGCCCAGATGACCTCATGCTGGGTTCTCTCCAGCAGTTCATCCCTTGCAGGCAGCTCAGTGACTCACCTCAGGGGGGCGATGAGCCAAAGCCATTTGAAAACTGAAAGCCTTGTGGGGCCCTTCCCTTCCAAGGGCTCTGAGAACAGGCCTCTGGCAGCTAGTAAGCTCTTCCCTTCCCAGGGACCCAGAATGAAAGGCTAGATGTGTCCCAGCCAGTGTCCCTTGTTCCCTCAGGCATGCTAGAGTATCCTGCCTTCCCCATTCTCTCATCTCTGAGCCAGGACCTCAGGACTCTAGGCTCAGCCAGTCTGTGTGGCCGGTGATTATACTCTTTGTCCTCTCTGGGCCCATCTCGGCATCTCAAAGGTACAATCTCTCCACTCTGTCTCAGTCCATCCCTGTTCTTTCTCTCCACGCAGCCCTTCTGAATCTGTGGCCCCAAGTCCATGCCTCTTAGCCCCAGGAAGGTTTGAGAAGAGCTCGGTGGGGAAGCTATTTCTTGCTCTCTAAGTATTCGTGGGTCCCCCACACTCTCCAGCTTCCTGGCAGTTAGGTGGGGTCCTAGTTCTGTCCAGTCTGACCAGTGATGACTTCTTGGCTGAGCACAGAAAAGTAGGCAAGTTTCTCCATGTGCTCTCTTCTGCTGGCACCTGGGAGATGGATATAGAGACCTCGTGGTACGGAGCTGCACTGCCAAGTGTGGTAGCCATAGCCGCATATGGCTATTGAAATTCGTTAAAATTCAATGAAATTCAAAATTCTGTTTCTCAGTCACACTAGCATGTTTCAAGTCCTTGATAGCCACATGTGGCTAGTAGAGGTTGCATTGCACAGCACATATAAGACATTCCATCACTGCAGAAAATTCTCTCGGACAACACCATTCCAGATGGTGAAGCTACAAGATGCCAGGTCACCATCAGCCCAGGTCCTCAGGGGAGAAAGGAGAAGGACCTCCCACCAATCCATGGTGGACATACAGCATGAGCAAGAAATCAGCTTGTGCCATGTGAAGCCCCTGAGGTCTCAAAGTGGAGTGATTGCTCCCATAGAGCTCAGCGTCCCTTGACTGGCACAGCTCACCTGCATGAGATGAACTGGAAGCAGCAAAAACAGGTAGAAGAGGACCAAGTTCTAACCTGCTGGGCAAATGCCATATGTGATCCAAATCATCTGTAATACAGAGTTGACACTTCACTGGCCTTGCAGGGGGAGCTGGCGGAGGCATAGTCGTGGGAGAGGTTCTGGAATAGGTGATGGGCCTTGGAGAAGGGGCAAGCATCACAAAGGCTTATAGTCTTCAGCCTATAATAATTGTTGGCTGTCCACCTGGGAAAGCAGAGATAAGCAAAGAGAAGGGCAGGTATTCCAGTGGGAGCACCAAGATAGGCAAAACACAAGAGCAAAAATGTTGTTGGGAACACAGAAGTCGTGGGCCATGCAATTTTCCTTGGGGTTGAAAGGGAGCCTTTGGGAAGCTCAGGAGACAAGTCAGATGGGAATTGTGAAGTGAGTCTCTGCGTGTTTCCACCCGGAGTTGGTCAAGAGCAAGGAGTAGAGTGTGTGGAGAATGAAGGATGAACTAACGACATTATTGATTGTCAAGGGTGAGGTCAACTTCAGGCATGACAGGCTGGAATTCCATAACTAGGGTTGCAGAATTTGACGGGAAAGTATGGGAATTCACAGAGGCAGCATTTTGTTTAGGGAATAATCAGTTAATTAGTGATTAATTCACACCAGAAGCTAGCTAATTCTAGAGCTCCTCCTTCCTTCTGTGTTCCAGGCTTGACTTTCCAATGCTCCACTTGGCTTCCCCAGCTGAGAGTCCACTCAGCACCTCAACCTCAGCCTGGCCAAAGTGACCTGTACCACAAACCTCCAACTGGCACCAAATGCTATGGTAATCCAAGTGCATGGTCGTGTCCTTGGAATTCTCTGAAATTCACTCCAGCACCACCACTCCCACCACCACCCACGTATGCACACATGCATGCACACACATAGCTCATCTCTCAACAAGCTCTGCTGGGGCTTCTGCCAACAGTACCCCAGCCTCTACGCCTGCCCCAACATCTCTGCTTCTCCCATAGTCACACCTGACTATTCTCCTGGACCACAGACACCTCAGGACCGCAGGCCTTATCTCCTGTCTCTGCTCCCTCCAACCCATCCTACATTCTAGCACCAAACAAGATTTTCAATATTTCTTGGGTTGTGCCTCTGCTCAAAAGCCTTCAGGGATCTCCAAAGAAATCAAACTTCCTCATCCTTGTGTTCAAAGTCTTCCGCTTGCTGACCCCAATGCACAACAGCATGATTCTTAACATTCCTTTTGCACAAACTCCACTGTGCCAAAAAGATCCCCTCGTTGATGCCTCTGCACTTTGCTCTGTGAGACTCTTCTGGCCCTGCGAAGACTTGCCCTATCTCCAGCTGTTCCCTGGAAAGTATTTCTGGGTAGACGGAGGTCAAGTTCAATGAGATGAGACAGCAGGGACTACTGTTTCCACTTCCCGACTACAAGTGCCACCTTATCATTGCTGGCAGGGGCCCCACACCCAAACCTGTGCCACAGCAGGCAAGAGCTTCCTATTTACAATAAAATCTGAACCCTTTGCTGCCACTGGCAAGGCTGTATATGATCTGGCCCCTGCTGGCCTCCCTAGCCTCATACTCCTCCACATTCCCCCCTCCCTCTCAGTTCTGTGCCCCTAGAGGTCTTCCAGCTGACCCTGAGGGCCCTTCCGCAGGCTGTCCCTTCAGTCTCGAATGCTGCCTAATGTCCACCCAGGTTGCAAGTCCCAACTCAAAAGTGGCTTCCCCAGAACCCTATTCACCATAATCCCATGTTCTCTGGACTCACAGTCCTTTTCTCTCCATACCTCCTTCACAGTTTGTAGCTGTAGGGTGGCACACTGGATTACTTAATGCCTGTCTCCCTGCCAGGATGTAAGCAAGCTCCTTATGGCGGGGAACAGGCTTATTGAACCTGCCATTGAATCCCCAGCAATAAATCTGGCATATAGTAGATGCTCAATAAAGATGTGGGGACTGAATGAGTGAGTGAATGAATGAATGAATGAATGAGAATCATGCAGAAGGTCCTTAGCACCATAGGGGTGTCCCCTTCTGGGCCCATCTCCCCATCATCACCTCTACACTCTTGCCATCATCCTGTTCATCCTCACTGGACAGGGGAAGGGGCCACTCCACATGGCTTCGGCTGGCTGGGACCTCACACTGAGCCTGGCTAGGCCTGTACTTAGGGAGAATAAACAGTTCTAATCCAGAAGGGCTTCCTTTGCCCAGGGACTGGGTTTAGACACATAGAATTCTGTGAATTTGATTTCCCCAGACTCCAGGCCCCTCCCAGAGCAGCAGCCCCTGTTCCCCAAGCAGGCCTCTGGATAGAAGCCAGAACCCTGTCACCTTCTAGGTCTCTTCCCTCCCACAGTTCTTGGGCCCCCCAGATCCTAATCTCTCCTCCAAGATGTAAAAATATGTTTCAAGGCACTAACTGGGGAGGTCATTACTTCAAAGACCCTCTTGGCAAATTCCTTTACTGGCCCAGTTTAAAAAGCCAGAGTCTTCTTATAATGGGGCTCCTCAGAGCAGGGCCCACCTGTGAAAATACTGCCCTCTTCAGGGATTGATCCCAGCAGGGAAGGGCAGGCGCCAGGCCCCTTGGCTGCTCCCAGAGGAAGGCTGGGGAGGAGGTTCAGAAGAGCTTAAGAAATGGTCTTTTCCTAAAGAGAGGGCCTAAACTCCTCCTGGCCAAAGACTCCAGACGGAAATTAAGGCTTTCAGGGCCTAATTGAGGGACCAGTGGTATGCGGGCTTCAGGCTGCCTGCTTGTTTGTGGGAACCCAGTGTACTAAAGGGACTGACATTGTCCAAGATGAAAACATTATTCCTCCACTTCCAGCCCTCTGAGCAGGTGGCCTCACTCCCCACTTCTCAGCGATGTGAGTCCCTGAATCTCTGGTCCTCAGATGTAAAGAGCTCCCTGCACTCAGACCATTGGGATCTCACAGCCCCTCCCCTCAGTTCACAGGGAGAGCCTGTGGGCTCCAAGCCTCCTCTCCCCCAAGCTCCAGCCAACAATGAGAGTCGCACAGGCATCTCCTTCTACCTTCTCAAGGATGCCTGCCTGCTGTGAGTACCTCTGCCACCCCCTTGATTTAATCTCTCCATCTCTACTTGCCCCTCCCACCAGCATTGATGATGCTCAAGAGTCCATCTGTTGAACCTGCACAGCTCCAGCCGCTGCCCTAGCTCCTTCTGCCATTCATAGCCAACTGTGTTGGAGGTACCCACACTTACTGTCTTTTCTTCCTCGCCCCTACTTTCTCCCCAGTCCACAGTAGTGTGGCCATGGTCTTCACCTCTTTCCTGAAACTGCTCCCTCCAAGTACCCGGAAGGCCTCCTTGCTTAGCAGCATATGTCTTTCCATCTTGAAATGCTACTTTATCTGGCCTTTCTCAGCACAGCATAACTCCATTGGCTCCTTCCCTCTGGCTGCACCTTCCTGGTCTACATCATGGGCCCTCTTCAGAATTCTGTTTCTGTTGTTCCTTGTTTTTTCTTCTCTCCACACTGCCCAGGTGATCTCATCTACTTCTATGACTTCAGAGACTCTAGAACCTTTATCTTCTGCCCAGAGCTGTCTTCTGAGCTTTGGACGAATATATTCATTCGTACATACACTCACTCACTCAACAGATAGAGCCCCTGCCATGTGCCAGGTGCTGTTCTCAATAACAAAACAACAAGCCCCTGCTCTTGTGGGGCTTGACTGTGTAGTGGAGATAAATACTCTATGAGGAAGCTAGGTCCCTCCAGGCAGGGTAAGTGCTAACAGAGAAACAGTCCAGTGTGATGGGGGGGCCTTGGGGGCTGCATCTGTCAGGGTTAAGTCAGGAAGCAGAGACACAGTGAGTATGAAGAAATGGGGGACATATTATAGGAATAAGACATTTCAAAATTGTGGGGAAAACTAGGGAAGCAGAAGTCCTAAAGGGGGAGTTGGAAGAGCAGAAGAAAGTCATGAACCAGAGCCCCCAGCCAGGCACGCCCAACAGGAGTGGGCCTTGGGGAAAGTCAGTGGAAGGCGGTTTGCCCTCCAGCTGGAGGTGAGCAAGGCGGGCACAGGAAGACTGGTTCCAAGAGCCAGCCGCTGGCACCTGGGTTACAGCCATGTCTCTGCGCGGGCTCCCTGGTGCCCTTCTCTCCTTCGGGTGTGTCCCTCACAGTGCAGCCTAAGCAGCCTTTCGAACATGCCAACCTAACCTGCTACTCCTTTTCTTAAAATGCCTCCCGCTCCCCATTACCTTCAGGATCCCATTCAGACTCTGGCAGGCTGACCCTGCCTACCCGGCCTGCCGGGCTCCAGGCTCAGCCTTGCTCTCCGGATCCTCGCCACATAAAACTTCCTGCATGTTCTCGCGCCCTCACTCTCTTCCAGACTTCAGAACACTCTGCTTTCTTCCCTCACATTCTTTTCCTGCCAACTCTTACTCCATTACAGGACACCAGCTTACACACCTCCTCCTCCAGGAAGCTTCCGTGATACCCACCCCACAGACATCTGGGCCCTTCCCACAGGCTCCTCCAGATCCTATATTTCTCTCTCTTTGCCCTTGTCTCATGCTCAGGTACCTGCAGGTTTGCATGTCCTTGTGCCTCATTCTACCGTGACCACCGAGGGGAAAGAGGCCTCACTCTGACCAGCCCGGGCCTGGGCACTGTAAGGTGTGTGATAAGGGGTTTGAATTAACAAAGGTTTATAAAAGCTATGCAATAAAACATAAATAAGATTTATTCTGCAATGTTTTTGTAAAAATCAGAATGCAAAATTTGGTGTATATTAAGATTATAATTTGTAAAATAAATAGAAGGAAAATGTATGCACAGTTAAATAAAAGGGGAAGGGGTGGAAGGAATGAGATAGTTGTTGAGAAGGGCTTACCTCTGGCAGGTGACACAGTGGATGATTTTTCTACCTTTCAGTTTCAAACTGTTCTGTAAAGTAAAAAAAAAAAAAAATCCCATTAAATATTTTTCAAAAGCAATAAATTGCTCTCTTACCACCTACTTCTATTTTTATATTCACATTCCTTCCTAACCACATTTGTTCTATACTTCCAAGAATGAAGATTTCTGTCTTGGGCAGAGAAAGCCAAATTTTTCCTTTCAGTAGGAGTTGACTGACCTGTCTTGTCTCTGTCATCTGTTCCCAGATACCATCTGCCAGAAAACATGTTCCCATCCCTTTCTTAGTCTTCTTGCTTTGTGAGACAAAAAGTAATTTTGAAGATTTTGCGTTGTATCAGAACAGCATGCTGATGGATATTTTTAGATACATAAATGGCCCAGGTGTGGGGTCCCAAATCTGACTTTAAAGAACAAGCTTTCCTTTAAATTCCCCAAAGGAAATATAAGCATAGAAGACAAAATAAGAACCAAGGAGCCTTTGTTCCTGGTGTACGCTTTGCCTCAAACCCTGCTGCAGAGCTGAGGAGGTCTCCCTTGGCTTTGATGGGTGACCTTCTCCTCTCTAGGTAAGCCCAAGCTCAGATCCTAGAGCTGCTGCCATGTGAGGAAGGGTGAGAGTACTCAGGGGAGTGGAAAGGTACACAATGAGGAGAATGTGGGCCCTAGAACCCAGAGCAGAAGTGATCTGGGAGGCCCATCCAGCAGTGGGAACATCACCAGCCCAGGGTAAGTAAGTAACTGCTGAATCCAGGACCGAAGGAAGATCACAAGCCTAGCACTGTGGACCAATTTTGACTCTTATCATCCTCATTATGGAAGGAAGAGGAGAGCAGAAAATCAGATAGGAGCCTGGTCCAATTTGAGATTGATACGTAAGTTGCCATTTGCGTTCTGAAATTCAGCTTTCTTTAGATGCACCACTCCATCTTTGCTGCTGTCCTGCATCTATGTTCATGAGAGAATTCCCTTGGGAGATTTATATGCAATTATTTGGAATAATTCCCCCCCCCCCCCGAGAACATGTTTTGATCAATTTTGTCATTTCAAACCATGTTAGAATGTTTGGATTGAGTAGGAAGAGGGTGAGCCTTGGAAATTGCCAAGTAAGTAGATGGACTTGGTGGATTTAGTGCCCTGAAAAGAAGTCTCTAACATCAATATCAAGAATGGGTAGGTTGCACTAGTTCAGTAAGAGTTAATGAAAGCCTGAACTATGGCATTCTGAGGAGGTGGACCCAGAGGAGGAGGGGAAGGTTTGAGAGCCATTTCAAGGAAAAGCTGATGGGATTAAAGGAGCAGTGAAGGTCATGTCCAAGGCTATAGCTTGGGAAACAAAGAACATAATGATAACAGTACTCCAGACCTGTGGCACAGATGAAGAGGTAGGACTTTGAGGAGAAGATGAGTTTGAAATGCCTGAGAGATATCTAGGAAGAAAATTTCAATAAATATTTGAAAATGTAGGCCTGGAGCTTGTGATAGAGATTGGGGGTATAGATATGGTATAGATAATAGTTGTAGATGTGCAGATACAGATACAAGGCAGATATGCATGAGAGACAATGGACAGAGACTGAGGTAGATCTAGCCATCGTTTGACACATGGCAGTAGGAGTCCAAACCAGGGTGACTCCAAGAATTTTTCAAGGACGAAATAATGGTAGTTGGTAACCACTTAAGCATATGTGATAAAAGCTTGTAAGCAGTGAAAAGTGATTCCAGACATCTGAGTCTTGGTGTCTGGAAGGACAGTGGTCCCATGGGAAGAAATCAAACAATCAAGTTGTGGGAGGAAATGATGACTGGGGTCAGAGTCCCTGAGTTTGAGACAATGGCAAGGCATGCAACTGGGAGTCCTAACCAGGCAGGTGTTGGACCAGAGCTCTGGTTAGAGTCAGCCTGGAGGTGCAGAATTTGGAATCATAAGATCCTAAGATGTTAGTGCTGGAAGGAATTTTTAGACTCCATCTCATCTGATGCCTTCCTTGTATAGATGAGGAAACTGAGATAAAGGCTCTACTCAAGCTCACACAGCTTTGGCTAGCAGAACCAGTCAGAAGTAGAAGCCTAGTCTCTCCATTCCCAGTCTAGAACTTTTGAGAATGAGAAGATGGAGAAGATAGTTTCTGAGGGAGAACTGAAAAGGGCTTATTGCAGTGTTAAGTCATGGTGACTCTGAGAGCTCTGAAATGATTATATTAGAACATGTGCTTGGTTGGAAGGGGCAGAAATTAATTGTACCAACTCACAGTGAGGCTAGGAATGGCCTTCAAGGATAACTGGATCAAGGGATCAAATGCCTTCTGTACTGTTTCTCTCTTCTCTGTGTATGAACTTGATTCCCTCAGACTAGCTTTCATTCATAATGGGTGACATGGCCACCAGCATACTCCAGACTCCTCTCCTTTTAGCCTTTGGCCAAAAAGGGAAAAGGGCTTGCCCAGGGAGGGGCTTTGATTGGCCAGTTTACATCATGCTAATATCTCACCAAAATGCTGTGATCCACAAGACATCACATGACTATGACTGGGAAATTGTTTTTAATTGGAAAGGCCAGATGAGTCAGCAAGATGAGCAAGGAGACAGACAGATTCCCTAAATTATGTCCTCTAGGAAATAAGGATTACTTATTATGTCCCATAAAAACATGGACCATTCTTTGATATGGTACGGTTACTAGGCCAGTCAATTAAAAGCATGCAGAAAACAGAGGCACAAAAAGAAAAATACGCTATAATCACAATTCCCAGAGGTAACACTATTGAATTTCATATATTACTTTATATAAATGCTTTTCTTTTTTACAAAACTTGAATCTTACTGCACATATTTAATAATTTGCCATTTCACTTAACAATATGATGCAAACATCTTTTCGTGTCAACACATACATTTCTATAATACTTTTATTGGCCACATTTAATTCTAATGTTTGCATATATCATCATTTATTTAACTAATTCCATACTGGGGCCACTTAAGCAATATTCTTTCTTTTCTCTTTTTTCTTTTCTTTTCTTTTCTTTTCTCTTCTCTTCTTTTCTTATCTTTTCTTTTTCTTTAAGTTTTATGTACTTAAATCACATCTACACCCAACATGGGGCTTGAATTCACGACCCCAAGATCACGAGTCACATGCTTTTCTGACTGAGCCAAGCAGATGCTCCAATAATATTCAATTTATTTTAATTTTCTATAGGTATACCTTTATATACATGACCTTTAACTTAGAACAAATTCCTGGAAATATAATTTCTTCAAAAAGAGTGTGTGTACTGTAAAAACCAAAATTGCCCTTCAGAAAGATTGTACCACTTTCTCTCATTCTCACTGATGGTAAATAAATGGCTTATTTTTTTTCTTTTGCTAGTAGTATTCCTTTCCAGCTATTACTGGTAAGAATGATACATGTGTCTAGCATTGGGAACATATTGTAAGAGTCCCTGTTCAAATATTTAGGAGCCAGATGAGAGATAAAGGAAAAATATATTTTGTAGGTTTTTATTGGGTTTTTCTTATACTCAGCAGATTCTAAGAGTTCTTTATATATATTTGACATAAAAATGTTTTGTTAGATATGTATATCACAAATATTTTTCCCAGTCTGTGGCTTATCTTCCTATTTTCTTTTCTTTTCTTTTCTTTTTTTTTTTTTAAGATTTGATCTATTTATTTGACAGAGAGAGTGAGTGAACACAAGTATGGGGAGCAGCAGGCAGAGGGAGAGGAAGAGGGAGAAACAGGCTCCCACTGAGCAGGGAGCCCAATGCAGGGCTCTATCTCAGGGCCCTGGGATCACAACCTGAGCTGAAAACAGACACTTAGCCAACTGAGCTACCCAAGCACTCCATAGTTTTGTAATGGAATTTTTTAAATAGCAGAAGTTTTTCATTTTGGTGAAATTTAATTGCTCAATTTTTTTTCTATGGTTCATGCTTTTTTGTGTCTATACTAAGAAATACTCACCTACCCCCAAATCATAAAGATTATCTCCTATCAGTTCTCCTAAAATATTTACAGTTTTAGTTTTTACATGTAGGTACCTGATCCATTTTTAAGTAATGTTTAGTATGATGTGAGGTAAGGGCCAGGGTTCTTGTTTTCCACATGAATCTCCATTTGATCAACCATC
Organism: Vulpes lagopus; assembly: GCF_018345385.1. Classification (NCBI taxonomy): domain Eukaryota; kingdom Metazoa; phylum Chordata; class Mammalia; order Carnivora; family Canidae; genus Vulpes; species Vulpes lagopus. Next base: position 83,182,291 of record NC_054828.1, read on the forward strand.
ATTTGTTGAAAACACTCATTGAATCAGCTTGCCCACTTTGTTGGAAATCCATTGGTCATATATGTTTGAGTCCTTTATTTTGTTTGATTGATCTGTGTGTCTACCCTTACACTAACATGACACTGGCTTGCTATTACTTAATAGTAAAACTTGAAATCACTATCAATTTTTTTAAATTCTTGAATTAATACCTTTTTAAATGTTTATTTTTAATTTTACTTTTGTAACAATGGAAATATTTAGGAGTGCAACTTTGCCTCTGAATAACACTTTGAGTCATCTTTGCATTATGGAATGAATTTGTACAACCATGCATTACAAAATATTTTAAATCTAAGATAATTAAAACTTGTGTTAAAAAAAAAAAACTTGTGTTAATGGCACATACACAAAAAAGATATTCAAATACAAAAAGAACTTAGAAAGTGACCAATTAAAGAAAAGTATTTTAAAAGAAAAATAGCTTTTGTCTAAAAGTCCCAGACCTTTGGTATTAAGGCACCAGCCCCACTTCTTAGGCATTCCTAAGAGATACCCCATCTCCACCACCAGTGGTACTGAATATGTTCCCTTGAATCTCTGCAGGCTGCTGGGCACTGCTGGGCTCGGTTGCTAAAACACTGCTACAATGGCTCCACCACCTTGGAGCCTCCCCCTGCAAGACCTCCACCAAGCCACGCTGCTGAAGATGCCCCTACTGCTTTGAGCCACATCGCCAGTGACACCCGTGGTTCTCCTCCCTTCTTCCCAGTCTTCTCTTTCCCCAAGGACTTTTCCTTGTGAATTCACTCGGGCAACTAATGTGTTCAATCGAACTATACTGAAAAAAAAAAAAGTTCAAAATCTCTTCCAGCGTGAGAAGAATGCTCCTTCCCAGGGTGATGCACTGGGTAGGTGGGTGGGTGAAGTCCTAATCAGGACCACTTGGACTCCTGAAACACTATACAGTTCTGTGAAAATAGCTTACTTTTTAGCCATTTTAAGCCTTTCACAATTTTGCTGTTCTTTCAAAAATACACAGTGTTATAAAAGTAATACGTATTCAATGTAGAACATCTGGAACACACAGAAAAGTAGAGAGACAAAAATCATCTATAATTCACCACTCGTGTGAACACTGTTAATACTTTTTATGTATATTTTAACCTAATTAAGAATCAAACTATTTCTACAGTTCATATCCTGCTATGATAAGTTAATATTACTTGGGGATTATTGTCAGGTTTAAATTTTCTAGAAACCCTATTTTAATGGCTCTGTATTTTTCTGTAGATATATCATAATGTAACCATTAACTATTGTTGATTATCTAGAGTATTCCTGTTTTGCTCTTATAAATAATACGTGCTATGCATCCTTAAACACATCTGTATTATTTATTATTTCTCTATAATAAATTCCTAGAAGTAGAATTACTAGTTGAAAGAAAATAAATCTTTATAAGGCTCTTGATACATAGAAGACAAATTTCTTTCTAGAAAATTTTTATCAGTTCCTACTCCCACCAGCTGTGAATAACAGTGTTATATCACACTCTTGCAAGCGCTATTTTTTTTCAATCTTTGTTAATTTGATAGGCTAAAAAAAGACATCTTGTTTTTTAATTTGCATATTTTGATTACCAGCCATGTTGAAAATTTTTATATGCGTTTATTAAACTTTCATAATTTTGTTTCAAAGCTCTTTACATTTTAAGACCATTATCTTTCTGCCATATTTACTGAAGATATTTGAGGTATTGTTCAATGTTCTAAATTATTAGTGGTCATTTGAAAATAGTACAAATTCTTTTTTAGCTAGGATGTAAATTTTACATTACTGTTTAGATTAATAGTAGTTAGTTAAAAATGTCTCAAGAAACATTGCTATTAAATCTCTACCATTCTAATAGGTTTTGCCTTGTGCCTTTTGATGCTATAGTGATGGAGCATTAAACATCGATGGGGTTCTGAAAGGAAACAGATGGCCCACTGTAAGTGGGTAATTTGAGGAGGGTCTAATAAAGAGACTAAATGCAAAGGTGTGGTTCTCCTACAGTGAAACCACAGTGGTAGTACAGTACCCTAGGGCTAGAATAGCAGGGATCCAGCATCTTCCTTAGGTTGGAAGGAGCAAGGGTGAGAGCAGATATGGGAACCTGAAAACAGGGAGGGCCATGTGAAAAGGGCTCCTCAATGAGAAGTATGACCTCAGGGGAGGGACAGAGTCAACCTGTGATGCTTTTGCAAGAAGGCTGCTGAGGAACTAAGCACCCCAGCTCCACCCTTCAAACTCCCCTCAATCTCCTGCTGGTGTTCTCCATTGGCCAAACCCAAGTGGAAGCAGAGAGCAAGGGAGCTGTCAATGTGGCCCCTACAGGCTCCCCTCTTGGAGCTCACAGCACCCAAGGAGATGAAGGAAGAGCAGATCTGGTAGGCAACATGAAAGGTGTCCAGGACAAAGACTTCTTACTGTTAAAAGGTTCCTATGACCTTAAATTCGTATCAACAGTAACTGACATTTTATGATACTTTTTGTCTTAATTCTGCTTTTTCTGGATATTCTGTTTACGTGTTTTTCTAATGTAATTTGCCCTATGCATTTTCTAATGGTGTAAGATTATGTTGATTGGATTTATTATCTATATAGCTTGCACTGAGCTAAGAGAAAGGGGGAAAAGCACAGACACTGGGCAGAGGCTGCAGGCTATCCCCTACTATCCATTTCTCTCTCCTTAGTAATAATAAAACTCTCAGTTGTCATCTGGGCACATGGCTTTTCAGAACAAAGCCTGCATTTCTCAGGCTTCCCGATAGCTAGGGTGGCATGGGACTAAGACCTGGCCAATAGGATGTGCAGAGAATCGATGTAGGCAATACTGGTCATTTCCCAGAAGGATGGAGCATGAGCCTTTCTCCCCCTCCTCCACATTGCTGCTTGGAGCAGAGATATGGTGGAGCGTCACCAGGATGATAGGGATGCTGGGGTAAGGTCCCTAGGTCACGTGGATTGCTTATCTTCAGACACTAGATGAGAAAGACATAAACTTCTTCTTTAAGTTACTGTTGTTTAGTGTATCACACTAAGCCAAGCCTAATTCCTGTTATAGATCCCAAGGAGCAGAATTTCAGCTATCCATTCAAAGGGGGAAAGAGAATGGAGATTAACATTCTCTGAGCACCCACTTTATGCTTTCGCCTATGTTACTGCACTTAATCCTCCTAATAATCCTGCTATTATCACAATTTTCACTCATGAGGAGACTGAGGCTCAGTTTGTTTAAGAAACTTGCCCATAGTCACATAGCTAATACCCTGACAAGGTAGGAGTTCCAACCAAGGTGTGGCTATCTGACTCCAAAGCCCTAGTTCCCTTCATGTCAATCTCCTATAGAAGAGTGAACAAAAAGGAGATTCCCAACTGGGCCAAGAGTGGGCTCATGAACAGGCTCTAATTGCCTCATATCCTCTTGTGTGCTTCTGGGAACCAAATAGATAAACTATAACACCTTGTCATCATAGCAACCATTGTTTACAACTGGAATTCATTCTTCAGCTCTGAGGAATGGCCAGGAGCCCTCAGCTCCGGGGATTTATGAGTAATAGGAAATGTGAGAACGTCAGTGTTCTGCTGTCAAAGAGAAAGGCCTTGGAAGACAAAGGTACATACCGCACAACGTCAAGCATTTGTGATTCACCTGCCATCACCAGCATCATCCTAAAAACTCTCTTGATTCAAAGAAAATCACTTTCTTCAGTGAGATTCCCATTTCTCTTATTTACATACTGAAGGTGGGCAACAGGAGAAAGAATTATGGAAGCTTTGGGTCATTTTTATACTTCTCAAGGGTAGAAAGAAAATGAATTGGGTTATAGAATGTGCCGGGTCCCCAGGTCTTAGTGAGCTGGTATCATAACTTCATGAAGACACCACGTTTGTACTTTCTGGGGTCTTTTTCAGAGAGCTGCTTTGGGCTAGAATGTTGTGGGGCACACTGTGAAGTTAGCTCATCCTCGAAAGTAGTCAAGTTGTCCCTGCTATGATGTCCATACCCAGATGTGTATTCCACGTGCTACTAAAACTTCCAGTCCTTGAACTGACAGAACTTGCCTGCATCCTATATAAGAAGGAAGAGAATGACCCCTGCTGCATCTCTTGACCATTTGACCCCAAACACTCTGGATGCCGGCATTCTCCTGAAGTTTCTCTTTAAAGTAGCTTATGGGACTTATTTCTCTCTTCTAAGCTGCAGATTGAGATTCATTTTTTGCATATGAAAGTCTAGTTGTTACAAGGCCATTTATTGAAAAGACTATCACTTCCTCACTAAGTGCTTTTGCATATTTGTAAAAAATCAACTTACCAGTCTCACACCATGTAAAAAATTAACTTAAAATAGACAAAATACCTAAATATAAAGATGCAAGAATGCAAGAACTAAATCTGTAGAGTTCTTAGAGAAAGATGGATATGAACTTCCATGATCTTTGTTTTGTAGATATGACAACAAAAACATGAACAATGGAACAAAAAATAGATAAATTGGGCTGCAACAAAATTAAAAACTGTACATTTAAGGACAATGTCAAAAAATGATGGGATGATCCACAGAATGGGAGAAATTATTTGCAAATTGTTTATCTGGTAAGAGTCTAGTATCTAGACTATTTTTTTTTTCTAGACTATTTTAAAACCTTACAACTTAACAACAAAAAGACAGCAAATGAATTTAAAAACAGGCAGAAGATATGAATAGACATTTCTCCAAAGAAGATGTACAAATGACCAACCAGTGCATGAAAAGGTGCTCAGCCTCACCGGTCATTAGGGAAAGGCACATCAAAACCACAGTGAACTCTCACCTCACACTCACTAGGATGGTCACAATAAACCAAACCAAAACAAGGGAAATAGCAAGTGTGGTGGGGATGTGAAGGAATTGAAATCCTCATGTTGCTGGTGGGAATGTGAAATGGCACAGCAGCTATAGAAAAACAGTTTGGCAGTTACTCAGTAAGTGAAACATAGAATTATCATATGACCCAGCAATTCCATTTCTAGGTGTATACCTGAAAGACTTGAAAACAGGTGTTCAAACAGAAACTGGTCCACAAAGATTCATAGCAACACTACTCACAATTGCAAAAAGGTAGAAGCAACTCAAATATCCATTAGCTGATGAAATACCATTTGTTTAAAATGTGGTATATCCATACAATGCTATATTATTAGGCATAAAAAGGAGTGAAGGGTTGCTACATGCTATAACATGGGTAAACCTTGAAAACATTATGCTAAGCAAATGGGGCCAGACACAAAAAGCCATACATTGTATGATTCCATTTATATAAAATGTCTAGAATAGACAAATCCTTTAAGACAGAAATAAGATTGGTGGTTGCCAGGGGCTGGGGATGGAGGGGAAAGTGGTGTGATTGCTTGATGGGGACAGTGTTTCCTTCTGGGGCGAATTTTGTTTTGTTTTGTTTGTGCGTATTTGGATTCCACATATAAGTGAAATCATATGGTATTTGTCTTTCTCTGCCTGACTTATTTTACTTAGCATAATACCCTCAAGGTATTAGTCATTCATGTTGTCTCAGAAGACAAGATTCCTTTTTTTTTCTGAGTAATATTCTGTTGTGTGTATATACTGTATCTTCTTTATTTTTTTCATCCATAAGTGAACACTTGGGTTACTTCCTTTGGTTATTGTGAATAAAGCTGCAATGAACACAGGGGTGCATATATCTTTTTTGATTCATGTTTTTATGTTCTTCAGATAAATGCTCATAAGTAGGATAGTTGGATCATATGCCAGGTCTATTTTTAATTTTTTGAGGAACCTCCAAACTGTTTTCTATAGTGGCTGCAACAATTTACATTCCCATCAACAGCGTGTGAGGGCTCCCTTTCTCTGCATCCTAACACTTCTTTCTTGTCTTTTTGATAACAGTCATTCTAACAGTTGTGAAGTGATGTCTCATCATGGTTTTGATTTGCATTTCCCTGATCATTAGTGAGGTGGAGCGTCGTTTTATGTGTCTATTGGCCATCTGTATGTCTTCTTTGGAAAAATGTCTATTTAGATCTCCTGCCCATTTTTAAAAATTAAGTATTTTTTGCTATTGTGTTGTTTGAGTAGCTCTGCCTCTCTTACTGGTCTTGATGTGGCCCTTTTCTCCTTTGCTGTAGAGGAGCTGTTTCACTAGCTTTTTAGGGTTTTTTCAGAGGAATTGATCCAGATGTAGCTATGGATTTGGTTTGTCCACGGAAAGAGGTGAGTTCAAGATCTTCTCACATCACCATCCTGCACTACATCTATTTTAAACATTGAATCTGTAATTTGAAACCTTCCCACAAAGAAAGCTCTGGCCCAGAAGTTTTCACCAAACACTTACAAAAGAAATAATGCCAGTGTTATACAAACTGTTCCAAAGAATGAAAAAAGAGTAAGCACTTCCCAATTTATTTTATGAAGATAGATGTAAGAAAATAAGCAAATTGTGAACAAAGCGAATCCTGTGATGTGTTTAAGAAACCAAGTTGGGTTTGTTCCAAGAATGCATGGTGAAAGGTTAGTTTAACATTCAAAATCTCAAGCAATATAATTCACTATATTAATTATAATTGAAAAGAAAAATCAATTATTTCAGTAGATGTAGAAAAAATGTATAGATCTCTCTCTGTATATATACATGTATATATATTCATGTATATATATTGATAAAATAAATAAATAAAAATTGTTAGTAACTAGGAGTAAAAGGAAACTTGCTTAATCTGATAAACTGTATCTATAAAAAAGTTATAGCAAACATTGTACTGAATGATGAAATATTGAAACCTTTCCCTCTGAGTTCAGGAATAAGAGAAAGCTATCTACTATTACTTCTGCTCAGGGATGCCTGAGTGGCTCAGTAGTTGAGCGTCTGCCTTTGGCTCAGGGCGTGATCCTGGGGTTCAGGGATCAAGTCCTGCATCGGGCTCCCTGCAGGGAGCCTGCTTCTCCCTCTGCCTATGTCTCTGCCTCTCTCTGTGTCTCTCATGAATACATAAATAAAATCTTAAACAAAAAAAAAGAATTTTCTATTACTTCTGTTCAATGTTTATTAAAGATTTTAGTCAATGTGTTAAGGCAAGAAAATAAAACTAATAAAAAGGTACAAACATTAGAAATAAAGAAATAAAAATCGTATTAGCCACAAATGACATAATAGTGCTCATAAAAAATCCAGAACAATTGCAGGTAAATTATTACAGTTAATAATGGATTTAACAAAGTCACTGGGAATAAAATTAATATAGGAAAATCAATTGTACCTCTATACACTAGCAGCATACTATTAAAGAATAGAAATGATTATAGAATACTACTTATGATCTATCAAAAAAAATCAAATGCTTAGAACTTAATCTAATAAAATATGTACAAGAGTTCTACAAGAAAAATAGAAATATCATCAGGAGAATTTTGAAGTATTTAAATAAATGGAAGTATGTATCATGTCCAGAATTAGAAAGCTCAGTATTATAAAAATATCTGTAGTCTCCAAAACAGTAGTCCATGCAGTGAGACTCACACATACACATTGATTTGGACAAAAGTGACACTACAAATTTCTAGAGCAGTAGTTGGCAAATATTTTCTGTAAAGGGCCAGATAGTAAGAACTTAATGCTTTGTGTGCTATATGGCCTCTTTTGCGACGTCTTGACTATTATAATACATTAAAAGCATTCATAAACAATATATTAATAAACAAGCATGGCTGTGTCCCAATAAAACTTTATTTGCCAATGTCATTGTGTGCATTCTCAAAGGAGACAATATTGCCCTCAGGGAGTGAAAATTCATTCTTGGGGCAGGGGGTGGGGGTGAGTGGGTGATGGGCACTGAGGGGGACACTTGACAGGATGAGCACTGGGTGTTATTCTGTATGTTGGTAAATTGAACACCAATAAAAAATTAATTTATTAAAAAAATTCATTCTTGGGGTGTGTACGTGTGTATGAAGACATCTTCTTTTTTATTTATAAAACATAGATATATGTATAGTACATAAACTGATAGTATATATGTAGAATTAAAGTTTTACAGTGGAGGCAATAGTGATTAGGGAAAAAATATTAAATTAATCTCCTTTCAGGGTATGATTTTTAGTTATCTATTGCTACAAAACATTACTACTGCAAACTTAGTGACATAAAACAACACATCTACTACATCACAGCTCCTGTGGTCCAGGAGTCTGGGCACAACTTAGCTGGGTCCCCAAGAAGACTATTATAAAAGCATCAACAGGGGCTGGGTCAGCTGAAAATGTGCCTGAGGAAGGATCCACTTCTAAGCTCACATGGTTATTGGCAGCACTCTGTTTCTTGCAGGTTTTGGGAATGAGGACAGCAGTTTCCTCCTGCTGTCATCCAGAGGTCACCCTCAGATCTTTGCTACATGGCTGTCCTCACTGGGAAGCTCACAATATGGAATCTCACTTCTTCAAAACCAGCAAAGGAGAATATCCTCAAGTAAGACAGCTGTTATAATCTTAGGTGACAACATAATGGCAGAATGACAACTGATCACCTTTGCTGTGTTCTATTAGCAAGAAGTAAGATGCAGGTCCCTCCTGCACTCAAGGACAGGGGATTACACAGGCATAAATACCAGGAGCAGGGGAATGATGGGAACAACCTGTCCATCACAGAGGCTAATGAAAAAGGTTGGGAAACCTTGTTTAGATGACAGCACAGGAGAATGTCTTCATGATCTGGAGGTAGGTAAAGATTTTCTAAGTAGTATACAAAAAGCATTAAGCACAATGGGACAAGATGATAAAGTAGACTGCATTAACACGAATAACTCTATTTATCAAAAAACACCATTAGGAGAAAGAAAAGAGAAGCAACAAAGTGGGTGGGAGGAGACATTTAAAATGCACATATCTGACAAAGATAAAAAAAAATCTATCCAACATGTATCCAGAAATCTGGTAAGTCTTGAAAGACAGATAAACCACTAGAGAAATGGGCAAGAAATTTGAATAGGTACGTCTCAAGAGAGGATATCTAAATGCTCAATAAACAGATGAAAATGTGTGCTCTGTCATTAATCATCAGGGCAATGCAAATTAAAAACACACAAAAAAGACTAAAACTATAAAGACAAAAATACCCACAAGGATATAGAGCCACTAGACCTCTCTATCACTGCTGGGGTAGTATAAATTGGTAAAATCATTTCTGGTAGCGGTCTTTGACAATAGATCTTTGCCAGTGTTTAGTGAAAATGAACACACAGATACCCTGTGCTCCAGCAATTCCACTGCTAGATGTGTACTTAACACAAGTGTCATGTACCAAAATGCCCTGAGCAGCACTGTTCGTTAGTAGTCAAAACTTGAAACAACCCAAATGCCCATCAACAACTGAATAGATAGATGGTGGTGTATTTACCTAATGTAAATCTAGATAGCAAAGAGAGGAAAAAAGACTTACTGCTTCGTGCAACATCGATGACTCTCACAAAATAATACTCGATAAAAGGACAGAAGGTGTGATTTACTCATATAAGTTTCAAAAATAGAAAAACTAATCAATGATGATAGAAGTCAGAATAGAGATTTCCCCTAAGGGCAGAGGGGCCAGTGACCAATAGGAGTCTCTAAGGGACTTTTGGGGAGCTGGTGATATTCTATTTCTCCATCTGGACTCTGGTTTTAGGCATTTGTCGTTGAGTTGCACCCTTACAGTTTGCGCACTTTACTGTGAGCATGTCATGCTTCCATAAAAGGTTTGTTTTAAAATTATATTCATTGAATTGCTAAAACCCAAATACAAAATCTAAATCACTAGTAGACAGAGAAATACAGACTAAAGGGATAATGAAATATTGCTTCATTCAATAGCATCTATTCCTAGAGGACATGTGGAGGAAAAGGAACTCTTAACATATTGTTGACAGAAATATGAAATGTTCTAGCTGTTTTGAAAAGCAACCTGTAAACACCTATAAAATTAAACTATATGGATATATGTGTACAACTAGCCATACATTGAGAGAACTAGGATACATAAAGATATATATTCAAAGACATTTATTGCTGCGTTGTTAATGTGGGAAAAAAACTGGAAGCAAAATTAATGCCTTTAAGCAGGAAATGGCTGAGGAAATACTGTTAATACCATGGAATATTATGTAGCAGTTTTATAAAAGTGGGAAATAACACTTTTTGCCCTGGAAGGATTTACATGAGGTTTTATGAACCAAGATGTAGAGAAGGGTAAATAATTTCTTATCTTTATACTTTTTTTTAAAAGATTTTATTTATTTATTCATGATAGACACAGAAAGAGAGAAAGAGAGGCAGAGACACAGGCAGAGGGAGAAGCAGGCTCCATGCAGGGAGCTCGATGTGGGACTTGATCCTGAGACTCCAGGACCGCGCCCTGGGCCAAAGGCAGGCACCAAACCGCTGAGCCACCCAGGGATCCCCCTTATCTTTATATTTTGATCAAAAATAACAAAGAAACAAAAACTCTTAAGTATGAATGTGTGTGTGTATGTGCATGTGATCACGGTAAAAAGATCATGGTAGCATAGAGAAAAATATGGAAGGTTCCATACTAGTTCACTAACATGGGTTGGGGTGAGGTTTCATAGAGGGATAGGAGATGAGAGGGGGAAAAGATTCCAAAAGAAAAAGGGAGCAAAGCAGTATGTTCATGTGAATTTACCTGTGTGTGTGTGCATGAAGAAACTAATCAACTCTAAAGGACAAAGACTGAATAATAACTTTGTAGTCATTTCACGAAAGAGGAAATAAATGATTTCTCTTGCAACTTCCAACTTTCAAGTCATTTTCAGGCATGCAAAAACCTTAATCCATAGCTATGAACCCCACTATTTGCTTGTAAAATGTAAGTAAGCTATTTTTCTTCCTTTTGTATTTTTTTAATATAATATTTTTACTTAAAATTGTTGTCTTAAAAATAGTTCAACAATTATGGCTTGCACTACCTTTCCTTGCTTTATTACTTTTCTTTATAACACACAGTGCCAACTGACAGCATACCATCTGTTCATTTACCTCCTGTCCTCCACGCTGGAGTGCACATGTGCTGAGGCAGGGCCTGACTCTGGTGTTTGCCACTGTGTCACCAGTGCCTGGAGGGGTGTCTGGCAGACAGTAGGTTCCCAATCAATGCTTGATTGGATTTCTGAATATCTTTTCTATTTTGACTTCCCTCTATTTGAGCCCATTTAACTTACTCATGAATTTATTTAGCACATGTTTAAAGCATACTTGCCATGTACGAAATAGGAACAAAGGAAGACAACATTCCTCCCCAACAACATGAGTTCCAGTGGGAGAAAAGGCCAGAAAGTCGGTGACTATAACAGAATGCAGTGACAGAGCTAAGCATGATATATTAATGGAGTGCCAAGTACTGCCACTTCACTCCTAATTCAGCCCATTTGGGGCTGTGCAAGGGTAGAGAAGCTTCCACAAAGTAGTAATCCATTGAGGGAAGGCACCAAGGCTGGGGATGGAACTACTGTGAGGGCAGGGAACAGGCCATAGGGCAGGAGCCAGAGTGTCCAAGGGAATACCTACAGGAAATCTGACTCCAAGGAGCAGGAGAGGACTTCTGGGTAGTATGAAGCTCAGTATCAAGTCCTCCTGGTAGACATGACTGTCTACTGAGGGATCCAAATAGAATCGCAGTGAAAGTCTTGTCCTGTCGCATCTGCCAGAGCTGAGCTTAAGGGGAATGGGTCAAGGCAGGTTGGTACTAAATTTTCAGCACCCTTTTCTGGTGGAATTTGCTGGGTTAACACTCTTCTTAGGATCATCTCGGCCTCTGCAGATGGATTTCTGTCACCATGACTCTCCTTAGGGAAGGTTAAGATTCAAGGCTTTCAGATGCTGCTGTAAAACCCAGTTCTCTAGTTCAATTGGTTTGCAGAGCAAGAGGCAGCCTGGGAGCTTTCCGGGGACCCACTGGTTTACCCAATTCCCAGATCAGGATTATTTTCTCCTCCCTGACTCAGGGATAAGCTAAGATACAGCAGTTCTATCTATGGACTTGGTGTGAATTCTCCTGGCACTTTTAGTTGTACCGTTTTTTGCTCAGTGCACTAATTCCCCTTTCCTGGTACCCGCCCCCACCCTGGGGATAACATCATCAGTTAGTATGAATTGGATTATTACCATGGCCCATTTAATCTTCACGAGAATCCTATGAGACCATTACTATTATTATCCCCATTGCCCAGGTGGAGAAACAGACTTGCAAGGATAAATCACTTGCACAATGCCTTGCAGCCACAAGGTGACACAGTTGCACACCTTGACACCCCAGCCTTTACCAATTTAGGAAGCCTCACTTCCCCGTAATCCCTGATTCACAGAAGTCTGAGCTCCTATCCCTTCTCAGCTCTATCTGGACTTCCTGGGGAATATTGGTATGTTCACCAAATGCCTCCTATATGTTCTTCCTACCTCAGGGCATCATCTGACTCTGAAACACTGCTTGCTCTTCTGAACATTGCCTTTGTAGGTTCAGGATCAGTTTCCCCTGACATGTTCCTGTTTTCCTTGAGTCAACTCTTCCCCAAGTGTAGGAACAGCCCCCTGCTGCCATTCCTCTGGTGATTGGAATTTAACACAAGCCAGCTGAAGCGTAGGTTCTGCAGACAGGATTATCACACTAAGGGTTATGCTATATATATCAGCAATGACTGCCTGGCGTCCACAGGTCAGGGGGACACACTACTGCCCTCCTTCATGGGGAGGGGGTACCCACTTCACTGGGGCCCACTACTGCCCTCATCTTTCCCTTGATGCTTGCTCACCTCACTGGGGTGAGCCTCCTTGCCTTACCCTGATCTACTTGTCCCTATGTCTTCTCCAAAAGAAGTGTCCTTGAGCATAATGGCCCAATCTAAGATCCAGCTAAATCGTATCCCAAAGTCCACAGAAAGGATCCAATTTTCTTTTACTTAAGAAAGTAAGGCCCTTACTTGGAAGGCCCACCTTCCAAGGACTTATTTTCCATTCCTATGATTAACCTCTTGCAAGCACAAATGACAATGAAAACTCATCTTCCTTCAAGAAAACCCCAGCCCTGCCCACAGGAATATAGTCTTGCCCTCTGGTCCTTAAAATATATACAAACCTGAAGTTACCAGTCAAGACCTTTCCCAAATTCTAGCTTACTTCGTCTTGAAAAGTACCGTGTGTGAGCTATCAACAGTCGAAGCCATGCCAAAACCATTCCTTTGTCCTCTCTCCTCCAGCAACGGTGCTGACCAGATTGGCACAGGCTTTCTGTCACCTTCAGGGTTTCCTCCAAAACCTGTGACCAAATGTCTAAAGAGGAACCTAGAAACACCTCCCAAGAACAAGCAATATTATACCAAGAAAGACAGCCTAATCCAGTAGTTGTGAAAGGTATTTCTTTAAAGGAAGTTAAGTGTTTCTGAGGCGGTGCAACTCCTTCCACCCTTCCCTACCTCCGTCACTATCATTCAAAGTGACCTGTTAACATTGTTATGCATAAAAGCTTTGCTCTTTGGAAATCCACTCCATTTGCTTTGCTTAATTGGAAGGGCTGTTGCCCAAGAATGAACCCAAGAACTGCCGCTGCTCCCCCCAACCCGTGGCCCCAGCAACAACAAAAAAAATCACTTGAACTTTTGAAATCACAGTTCTGTTCCAGCTTTGACTCTCCTTATCAGGACTATATAAACCCCAGGACCAATTTTTGACTTGAGGATCAAACTCAGAATGTCTTGGCTTTCTCTTCTCTCAACACCCTCTGCACAGAGGAAGTTTCTGAAGCAGATGGTCTAAGAGTGACAGTAGCTGACATCCCTGTGCACTGTTGTGCCCTGTACCACCACATCGAGCACCCTTTCTCATTTTCCAACAAGGACGGTGAAACTCAGAAAGGACAAATAGTTGGCCCAAGGTCCATAGCTAATAACTGGAAGAGCCACTATTGAACCCAATCAGTCTGGCTCCAGTCTTCTAAACTGACTTTCAGGAGGGGAATGAGAGCCCCACGTAGGGAGGAGAGCCACTGAAAATACTTCCCCTTCCACAGCAGAATGTGTGTACCATGACATCCACTTGGTGCACAATGAGAAGTCCATGCCCCTCCATGGTGCATATATCCAGCTCTGTGAGGCAACTTTTGTTTTTCCATTGTCAAGGAGAACACCGAGTGTGGTCCCTCTGGTTCTCTTTTTGGCATTGTTGTTTCCTTTAATGCTGGCTCATTTTCTGTGGCTGGCATCCCCTGCAGATGCTCACTCCTGCAGCAGTTCCCCGGCCCCTGCAGTTGCTGTGGTTCCTTATGGACAAGCTCTCTTTGCTGGGAGGCCATAGGGGCCAGTAGGGGAGAAGGATTGCTCTGGGGGAAAGGAAGACTGGAACTCAATCTAACTCATGGGAGGTCACCAGCTTAACCCATTCCTCTCTGTTTTTCTTTCTCTGCAGAGTCCTTCTCATGCCCTGTGGGCTCTCCAAGGGTTCTTTTCCCCTGAGTTTACCAAACACCCCAGATATTTGTTTTGGATGCAGAGGTGGAGCATGTTAACTATGGTGTTTCTTAATCAGGCCCTGTGTTTAATAGACACTCCTTTGCATCTGTGGTATTTGGTTGAGTAAGTGCATTGGCTGCTTTATTTAATTCTTTTACACAAGGGGTGACTTTCAAGTGAATCTCATGCATTGGATAAATGAAGTCTTAGAGCCCCAAATATCACTGCAAGTGTGATTACTGAACCATCATTGATAATTTTTGAGAGTACATAGAGAAATAGAGACAAGCCACAAAGGAGGAGACGGACAAGTATTAAATATTTTCCACGTCGGGATCCCTGGGTGGCGCAGCGGTTTAGCGCCTGCCTTTGGCCCAGGGCACGATCCTGGAGACCCAGGATCGAATCCCACATCAGGCTCCCTGTATGGAGCCTGCTTCTCCCTCTGCCTGTGTCTCTGCCTCTCTCTCTCTCTCTCTCTCTGTGATGACTATCATAAATAAATAAATTTAAAAAAATATTTTCCACGTCAACAAGAATGGAAAGCATGCAGGAATTGTAGACTGATGAGTGTGACACCTCATACCAGCAAAACACTAGAACGGACTAATAAGTAGACAGTTTGTGCACATTAAGTCACTATGCACAAACCTCAATGATTATCTTACATGAAATAACCTACTCTGTTTCTCCTTGGTTATTTGACTAATGGATTAGGGGTCACTATGGTTCAGTCATTGTGAACCATGATGAAGTCTCTCTGGAAATCTGTCTTTTTTAAAGATTTTATGTGAGACACAGAAAGAAAGGCAGAGACATAGGCAGGGGAGAAGCAGGCTCCCCGTAGGAAACCTGATGTGGCACTTGATCCCAGGACCTGGGGATCACGACCTGAATCGAAGGCAGACACTCAACCACTGAGCCACCCAGTCACTCCGCATCTTTGAAAATCTTAATAGAGAAGATGAAAAAATGTCAGTCAGCTGCTGACAAATTAGGTGAATTTGTAACTAGCTGAAGAACTAACAATACCTAAGGGATGTTCATGAAATATTTTTAATTGAATTAGACAAGAGTATTTATGACATGTTAATCAGATTTGCAAATCATGCCAAACTGGGAGAGGTAACTAATAATTTGAATGACAAAATTTAGATTCCAAAGGCTCTTGATAGACCAGAACTTGGGCTAAAGCCAGCAATAACAAAAGTGAATGGAGGTAGTGTAAAATTTTTCACTTAGGTACCAAAACAAACAAACAAAGCAAAACAAAACAAAAACCAATATAGAAGCGCAGAAAAAGGGATCCCTGGGTGGCGCAGTGGTTTGGCGCTTGCCTTTGGCCCAGGGCGCGATCCTGGAGACCCGGGATCGAATCCCACATCAGGCTCCCGGTGCATGGAGCCTGTTTCTCCCTCTGCCTAGGTCTCTGCCTCTCTCTCTGTCTCTCTGTGACTATCATAAATAAATAAAAATTAAAAAAAAAAAAAAAAGAAGCGCAGAAAAAAATAGATACGAGTTAGCAGTAATCCCTGAATTAGAGGGGGATGCTTTTGGCTGCAAGTAACAAAAAAATACTTAATTCAATTCATCATCTGTAACAGAGAAACCTAGGAAAAGTAGCTTCAGGTGTGAAAACTTGACTCCTCTGAGACACTCTATGCTAGTGGTTCTCAACCATGGTGGAAGGATGGGGGACAGATTTGTACCTGGGGAATGCTTGACAATGTCTGAAGACATGTTTGGTTATCACAACTGAAGAGACGAGGTGTGCTACTGGCATCCAGTGAATAGAGAGAGGCCAGGGATGCTGCTAAGCATCCTACAAAGTATAGCAGTGCCTCCACAAGAAAGAATTATCTGGCTCAAAATGTCAATAGTGCTAAGAAACTTTGACTTAGAGCAATCCAAATCTACCCCTATGGGTAGGAGTGTGAATGGATTGCCTTCTTCAGAGTCGCATGGTAGAGGTATGGATAGCTGAACAAAACTTGGGGTTGGTTAGGAAGAAGGGAAGAAGTGCATTGGAGACTCCACCATAGAGACAAGGCACCCACATTAAAAATATCTATTGCTTTTGATGACAATGAGCCAGGGTCATTGTTAGCACGCGAAAGGTCTTTGTATGAATTAAAAAAGGCACCCCATTCCTCAGACACTCTACTGCCATCTACTGGAAAGTTATTATATGAAATACATAAATCTACAGTATGTTGTAAATAGAGCCCCCTAGAGTTGTGCAGGACATAAACTCACAACAGTTTAGAGCATCTCTTCTGCGAGTCTCATATGATCCAGCTATGTGCAATGACAGTCAAAGAGGTAGCTTAGGATTTTATAAACAGAATTGCATGTCTCACATAAAGAAAGCAAAAAATCTGACTATATTCTACATTCATCAAATCACAGCTGGAATTCTTAAACTTTTCGTTCCATAGCTTCAAAAAGTGACCAAAGGAAATTGAACCAGAAAAGAAAGAGTCAGGAAGTCATGATATACAAGGAGTGATTTAAAAAAAAAAAAGGATAAAGGAAATGGAGCTGTAGAGTCTGAAGAGGAAAACACTGGTAGTGAAACAGAGTCCTCTACAATTATCTGAAGGGTGTCAAGGGGAGCGAGGTCAGTCTGAAGCTGTGCTTCTCCAAAAGGCAAAACTGAGTCCAAAGAGTAGAACCAGAGAAAAATGACATTTCAAGTCTGGAAGTGACCTTGATGGTCAATTAACCCCAGAAGCAATATCGATATTCCTTCTACAGTGCTTCCCAGCAGTCACCCTGAGGGGGCAACTCCAGTCAATCCAAAAGGGTTTTTTTCCCTTTGACTCCCATCCATTATCCCTGGTCTCAACTGCTCTCTGATGACAAGTAGGTTTCAGAATCAGATTTGCTTTACACAAGGAAGGTTTTCCAACCAGGGTTTCCACTCAAGGGCTTCCAGTAAAGATGAAACATTTGTCAGCGATTGGGTTTCTCAGCTATAAAATGAAAGCATTGAATCTAGATCTCCAGATTCTTTCCTGGTGTCCGAATGGAGCATGGCCTCAGGGCTACAAAATTAGGAGTGTGATGTGCAAACATAGAGCTAACTTTGTAGCTGCCAAATTTTTCCTCCCAGTTCCTCACTCTCCTTGCGCATGTTGCACAATTTGATGCTTGAATTTACCATAATTAATCAGTCCTCAACTGATAAACCATCAGGTTGTCTTCAGTTTTTCACAATTATAAACCTTATTACAATAAACATCCTTATAAATAACTTTTGGGCACTTACATAAATATTTTTATAATTTAACTTCCCAGGAATAGAATTGCTGAGTAAAACGACAAACCCTGCAAAATTAGTCCTCCTTAACAACTTACTTCACTTACAAGTATCCTTGTACTCACACCAACACTGGACAATTACACTAAATCCTATCCATCAAACTGATAAATTTGAATTTGAATCTCTTTGACTATTAGTAAGGTGGAGCATCTTATGTGTGTTAATTTCTATGAATTAGTTTTTCATAATTTTTGCCTATTGTCTGAGTTACAGACATTATATAGAATTTTTTTATTGTGAGTATTATGTCCAGTTTTGCATTTGTCTTTCGAAGTCTATTTAGGTCTTCTATTTGGCAGAAATCATTAATGAAATAAGATTTAATGCAATCTGACATTGTTTTATAACTGCTAGGTTTTAAGTTATGATTAGAAAGGTGTTTCATATGGAAAGATTATGCAAGTATTCTCCAATACTGTTATAGCAAGATATTTTACATTTAATTACTTAATTAGTCTGAAATTATTTCTGCATATGGTGTCAAGGAGCTAGAGACACCACATTTTTTTTAAATGGATGTCACGTATTCTCACTTCATCTATTTTAAAAAATCCCTTCCATGTTAATGTGATTGTAACCTTTTTATACTTTACATACTTGGGTTTTTTACGTGTGTGTGTGTGTATATTTGTCTATTGTTACACTCTATTCTCTTCCATTACAAATTTCCTTTTTTTATCTCTGTCACACAATTTCCATTACTGTATCTTTATAGTACCTTTTTCTTGTATAGTTGATATGCAATGCCATATTAGTTTCAGGTGCACAAAAGAATGATATGACAATTCCATCCATTGTGCAATGCTTACCTTAAGTGTAGTTACATCTATCATCATGCAATATTATTACAGTATTATTGGCTATATTCCCTATGCTATACTTTTCAATTTGTGATATAGTTCTTTTTTTTATAGTTCATAAAACTAATTCCCTTTTCATATTTTGCAAAATTATAATTGATTTTCTATGTTCAAGTGTTAAAATCCCATTGTGCTTTTCATTGGAATTACATTCAATTAACAGAGCAATTTGGGAAGAATTGATATTTTCACACAATTAAATCTACCCATCCAAGAAATTGTATTTCTCCATTTTTTAATTCAAACATTGCTCTATATTTAAAAATGTATTTTTCATATATATCTCTTATATTACTTGTTAAATGTGCTACTAGTTATTTTGTAGTTAAGCATACTCTGAATTTTTTTTTTTTTACATTTTATTTTTTAACCGGTTATTAGTATTCAGGAAGCCTATAGATATTTGGTTTTTTATATAGATTAAATCTGGTTGCCTCACAGAACTCACTTATGTCTGCATACTTGATGGTTGATACACTTGGGTATTTCAGTTACTCACATCATCCATAATAATGAGAAGCATTCCCTTCCTATTGATTGTATGTAATTCTTTATTTGGTTTTCTTATCTCACTGTTTGTGCTAGAAATTTTAACACAATGATAAATAATAGCAGTGATGGTTAGCATCTTTGTCTTATTCTTGGCTTTAATAGTGTTACTAGTTTTTTACTGTTAAAGATAATGGTTGCAGTAGTTTTATAATGACTAATTTTTATCAAGTTAATAAACTTGCCTTATTTTCCTGGCTTACTAGGAGTTGTTTATCAAGGACAGAATTTAAATGTTGTCAAATGACATTCTGGCATCTGTTGAGATGATCATAAATTTTATTTAATCTATTAATATAAATTAATGAATTGTCTGATATTGAACTAGGTTTGAATTTCTGGAATGTTTAATCATAGTATTTTTATATTTTAATACATTACTTATGTGGAAATTTCCAATGAAATTGGAAAGACTTTTACACTTCCATATATTGGTCCACATTTTGGTGCTATCTTTGTTAGATTTTAGTATCAGCACTAAATGAGTGTCATAAAATTATTCTGGAAGGGGTTTATTGCTAAGTATAGACAAGAAACATTTGCCCTTTGGAGACCCGATAGAACTCACCTGTAAAATCATCTACCCCAAGATCTTTGGGTGTTAAATATTTTATAACATTTATACTTTCTTCTATGGTCATTGATCCTTTTAGGTCTTCTGCTTTCTCTTTGAGCCAATTTTACAATTTATATTTGTCATGAAAAGAGCCCATTTCATTTAGAATTTCAAATTTATAGACATAAATCTATATATGATTTTGGATTTTTACAACTCTCCTCCGTATATATGATTATGTCCACTTTCTTATTTGTAAAATTATACATTTATATTCTTTTCACTCTTCTTTTTTCTTGCCAATCTTGGAAGAAGTTTGTCTCTTTTTAAAAATCTTTCTCAAGGAACTCCGCAGGAGTAGCAATCATATCTGCTGTGCTTCCCCCAGGATCCCCACTGGCTGTGTGTAGTACCTGGCACATGCTTGGCAAACACTAAGTATTTACTGACAGAGTAATTGTTAGAGCTTAGTTTTGACTTTCTATATCAATTTTCTTCTTTCTAATTCATCAATTTCTTCCCTCTACTTTCTTTCAATCTTTTATTTTTAACAAAATAATTAAAGCAATGAATTCTAATCTGAGTGCAGTTTTGGCTTCACCTCATAAGTTTTGACATATTCTATTTCCCTTGCTATTAATTTTTTGGTATAAAAGAATTTTTAAAAGATTATGTCTAGTGATTCCATTTTAGGAAAACTTTTTGGTTTTGTTTGTTACTCTTAGTTTTATTACACTATGGCCAGTTTTGGAAATTTATTGAGAATCTGTTTAGCTATTTGTATGTGGTCAATTTTTGTGTGTGAGTCACAAGTATTTAAAAAGAAGTTATTAAAAAAAAATAAAAAAAAAAATAAAAAGAAGTTATTTTTCTATGTATTGGGCGTAGAGTTCTATTGCAGTCATTGCATCAAACAATAATTGTGTTATCTAAATCCTTTTGAGTGTCTGTCCAATTCTGACAAAAATGTGCTAGAACCTCCCACTATGATTGTGGTTCCATCAAGTTCATGCATTTCTAGAAGTTTATACCTTTCTTATAACTAGATTTCAATGCATAAAGCTCCACTAATATTGTATACTTTCATTGATTATAACTTTTATAAATATAAATTCTTATTTTTCCAATCTAATTTTTAAAAGATTTAATTTATTTATTCATGAGTGACACACAGAGAGAGGCAGAGACATAGGCAGAGGGAGAAGCAGGCTCCATGCAGGGAGCCTGATGTGAGACTCGATCCCAGGACTCAGACCATGCCCTGAGCTGAAGACAGATGCTCAACCACTGTCTGACTTTTATAGACAGCATGAGGGTCTGACTTTTATAGACAGTATGAGGGTTTTTAAAAAAATAGAAAACTTAACTTAGTCACACTTATTGTTGTTACTTTTATGTTTGATCTCATCCCCGACATTTTATCTTCTCATTATTATTTATTAATAGAAAACTTAGAACTTTTCTACGTTTTACTGGGTATGTTTTTTGTTCCTTTATTCTCTAGTAGTTTCAAAGTCCTACATCCAGTTTGTAGCCTATCAATGGTTATCTCTAAATTTTGACAAATAAATCTGAATAAAGCGTGCCCATCAATAAATAACCAATATCTCAAAAAAAACAAAGAAAATTTTAACATGCTTTTTCAATTGTCTTCTTCCCCTGACTTCCTATTCCCTAGATTTCTACAGTTATGTTTTTATTTTTATAATCCCTCCATGATAGATGCATTAAGTTTCCAAATCCTATTACTAACATATTTATTTGGATTAAGTTGTTTCTTAGATCCGGGATCTTCCCTTTGCTTGGGTTTTTTCCCTCTGATTCATTTTCATTTTGTTTCTTTCCAACCCTTCCACCTTACCCTCCCAGAAAGAGCATACAGGTATTTTGACTTCCATGTTCAAATAATGCCTTTTTCTGTCTCTCACATTAAAATATCATTTGGGCAGATATAGATTTCCAGGTCCCCATAATTTTCCCTGAAAAGGCAGGTTTGTAATAGCTGCTAGGCTCCAGGGGTGGAGTTTGCCTAGGGTGGGAACTGAGCCACCACTCTGATGGTGGCTTCCTTTCAGGGTAGATGGGCTGGGAAGAGCAGCAGGCTAGAGTTCTCAGTAAAAGACTCATGTCTATAAGGGCTCCCATCTTCATGCTCAACTGCTGTGCACTCTGTTTCTAGTGGTAGTTTGGTGGGGTGGAGAGCATTGGCCAACACCTGGGGTGAGGAACTCTGTGCAAGCCCGGAAGACCATCACATTGTTCCCTCTGATGGCTTCCTGGCCTCTAGCAAAGCTGTTGATGTTAACAGGACAGTGTCAACAGGAAGAAGGAAAGGAGTTGCTTCTGTGGGTGCTGAGGCCTTAGAGGATTTTACCATCTCTCAGATTCCTTTCAATTCTCTGTATTTGTGGTACTGCTCAGAGTTAACTGGGGCCCTGCTACATCCTCTTCATTCTTCAGTCCACACTTAGATTTGATAAGGAACACACACAACATGAACCTGCTCCTTTTGCTGGGGGGGGGGGGGGAGTGGGAGGAGTGACCCAGTTTCCAGTTCATGTCTATTCAACTTGCCAAATGAGACTGTCCCACCACATACCCATTAGCTGCTCCTGTTGCTGCAAGCATTGGATCTTTTGAAGTTCTAAATACCCCTGCCCTTACTCCCAGGGGGTGTCCTCTTCACCTGTAATGCCTGCTCACTTGTGTATAATCAGCTATCCCTTCAATATAGATCCTGCCTATATTATTTCTTCCAGAAATTCCTATAAATGAATTTCTTGACATTTTCATGGCAGCCTCCTCTGTCAGTTCTGGTCTGGACTTTTTCTAACTCTTATTCTCACTGGTCTTTTTAGTGCATCTTTGGGAGGTAGAAGACTCAAGACCAGAACTGACTGGACTTTTCTAACTCTTATTCTTACTGGTCTTTTCAGTGCATCTTTGAGAGGTAGAAGACTCAACTTGCCATCCTAGAGCTGTATCATGAAGGTGCAGGAGTCTGGCTGTCAGAGGGAGCTAGGGAGAGGGCCCTGGGCTGGGAGAACAGGATGCAAAGGTAAGTGGTGTGAAGGAACATGGCCTGTCAGGGGACAGACGAGGATAGCTGGACTGCTGGCATAATTTGCAAGTTGGAGAGGTATGACCAGGGTCAGGGTTGGGAGATGCCAGTTGTAGGTAGAGAATACATCATGAAGAGCCAGTGTGCAATGCCTGAGTTTGAATTTTGTTCTGGAGGCTCTGGGAGTTGTAGCAGTGGGAATGAAGCAATTGATTTTTGTGTCTTAGAAGCCTCACTGTGGTGACAGGGTGGAGAAAGATGGATGGTGCTAAGAAATGAGAGGCGGGGAGGAGACAATCACACCAGAGGGGGCAGGAGCTATGAGCACTGGAACTAGGGCAGTGGCCTGCAGCACTGAGGAGCAGATGGATAGCAGAGATAATAGGGAACTCTAGTCACTCAAATCTGGAGACCTATTGGATATGGGGGTAATGCAGAGTCGGGATGACTCAGGTTTCTGGTTTGGGCAACTCAGAGGATTATGCTGCTATTCATCAAGATAGAGAATACACTAGGTGAAGCAGGTTTAGGGGGAAAGATAATGAGTTCCATCTTAAACTCACTGCTTTTAAGTTGCCTGCAAAGTGACCAAGTATTGATGCCAGTAAGTTGGGCCAAAGTTGGGTCTAAGGCTCAAGAAAGAAGAAACATGTGAGAGTTATTAGCGTATGTGGTAGTCAATGCCAGTGTGCGTGAGGTTGTCCTGAGAGCGTGTAGAATAGGCAAGGCCAGCTTCATGGGTGTGTGGCCACGCAGGGCCCCATGTTCAGAAGGGCCCTGTGTTTAGTTTAACGCTCTACTATCACCATCTCGAATCTCTTCATAACTTTTAAACTGGGCACTTCACATTTTCACTTGCACTCGGCCCCACAAATTGTGCAGCAAGTTTTGAGGATAACAAGGAAAAAAGCAAAATGCTCTGAAGCACTAAGCCTGATAAGGCTGTGACAGAGCCCTGTGCCAGGTGAAAGGAGATGCAGGACAGGTGTGGTGTGGAAGTGAAAGGGAGAGGGTCCCAGGCTGCCATGTCACACAGAGGAGAGTTGACAAGCTGTGGGGGATTGGGGGCCAAAGCCAGTTTGCACCATGAGAGATAAAAAAGGTCAGGACTTTGACAAGAGGAGTAAACAAAGCAGATGTCTACTTTGGTGAGAGGGCACAGAGAAAGATTCAGAATCCTACCACTTCTTACCTCTTCTGCTGCCACTATTATAGTACAAACCCCCATTAGCTTTGCCCAGGACCACTGCAATATCTTCCTCACTCATCTCCCTGCTTCGTCCTTGCTCCCAATGGTCACGGTGATCATGCTGAAGCTTAAGTCAGATCATGTCATGCCTGTGCCCAGACCCATCAAGGCCTCTCATTACAGCAGAACATCAAGTCTTTACTGTAGCTGGCAAAGCCCTGCGGGATGGAGTCCCTCCTCCCTGTCTGGTACCGCTCACCTCCACACTGTCTCCCCTGGCATGCCTGTCTCCCTGAGCTCCTCCAACATTCTCAGCTTTGTACTAGCCAGTCCCTCTGCCTGGAATTCTCTTTCACCATAGATGCCCTGATACCTCCCCATCTTCCTTGAGCTCTGCTCAAGTGTCCCCTCTTAGTGAGCTCACCCCTCGCCAGACTGTCTGTACCCTCTTCCCCCTACCCTGCTTTATCTTCATCACAGCTCTTAACATCTCCTGACTTTCTGTGTAGTTATTTATTTGCTTTTGTCTCCCCACCCCTTGGAGTGTAGAGACTTGGCTTTGTTCAGTTTATCTGGATGGTCTTGTAGAAGAATGATGGCCCTGGGGACGGCAGGGGCTATACAGACCCTATTTCCCATGCCAGAAGTTGTCATATGTCAACTAGTGATGAAACAGAATATGCATTTGTTTGTTTGTCTATTTGTGTACATACCTCTTTGTTTCACAAAAGGATTTAGGGCAGCTACAAAGATGTATCAAATTCAGCAAGATGACATAAATTAGAAGCAGGTGAGAAAGAAAAAAAATGCAAAAGCATGGGTAAAGCCATAAAATGGAGCCAAGGATGGGACTAATACAAAATAAACATACCGTAAACTTTGATCCATTTGCTGGGGATGGGCCGCAAATTTGGCTCTGAAACTTCTAAGAGTCAGTGCCAAGATGAAACCCGATCAGCTACACAGCTCCCAGGACCCTCAAGATTAAAGCAAACCACTTGCCTATGAGAAGCACCAGCATTCATTCCTGATGTGCCAGAGAAAGCAAAGAAATGTCTCCTTAACCCCTCCCAAAAAGGACAGCAGATAAGACTGTGAGCCTCAGGCTCAGACATCTTTGCAGCAGGCCACGAGCTCTGTTTCTTACATTTTCCAGCAAGGTGTAAGGGAGTCTTGTGGGACGGGAAGTGCATTCAACTGAGGGCCAGGCATGTGAGGTTCAGTGCAGCTACCGGAGTCCCTGTGGCCTAACGTAGCCCAGCAGTAGATGTTAGAGCACATGGTGGAGGGTGTCATTTGCCAATCTCTAAAGTCATGCCTTGGAAGGCCAGTGTCTCCAGGCCAAGTTCAGGCAAATGCTGGGGGGACCTCAGGTTCTCATGATTGGCACCTTATTTGAAGCCCTTCCAAGGGATGAAGTTTCACAGGAGACCCAATGACCCATCAAAAGTCAAACTGGTGGAGAGGTTGGACATGCTCTTGGGAAAGAAAAATGAAAGAGGCCCAACGAGGGCCATGATTCTTCCCAGAAAATAATGATGGGCCCAGTGAAATATATGGCAAGCCACTTGAGCCTGGGGGCATTTTAAAGCAGAGGCAGCCAAACACCAACCCACTTTTATTTAAGTGTCAATAAAGTCTGTACGGGTGCCCAGCTCTGAGCAGTCTCCTTCCTGCTATACCTTCCAAGATAAACCGTTTGTGAAATGCACCCCCAAGGTAGTTGTGAGAAGCCCTGTGTGGGATGATTCACTGACAGCCACCTAAAATAATGACTTTGCTGATAGAGTATTTGATCTGAAGTCTTTCTTTCTGGCAATAATTAGATAGCCAGCCAGCTGTCTCCTGGGCCCAAATGCTAAAATCCAGCTGCCCCAGAAACTCTAGACGGCAGGCTGCTGGGAGGCCAAGTAAAGATGGAGGGGCCCCTCCCAGCCCCACGCCCCGCCCCTGATAAGAATCCCAGTCACCTCCCTGCCTCCCTTGGGTGTTGAAAGGCTCTGAGATAACGAAGTGCCCCTCCTCTGAGTTCCTGGGAAGGAAGGTGCTAGGCAAATAAAAACCAAGGCCTGTGCAAAGAGCACCAGGAAGACCAGAATTACAAGGCAGGCTCCAGACCTGCCGGCCCCCTCACGCCCCTCA
This sequence comes from Vulpes lagopus, assembly GCF_018345385.1. Taxonomy (NCBI): domain Eukaryota; kingdom Metazoa; phylum Chordata; class Mammalia; order Carnivora; family Canidae; genus Vulpes; species Vulpes lagopus. The sequence continues at coordinate 83,208,502 of NC_054828.1, forward strand.
GAGCCCCAGCTCCTGAGAACTAGGCTCTTGGCACCATGACCAGGTGGAAGAAACGACTGGAGGTCCTTCTGGGTATCTTCCCTAAATCTTTCTTGACACGGATTAAAACACGCTGTCAGATCCACAAATACTGAACACGCTGAGCAACCAAAGTCCAGTATATCCAGAGCGCTAAGATGCCTCAGCCTCATTCATGGCCACCTTTGAGCTCCCTGGCTCTGCCCGAGCCAGCTCCCGAAGCCCAAGGCCCTCCCCACACCAAGCCCTCAGGGCCTGTCTCTTCTCTCAGCTGGCCCCCTGACAGAACTAGCCCCACAGAGGCTCAGCCTTGCCTCCCTCAGCTGTGCCTCCTGGCCTCCTCAGTCCTCTGGCCTTTGACCTGGCTGTACTCTCTCCTTCTCACTGGCTTTTTGGGGTCAGCCGCAGTGACCCTTCACATCAGCAGGGCAGGAGATCTCCTTCAACCTGCCCGGTGACCACAGAGAGGTGGGGGTTGGAGGCCAACTTTTAGGTCAATTTCACAAAAAGAGAAATAAGCTCAGAATTGATGTCGCTTCTGGAGTAGTGTCGTTGGGGTCTGGAGCTGGTGGCTGAGAAAGAATTCCTTTTTTTTTTTTTTTCTCTAGGAAAGAATTCTTAAGACATCTTTGGTGCAAAAAGATGGGTTTTTTTTTTAAGGCACAGGGACAGGACCCATGGGCAGATTGTGAGGAGCAACTGATGACATACTTTGGGACTGCGGGAAGTAAAGACAAAGGGAAGTTCCAAAAGGATTTCCATACGCCAAAGAAGACTCACAGGATCCTGGAGGCCTGGCTATTGCTAAGCTAAGGTAGTTCTTCCCTCTAACAAGGCATTAGCATTAAGACAGTTGGGAGCTTCCCGGAAGAACTATACTCTGCAGACCTCAAGTGTTTGTCAATGGGCTGCAGGTTATAAGGACATTTGATTTTATCTGCATTTCCTTCTGCCTCTTTCCCACATCAGATTCATTCCATGGTTGTCCCACAGACAGGTCCCAAGTGAGCACCTACAAAAGGAGCAGAACTCAAGTCTCCAGGCCGCCAGGCTGTAAGCCACCATGCCCACCCTGTCCCCAAAGCCAGCCATCTTATCAAGCAGGCCAGCTTTGCGGGAGGACAACCAGAACCTAGTGGACAAATACACGTGACAGGTACATGTCAGGGAGGCATGAAGCAAAGGGGTGGAGACCTCCACATCTCTTGTTTCACTTCATGCTTCCAGGGAATGACCCAGCTGGAGGGAACCTGTGAGTTTCCCCATTGTAACCATTCACTTCACAGGTGGGGAAACTGAGGCTCAGAGACAGGAATGGGGATATAAGCTCATGGCTGTTATGCAGACTGCGCACTCCCACGATCAGAGCTGGGCAAACTGCAAGGTTCAGCCAGGAGCAGGGGTGAATGAGCACCCCTTGCTGATGGCTGGGGTGTCAGAGTCTCACTCACCCCCAACATGCCCATGCAAACATCTCCCCTCCAGCTCCCATACATCTAAGCCACCCTGTACAAGTCCTGGCCACTAGGTCTTCTGGAAAGAGTATGAAGTCAAGCATCAGAAGCTCCAGTTGGCAGCTGAACCTCTCTGAGTGCGCTTGGGCCTGTTCTCAACTTTTCCCGTGAAGGAGTTGATCTGAATGAATCCTGGGTCTTTCTGGTCTCAATGTTCATCTTGGGATTCCAGGACTCCCTTTGGGAAAGTAGTCACCTCCTTGAAGGGACCAGATGTGGCCATGTGAGGCAGACACCAAGGAGAGGACAGGGGTAAATGCTGGATTGTGGTGGAAGGTGAGAACCGGAAGGCTGCCGGAAAGACGAGGCAAGACACTGAGGAGGAAGACAAGCAGGACCCCCAGGCCAGAGAGAAGCCTGAGGACAGATTGAAGCCCATTTGGGGCTCCCTGATGGTGCAGCCCAGCCAGAGGCCCCAGAGTCCTGGAATTTCCAGCCCCTTCTTTCTCCAGATGGAAAAGCCAAGGCTCACCTTGAGCTCAGGTCAACCTGGAATGGCTCACACCAGACATTTGCACATGCAGGGTCTCATTGGCACTTGATCATCTACCTGTGCAATCAGGATTGATAACTTTAATTTGCAGACAAGAACACTGAGGCCGGAAAAGTGGAGCCAGGGCTGAACTGGGATGGAGCTTTGCCAGGAGCAGCAGGGACTCCATGGCCGGACCAGTGCCCTCCCCACTGTGTGCTGTGTGGCCCTTGGCCTCATCACAGCCCCACTCATGACCAGATCCCTGTATCGAGAAGCTTGGAATCTAGGACTGCTTCCAGTCAGGAAATCAGAAGTATCAAGATTTTATGTTCAATACTAGACTTGGCCTTCTGTCAATCTTTTTATTCATTTTATTTCCCTTTCATTCGTGAGGTACTGTGCTACACTGTAGTTTTGCCGTTTGTTTAGGGCATGGGCTTTAAAATGATCTTGTGTGTTATTGCTGTGGTGCAACTGAGCATTGCTGCACTGTCTGGTGGGGGGAGCTCCCCTCCTAAGACCTGAGGCTCTGAACCCCCAAGGCCCTGCAGAGAAGCCTGTGTCCTCAGCTGTGACTGTGGGGTGAGGAGTGGAGACTGTGGGAGCCGAGAGGAGGAGGGAAGAGAAAGAGCCTGAGAGAGCTGTAAAAGTGAGGAGGTAATCACTGGAGAAGTTCCTCTCCATCATTAAAGAGGATCTTAATTAAAGTCCCCGAAATAGATACCGAAAACAAGCAACAGCTGTGGGAACCAGATTGGGCAGGGATAGCCAGGCTGCCCAGAGGTGCTGGGTGTTAGCTGGCTGGCTCCTCACCTGTCATTAGGGAGTGGGAAATCGCCCCACATCAAAGCCAGCCAGGAAGGAATGTGACAAATGCCATTCACCTTTAAATGGTGATGAAAATAAATGCCAAAGTCTGCCAACCATTGTGTGCGAAAACTCCTCAGGCAGAAGGACAATCCCCAGAGAGAGAGGCCAGGTGTGTCCAGCCAGGAAGCAAAGATGGGATGCCTGGATCTGGGAAAAGAGTCCTCCCTCTGCTCTGTGGTCTCGTTAGGGATGCACTTCACTTGACCTTTGACCTTTGGGTTACTTGGGGCTGAGACCCTCGGTGATCCTAGAAGAAGAATAAGCAGTTGAGTAGCCCCTTTCTGCCTGTTGTCCCACCACCCTGCCCAGTCACCTAGGCTGGTTCCTTCACTCCCTGGGCTCCCTGCCACGTCAGAGTCTTAGTGGGAGAGGCAGGTATCAGAGGATACCCCTGGCTGACACTAACACTGGGTCACAGTCACTTCCTGTCTTGGAATCCCTGATTTCCCTCTTCTGGGAGGCAATTATTTTCTTTTTTGTAATCCTAGACAAAAAATAAAATTAAATTAAATAACCTCTGAGCCAAGGAGACTTCATTTCAGCATAATTCAGACTGTGGGGGAATGGCAGCAGGTTGGCATTTCCAGGTCAGATGGTGGCTGACACTGACAGGAGTTTGCCAGTGTCTGCCTGGAAAATGGAGCCCTGGGAGTCAGCTGGCCAGTCTTTTGCCCTGGCGATGTGCTGATACAGTCTTAGATGGGGGGCTGGCCACAGAAGGTGGAAGAATATTTTTTGTGCGAAGGGTGGGGCTACGCGTTCATCCAGTTGAAGGAGAACAGTCAATCCCAGCACCTTTTCGAGGCTGCCTTGAGTAGAAAGCAAAGGAACAGTGGCACAGAGACCCAGAGATGGAAGCAGGGACAAAGGAAGACCCAGAGGGAATTAGGAAGGCTGGGAGGGGCACATCACTGCAGAGCAGTCTGGACCGAAACGCTGGCTTTCTCGAATAGCTTTCTCTTGGCACTTGACTTCCAAATCCAATACCAAGAGAGGCCAGCCTGTCCTCTCCTGTCCCAGCCTTTAACTTCGAATCCTATACGCATTGCATGGCAAGTTCAAAGCAAGGTCCAATGACTCTTCCTTTCCCTCCAGCAGCAGGTGTGGCCCAGGCTCCCTCACAGCCTTGTGCAGGGAAGAACTCGGAGTTCCCCAAGGGCAGAAACGCAGGTCTGCTTCTTGGCTTCTGAAGAGACAGAAATGTACAGGAAAGCCGGGCGTGTGTGTTTTCTACTAGGCACAGAGGGAATGCCCTGGCTGTTCAACAAGGCCAGCAAGAGCAAAGGAGGGGGCCTGGCCAGACCCTTGGGCTGGGAAGATGTTTAGATGTGGGGCAGGCAGCTCTGAACCCCAGTAGAGGCAGGAGCCCAATGGAACAGAACCTGCTATCTTCTAAACCAGGTGGCCCTGAGAGTGGTTTCCCCCTCTACAGGTGAATTCGTGAGTGTGTGGGGGGTGCCATGGTACTGCTGTCTCAGACCGGCACACACTGGCCCAGGCTCTTGCGATCCCACCACCTCAGGCCAACGTCAAAGAAAGCAGACAGAAGCGCCTCACATAATGCATCCTCTGGACGACATCCACGAGGCCTGTCGCTGGCACTCTGGATGCCAGCCCACCCTTTGGCTGCTGGCCCTATTAGAACCTCGAAGAGAGGTCCCCAAGCCCAACAGATAGGTCAGAGTTGTGTTGTCTCTTCCATCCTCATGACCCAACTGTTAACTTTTCAAGTGTAAACAGAAGAGGAAAGGGAATCGGCCACACATGTGTGGTCACTCACGCAGCAAACCAAGCATTAACTCCACTGCACACTGCAAGTTTCTTTGTGGAAACTGGGCCAATATAATGGAACAGGCTTCCTGGCAGAGGACTGGAGAATCTACTTGACAAGTGGAATTTCCACTCCCATCCTGAGAGAATGGCGCACACAGGCACGATTAGCTCACCTTGTTTTAAGAATCCCAAAGTTTCCCCAGCTCAGAAATAACAGCTGGGCGAATCCCCAGCTGGGTGAGTGCGGGAGAGAGGGTGTTTGTGGTGGGTGGAGGCCCTGTCCTTTCTCCGGTGGAGAAAGCCATTTATGACCTCACAGGATGAAAGGAACCAACCCAGGCCCGCTGAGCTGTTATTATAACAATTATCAAGACCTATCACCTCCCTTTGGGAAATGTTCCCTTTCAAGTTGTAGTGCCCTCGTGTACCCTGGCTCACAGCCTTTCACAGTCATTACCAGGTGCCCAGGGCAACTGATTAATAATGCTTTCTTTCCGATGTGGATGGACGTGACCTGTTTAAAGGGCTTCTCAAGAGCTCATTAAAGCCACTGCAAGGTAGTGGAGACGAAGTGTGTGCATGCTGTCCTTGTTACATTCATGATAGCCTCCCCCAAGCTCGTCCAGGTGACTAAACATGCCAAAGTCTTGTCTCAGGAGGTGTACATAGCTTTGATCCTGCTCAGCCTCCCTGCCCTGCTCAGAAATACAAGGTAAAGGGGATGGGAGGGGGACAAGGAGAATATTTTCCCAATTTCACCTCTCTCCCCGCAGGGTAATCCACCACTACCCACACCTAAGTTACAGAAGCTTCTGAATATTTTGAGCTTGGGGCTTCAGGACATGTACAGATCCCATTTTCTTCTAGAAGTTGATTCAGGACCAGCAGTTAACTCCCTTCTGTGTCTTTTTCCTGGATTCAGGTTCTTGGGAGAAGGAGGCCTTCTCCCCATCCCCTTCACCCTCATTTGACTGTCCCCATTGCCATGGGCTAGCGACGAAAAACAGTGACACTGGATTCTTGAGGAAATAATGTCAAACCTGCAGGAACTCTAGAAACATCTATTACAGGCTCCTCATCTTACAGATGGGCAACACAGCAAGCAAGCGACAGAGACAAAGTGGGATCCAGCATTTCCATTCTGGGGTACCAAAAACAGTTGCATTCCCATGTCATTGCTTAAGAGTCCACTCATGCTTTGCTTACAAATATTTTGAAACGTGACACAATTTAGAAATATGCTTTCTTTTAAGACAAAATGTGCCAAGCCCTTTGAGATTTAGTCCTTTAGACTCACAAACACTCTGAGATTGGTATGAAAGTTATTCCCATTTTAAAGATGAGAAAGCCAAGCCCCAGTGAGTCACATGTTCAGGGTTACACAGATGGGAAGTGATGGAGCTGGACCTCAAACTCAGTGGGTCCCGGGCCTGCTCCCAGCAACTTGGTGCTATGGTTCCCAACATCTCATGTTCCAGAAGCAAACAACCCTTTCAAGAATACTTCCCATATTTCAATCCCTCTTTCCCCTAGTGGGAACTGAATTATTCTTCCTCATAGCCAGGAGCACTCTTCATAGCCCTCAGGTATCTGATCACCAGATGTGAGCTCTCGAGGATGAACAGGGCTGGCTGTGGCTCGAACCTCCCAGAACCCGTCAAAGCCTTTTATCCATCGTGCTCCTCGCAGAGCAGAACTGACAAGACACACAAACACCCAGTCTTCATTTCTTTTCATGCCAAGTTTCCTACCCAAAATTGTCCTCTCTAACTCAACTGACTCACCTTCTGGGTCACAAGAACTTTGAATTTATTTGTTTGCTTGTTTGTTTGTTTGTTTGTTTGTTTAGAAGATCAATTCTGTCCTTAAATTGTAGCATATTTACCTTAGGAACACATGCAAAAGAAAGTGCCACAGGTCTCTTGGATTTGTGTCCTCTGCTGGGCTCACGTGACTCCTCTGAATGACCAAGGCCAGCAGCTGCTGAATATTCAGTCCAGGCCCTCAGCTTCCTCCCCTGTGCAATCTAGAAACTTCTGTCTCCTACAGGAATAGAGGCTGCTCTTGCCTCAGGGACAGAGTCTCAATGGGGGTTCAGGACAGTGAAGGGTCAGAGGAAGGGACAGAAGAAGGGTGGGAGGTATTCACAAGCAGGAAGGCAGTCCCTGGGGATGAGCATGCAGGCAAGAGGGAGGAGGAGGAGACAGCAAAAAGCAGAGGCAAGGGAAAGAATATGCATGGGGAGGGCCACAGGATCCCAGGAAGGGACAGTGCTGTGCAAGGGGTAGGGGTGGGACTGGGGCTGCCAGGGTTGCCCTTGGGAAAAGCACCCACAACTGGGCTGCCCCCGAGTGAGGTCTGGGAGAAGTGAGTCCCAGAGAGGGTGTGGAGAGGCAGACTGGGGAAGAGAGACCTCATAAGAAGTCGGGGCACAGTAAGAAAAAGAAGCAAGGGCTAGAGAGGGAAGGGAAGAAGGGACCAGCAGGCCATTCCGGGCCATGTCTCAGCTGTCTTCTGTGGCTCTTGGGGCCCTCTTGTGCCATCTTGGGTGCTTCCTTCCTCCAGGCTTCACCCAAGCCCCATGGCCAGCCCGGGAGACCCTGGCAGACATATCCCCTCTTTCCATCACAGTCTAAGAGGAAGAGAGGGTGTGTCCATCCGGCCAAGAAATCCGAGCCCTATGTCCTATGTGGCAGCACCTCCCTGTGGCCCCATAGGACACAATTCCCCATTAAGGATTCTTCTACCCATTCTATAGATGGGGAAACTGAGGCTCCAAGAGGGATATCTTACTGCCTGTCAGGGACAAAGTGCTTAAGACAGGGCCTAAGCATACAGCCAGTGCTCAGTCAATGTCAACTACAGTTGTTGCTGTCGCAAAGCCTGAACGCCTCTGTCTTGTTTGGAGCCATCCCAGAGCATGCTGTCTCCACATTTCCCTGGTCCAACCCTTGGCTCTTACTTTAGGGGATTGGGTGTCCAGGAATACCCCCCAGGGCACCAGCCAGAGAGGTAGGAGGGAAGAAAGAGGGTCTTATTTACCTTTCCCTTGGGAAAGAAGGCATGATGTGTTGGAAATAGCACAGGCTTGGAGTGCAAACCCAGCACTGACCCTCTTCCTGACTAAGTGGACTTGAGAGAGTCACTTAACTGCCCCGAATCTTAGTTTCATCATCTGTACAATGGAGATGCTGCTTTGTTCCTGGAGGGATTAAGGGGGGATCGCCAGTGCCAGCACCTTGCAGCTATGGGTACTCCACAAATACAAATTCCTTCCCCTTCCCTGAAGGGAGCTTCCCTTTGCCCAGTTAACAGGGGTGAGTGGGTGTCGATCTTGGAGAGGCTGCGTCGAGGGCTGTCCCATGTATAAGACACTTGGTTAGGCATCCAGGCGCCCAGAGGTGCCCAAGACAGGCTGTCAGGCTGGCCTGGCCCTGATGCTGACAGCTTGTAGTGCCACTCGGGCATGGACACGGGGGCCAGCTGGGGCAGCAGAGGCAGCAGAGTCTGGGCTGCAGGTGAAGGAGGGCCAGGCCTGTCTTCCCCACTGCCCCCCAATACCTAGCACTATGCCCAGGCTGAGGAGAGGAAGTGCTGTGGGCTGGGCTGGATGAGCCTGAGGTTGAGCACAGGCCTCCCTAGAAACACAAGTTGTGAAACATCAACATAATTATGAAAATGCAAGCATAGGAACTTTTGCTTATGGGAACTAATGGTTTTTAATGAAGGAAATCAACTTAGTTAAATCAAATTATTAGCTTTGCAATAGATGTGTAAACAGGAACTTAATGAATTTGTTGATTGCTCTTGCCTACTAAAAAGACATTACAGGAGTCCTCAGTCTAGCCTAAATACACACACCTGAGCTCCCCTCCCCCGTGTGGGCAACTCCCCAAACACACACCCCACAACCCCCAGCCACCCCCCACACACTGGGAGCTCCCCAGGCAGAGAATGTTTCTCTCCCATCAGCTCAAAGGACCACAAAGGGCGGGGTGCTTCTCTATGAAAAATCTTGTGCTTCTGTTTTCCTCTGTACACTCTGAACGTGGTTGCTGCCCTGGAGACCGTCCTGGAGATTACAGGATCCAGGACACAGAGGCCAGATGAGGGGCATCCACACCCCAGCCCTTGTGCACACATCAACTCACTTGACCCCGGAGGGACTCCTCCTACTCTTATCCCCACTTTACAGCCTAGGAAACTGAGGTGCTGTGGAAGGGATGGACTGGTGGTGGTCGAGCCGGCCTGGGCAACAAGCTCCAGAAGGGCACTGTTCCTAGTCTTCTCTGACCTCAGGAGGGACTTGGGGCCAGGAAGGGGAGGGAGCAGAGAGGAAATCTCTCACTGGGAGGGGAACTCATTGGTGCAGAGGAGCATATTTAAAGGTCATTTGGGATTGGGAACCAGAAGTCAAGGCTCAATGCTGGGATCCTTTGTGAGCCATGAAATGGAAATGGGGCTTCCCATCTCTAGGACACCCTGGCAGCCATGATGTCCCCATGGCTTCTCCTTAGGAACTTGTCAGAGGAGAAATCCTAGGGTCTCGTTCAAGAGGAGGTATAGAGAAGCCCCTCTCCCCTGAAACACGCGCGTCCACACACCGTCAGTATCGGCCAGGCAGGTGTCTCTTACTTACAGTGCTGGGGGCAGGGTGCTGGTCCTGGGGTTGTATGAATAATGTAATGATCTCAGGCAGGGGCTGGGGTGAGGGCCAGGTGGGAGCTGAGGCAAACAGCAGACAGACACTCCCAAGAGACAGCTCACCCAAACCACCTCCGAGATACCATCAGGCAGTTACACCGCAAACTGCTTGTTGGAGCAGCAGCAGGAGACCCCGCCACTGCTGTCTCTCACCTGGGGTTCGCAGATGGAAACATTAGTCAGAGAGAGGGAGGGAGAACGTGCTGAAACCACCGCAGGCCCTGGCCAGGTTCCCCCCATAAATGGGCCAGCCTGCAAGTCTCCGTGAGCTTGTTCCTGCTCCGGAGCTGGAGAGAGAGGAAGGGCGATGCCGCAGCCCCTGCCCTAGGGTGATGGAAGAACAGACTCAACCCTTGCCATCTGAGCCTTAGGCCAGGGCAAAGCCAGAAGCCACCATGCAGCAGCTTTGGGGAATCACGTCTTATTTGGGAGAATCACATTTCCTGCACTCTGACCCTTGGAGCCTGCCATTAGTTAGAGGCAAAATATTCTCCATTAGGACCCCCGAGATTCAGAGCCATTACTAAGAGACCTAAACCAAGGGCAGGTGGGTGGATGGGTGGAGGGTAGCAGAGTAGAGGGGTACAAGAGGAACTTCTGGGCCACTGCTCACTGCTGAAAATAAGAGGGAGTGGAGATAGCTCCAAACTGGGTAGAGTAGTACAGTATCCACGGTCTTGCCACTCCAGTGGATGGAAGTGGATTGGACACTGTGTCCATACCTCCTGGAGAGAATCTCTATGAGAGCCTATCTCCAGGGAATATGGCTATGACCTCAGGGTGCCTGGCCAGGCACAATGGACTGATTTGGTATCTTCAGAATTCCTTCCCGGGAGGAGCAAGTCTCTTCTCAAGTTGAACCCAGTGATTTAGAATCTGGAAACTGTGGGATCCCTGGGTGGTGCAGCGGTTTGGCGCCTGCCTTTGGCCCGGGGCGCGATCCTGGAGACCCGGGATCAAATCCCATGTCGGGCTCCCTGCATGGAGCCTGCTTCTCCCTCTGCCTGTGTCTCTGCCTCTCTGTCTCTCTCTGTGTGACTATCATGAATAAATAAATAAAATCTTTAAAAAAAAAAAAAGAATCTGGAAACTGAAAAATTAACCACTGGACTCAGCCTTAAGAGAGGGGTTGCCGCCAGGGCAGAAGAATCAGCCCAAGGAGAGAAGGAAGAGGCCTCCTTTCTAGCTCCCTGGCCCCAGCCATAAATGGTCCCACCCTCTCCATAATTCCCTTTACATACCGTACATTCTTCTACTAGCACAGTGTGTACTAATTAAAGATGCACCTCCTTCACTACACAAGCTGCTTAAAGGTAGAGATGGTGTGTCTGACTCAGAGCGTGGGTTCCCAGTATTTGTTGCAGTAATGGATGGATGAATAGATGAATTAAGCAGATGGATGGATGGCAGACGGCTGGAAGGGTGGATGGATGGGCGGCATATAGATGAATGAATGGATGGATGGATGGTTGACTTATGGACGAATAGATGAATATTAAACCCATATCCGCCAGCACCCCTAGTGGCCACAGTATGCTTTGCCTTACTCTTGGGTTAGAGTCGCATCAGCCCTTCTCCATTCTAGCTCCATGCAACTGATCTAAATGTCCACAGGTGTCCTCACATGAAAAATTTCCTTCTCATTTAGATGCCAAGTCCTATTTCCTCCCACTATTCTAAAACCTCACTCAGGATTATGTTTGTATCAAAGAACTTCCACGGTCCTACTGGCATATAGGCAGGGAAGAAGGGTCAGAGTCAGAGCTGGTTGAGGAATGGAAAGGCTTCCAAGGGAAAGTAAGACAGAGTCCCACCTGCCCCCATTCAATCCCTATCTGGTCTCTAGAGTTGGAGCGAGGGAAGGGCAACCCAAAGGAAGGGCAATTATGGTACTCCCTGTCCCCAGGCCCCCTCAGATCATGAGGTGGAATGTCCAGTAATGAATGGAATCATGAGCCAGAGTCACCCACCTTTACCCCCAAACCAACTCAGCTCCAACCCCAATAACAATAAAATAACAAACACCTGACAACTACCATGTGCCAGGCACCTGTCCTAGTGTTTAACATATATGAACTCATTTAAACCTCATAACAACCCTGTGAGGCAAGGGTTCTTATTATCTTCATTTTACAAATGAGGTTACATAACCTGTTTAAGGTCAATAGCTAATAAATTGTAGAGCCACAATTTAAGCCCAGAAATCATGGATCTCGAGTCTTTGCTTTTAACCACTAGAGCATCCTGCAACCCTGATTTCAGACCTGGACCCAACTCAACCCTAACACCATCCTCCCCAATATTACCCAAACCCCACTCCCAATGCCCACCTCCCCATTCACTCACTCTTTACACCTTGACCTCACCAGCAATAGGAACTTCTAGAAACAAATTCCATTGCGAGAAAATATAGGGAATAAAGGAACAAAGTAAATGATACTAGAAGGTGGCAAACAGACAAAATACAGAACGTGGGACATTTTACAGAGCAAGTGACCTGGTATCGCAGCAAGTCAATGGCCTGAAAAAAATTAAAAGGGGAGGGAGAAATGCTATAGATTCAGAAAATTATGAATCATAATGACCAAATATTAAAGGTGACTCTTGTTTGCATCCTGCCCAGTTTGAATAAATCAACCATAAAAAGCCATTTTTGAGATAGTCGAAATACTTTGATAACGAGCTATTGGAGAATACCAAGGAAAACCGTGTTAATTTTGTCAGGTGTGATAATGAAATTCTGATCCTGCAAGAAAATAGTCGTTATACTGAAATACAATTGATTTTCACTATTCTGGGAAGTTATGTTATATATAAAGTCATCACAACACTGAGTTATCGAATACTGACTCCTTGCTCCCAGAGAAAATACAGGATAGGTCCCTATGAAGTGCTGGTCACATTTTCATCAACCGATCAATACATGGCCTTGTTTTATGTCTGTGTCTGTTTAAAGAAGCCTTATTTCATACATATTGTTTATTCATTAAACACTGAATCTGGCCAATAGCATTGTAATTCATGAAAGTGAATAATTCATACAAGTCTGAATGCAGCTCATCTGCTCATCTAACACACGTATTTTCTCCAGAAGAGAGAATGGAGCTTCTTCATAGCTTCCTTGAACCCAGGAGCACTACACAGCACGTCAGACCACACTCAGGGCCCATTTTAAACAGCAAAAAGAAACAAAAATGCAAAAATATGTGGCATCAGATAGACTATAAAAAGGACGCTCGCTCATTATGGTAGGAGAGCTGAAACAAAAAGGCAGAACAAAGTTGTTAGGAGAGTAGATCTTAAATGTTCTCCCCCACACACACAAAAAAGAAGTAGTAACTATGTGACATGATAGAAGCGCTAGCTGGGGGGGGGGATAATCATATTGCAATATATAAGTGTATCAAATCAACACCTTGTACACCGCAAACTTACACAATGTTATATGTCAATTACATCTCAATAAAGCTGGGGGAAAGAAATGAAAAATGAAAAGAAAAAAAAAAAAAAAAAGGAAGAGCACTGGCTGGTTTGACCTCAGCTAAAAAGAGGCGGTGACTCAAATTTTTCACCACTCTATGTCCGTGAGTGCCCACCGAAGCAGCACCAGGGTTGATTTGGGCGTTATAAATTTTAGCACTAGATGGACTCGCAAATACAGAATCTGTGAATAATGAGGCATGACTGTTTTAAGAGTGAAACGGCATGGTGTCCAGGATTTTCTTGAAATCACTCCAGGAGTTGGGGGAGAAAGGATGGGGAAAGCTAGACTATGCGAACATGACGGATTATTGATAACTGCTGACTGTGGATGATGGGTCTGGGGGTCCAGGTCCTCTGACAGGCAGACACCAAGATGGGATTAAAGATTTTATCTTGGGGGCACCTGGACGGCTCAGTTGGTTAAGCTTCTGGCTTTGGCTTGATGTGCTCCTGGCTTAGTGGAGATGTCTGCTTCTCCCTCTGCCCCTCATCCTGCTCATGCTCTCTCTCTCTCTCTCTCTCTCTTGCTCTCTCTCTCTCTTTCACATAAATACATAAAATATTGGGGGCACCTAGGTGGCTCAGTGGTTGAGCATCTGCCTTCGGCTCAGGTCATGATCCTGGGGTCCTGGGATCGAGTCCTACTTCTCCTTCTGCCTATGTCTCTACCTCTCTCTGTGTGAATAAATAAAATCTTTAAAAACTAATAAAAAATAAAATAAAATCTTTTTTTTAAAAAAAGGTTTTCTTATAATAGAGGAAATGCCTGTGATAAAGGATGTAGAGAAAGAACCAGGAAGGATGGGACAGCTGTCATTCTAGGTGCAAGTCTGACCCTTTGTGAAGGGGGAAGGAAGAGAAGGTTGGATTAGCCCACCTGAGAGACTACAATGCCATTGTGGGATCTGAGGACACTTGTGCAAAGCTGTGGGGGAGACCTCAAGTGGCAGTCACCAACAGAGGAGCCCATGTCTCCCAGGACAGGGTTGCCTTAGCCTTAGTTCCAGGCTCTGGGCCAACAGCATAAGGATTCAGAGCCCTGCAGCTAGGTCCCTCATCAGGTAGGGCCCCTACAGCGGGATGTCCTCTGAGCATGCTCTCCTGGCTACCGCGTTAATAGTTCATTAAATAATTCTCTCTACTTTTGAATATGTTTAAAATTTTTCTCAACGAATATTCAAAATACAAAAGACTGGAGAAAGCAGGAAAGTCTAGGGGAAAGGAAGCATAACCAAGTTAGTGCTGGCTACAGACTGCTTGAAGGCAAGCAGTCCATGCAAGCAACACTTCCCTTTTTAATTCTACAGGTTTGTATCACAATGCAATATGGTTTCCAAATCACTTCCACTAGTCTGCCTTGAACCCTCACATCTACTTCACGAGACTGGGGTAGCATTATATCCATTGGACAGATGAGTAAATCTCTCCGAGCACCCAAACCTCACTTTGGTCAAGAGAATTGCCCGCAGTCATCCTGCTGAGTGGGGGCCAAGGTGGAAAACTAGTCCTGTTTCTCAGTTCAGCGAACCTTCCTGGCCTACCCTGCAAGCATTAAGACTGCGGTGTCAGCTGGATTCCTCTGAACCCACGTGGAGCTGCCCACCCTGCTGTACCCGATCTTTCTTGGAACAAAGAACTTGCTTTTGTAAGATGGATAGGGTCAAAGAGGAGCCTGGGGGAGAAGGTTAAAGCTGTGTCTGAGGCCAGGGTTGATGGTTAGTCTGGGGCTAGAACAGGGTCACTGAGGTCAGGGTTAAGGGACCCTATGAGTGGGGAGTGACACTCAGCCCAGCGCTGACCACTATGGCTGGGGATCCCCCCTGCCTGGCCTGACCCTCAGCCTTCCAGCCCTGCTCTCCTCAGCCCCTCTGGACCTGAGGACAGGAGGGGTGACCCCACCCATGGCAGAGGTGCCCTGCGTTTGTCCCTCAGGCTCATTTGCGTATGTCACTCCTTGGGCTCACCCAGGACGATTTCTCAGGAGCATTTCGTAAGCCACCTGCCTGTGTTTAAGCCCACTGACAGCAAGAACAGCTTTGGGACAAGATCCACCGATCCCCCGCCCATTGCTACAGACTTAATTACAGAGCCCAGCCGCAGTAAGTGGCCACCTTCCGCCCCCACACAGGGGCAGGAGAGGGGACGGGTTTGTGCTCCACAGGGCCGTATCAGGGACAGAAATCAGAGAGCCTTTCCCAATAGTGTGATCAGCCTGGGCAGAACCCATGACCATGGTGGTGATATTTTCTCAGACTGCTTTGTGTTCCTTGTCTGGGTTCCTTCCCCCACTTTCAGCAATATTGTCCCCATTCCCCATACACCTGGGGTTATTTCACCCTGAAAAGGAAGGCCTGGATGCCCTGCCACCTCAGTCTGAAGGGGCAGTGTGGAAGCCCAAAAGAGGACCACTTGCTGGTGGGATCACTGCCCCTGTGCCCAGCAAATGCGAGGCCCTTTTTGGCCACTGGGGTCTTCCTGAAGCCCAGTAGCAGTAAGGCTCTGGCAAACTGTGGCAGGAGCGATGTCCTCTCCTTCTTTAGTGTCTAGACCCCTAGCCAAGAGCTCACAGGGAGCTGTCCCTGAACTGTCAGAGATAGGGGGCTGCTGAGGGCACTCCTGACTGGGTGGGTCCCACCACCCACACCTACAGCCCACCCCATCTGCGGGGCCCGTTCCGTCTTCTCAAGCCTCATCACCACCCCGGGAACCCACCTTACAGGAGCCCAGCAGGTCTGCCCTGCCTCCCCAGCCCACACTGCCCTGGCCCCGACGTGGACCACCTGCCCCACCTCTCCCTGGACCTCCTTAGAGCTCTTTACCTCTTCTCCAGACAGTGCGCAGCTCCTCGGCACTGCTCTGCCCTCAGCTGGCAGACCATGTTCAGCCGTAAGCCAAATCCAACCCGCCATCTGCATCCCTAAGGCCCTACAGACGGAGAGTGGTTTTCACAGGTGAACACTTGCTATTAGTCAGACGATAGGGAGACCACTAACTTTAAACCCCAATTGAGCAAAATGTTATAGTCCTCAAAAAATTTCCATTTCCCCCATTATTGACCTCTTAGTATGTCTTTAATTGTACTCATTATTACATTTTAAATTTCATCAATTAAAAAATTGGTGCAAATTTGTTTTTTCTTTTGTTATTTTAAGTGCCTATGATTTCTTCCATTTGTCCTCTTGGCCTGCAAAGTTGAAAATAATTTACTGTGGGATCCTCACGGGAAAAGTTTGCCAACTGCTGATCTAAATTCTTTCTTTGAACATTCAAGTCCCTTAACCATAAGCATCCCTGCTTCCTCCCAGCCCAACCAGACTTCTTGAGTTCAAATCCTGGCCCTTCTGCGTACCGTCTTGAGTAGGTTATTTATATTCTTTGGTCCTCGGCTTCTGCATCTATAAAATAGGGATAATAACAGCATGATAATTCGGTAAGTTATTATGAGGACTGAATCAGTTAATATTTATGAAGCTCTAGAACAATGTCTGACACATAATGAGCCTAGGTATATGTTTGATGAATAAATAAAGCCTCTCCCAGACCAGTGCAACCTTGAGCACTCCATTAAATTTCTATCTCCTTCATATAGTTCCCTTCTCCTTTCACTGAATCCCTATCTGCATATCTTATCTCTAGCACACAATGAGAGCAGTGATAACATAGGTACTGTACTCCTTCTGCTCTGTTCCCTACAAGCTCCTTGAGGGCAGGGATAATGTCTTCTCTTCCTTGTTTCCAAGATGATTACAAGCTGAATTGTAAGATGAAGCCACACACAAATACACACTCACACAGAAGAGTGATATTCAACATCTAGAGCAGGCAAGTGCATTCTTAACATAAAAGTGACTGGAGGGTTCTGGAGGGAAAAAAATTTTAATTTGAATGCTTAGAATGTAAGTTTTCTGTATGTCAAAAAAAAATTAAACAGACTGTAAAGTCAAGTAGGAAATGTAGAAACAATATTTGAAACAAATTTGGCCAGTAAAGAGAGAGCTAATGTCCTTATTATACAAAGAGTTCTTAGAAATTGATATGATAGGGCAGCCCCGGTGGCTCAGTGGTTTAGTGCCACCTTCAGCCCTGGGTGTGATCCTGGAGTCCCAGGATCGAGTCCCATGTCGGGCTCCCTGCGTGGAGCCTGCTTCTCCCTCTGCCTGTGTCTCTGTCTCTCTCTGTCTCTCATGAATAAATAAATAAAATCTTTAAAAAAATAAAATAAAATAAATTGATATGATAAAAAGAACTAGGAACAAAATAGATAAATGGTAAAAGGAAAAATAGAAAAAAAGTGAAATATAAATGGCCAACAGCCATGTAGAAATGTTGTAATCATTAATTATCCACAAATGCAAATCAAAAGAATGACAAAAAAAATAATACTCCACATTAAATTCATAAACAGTTTTTAAAATAAAATTATCTAGGTTTGGCAAAGGAACTACCAGTGGGCGTGTAAATCGGTCATTTCAGTGAATTTGGCAATATGAATCAAAGGCCTTTTTAAAAAGACATCTTTTTACAATTATATCTCAACAACAATGGGGCAGGGAGGGAAGGGAGTTTTACCCTTTGACAGTATTGTGACTCCTGGGAACTCAGCCTAAGGAGTGGATAAAGACTTATAAACAATCTTGTGAAAAACTGAAAATGACTTACATGTTTAATAATAGGGATTGATTTAAGAAATTATGGTCTGCCCATAAGACAGTATATTATGTATTGATTTAAAATTATGTTAACAAAAAGCATTTCACGACATGAGATATAAAATTGTACAAAGAGTTTAACTGCAAGTATGGTTTTTAGTGCATAAAAGAGATTGGAAGGAAATGTGCATGACTGTCCACCTTTCTGTACAGTCAGGCAGCTTCCGGGGAATTGAGCTTACAGGAGGAGACTGTTCCAATCTGGGACATGTCTTTCTACCCTACATGAAGGACTCTGTGCATTGATACACAGGAGCCTCGCTGTATCTGTGGTCATGTGAGAGAATGTCTTTATTTGTGGACAGGGGTGGGAAAGCACGTGCCTGCGTAGGCTCTGGGTTTATGTAGGCATGTCTTCCACTTCAGGTTAAGCAAATTAATTAGCAAGTGATATGGACGTTCCTCAGCCTGCACACCCTGACCATAAGGGGCCAGTAACTGTCCCCATAAAAAAGTATCCAGAGCACTCAGCCCCCAAGCTGACCCTAGCCAAGGGTACCTTCACACCCAATTTGGATGTAGGCGACCTCAGGGGACCATGACTGGAGCTGGTCCATGGCAGCCCGGTCTGAGTAGAGGTGACCTGGAGGATCCCAAAGGCCTAGAAGGAGGCTGCAGTTGCTTCCCAAGGCTCTGGAAGGCCAAGATCTACATAGCCTCAGAGTGACCTTCAGGTCATGTTGGCCCAGTCTCAGTATTGTCCATGTGAGGGTCCCGCAGAGAAAAAGCCCACCACTTCCAGGTTGAGATGGGCCTAAGTGCCCTCCACAGACCCAGATATTTGGTGGCAGCCCTCTGGCCCAATGCCTCTCAGGCCCTATTCTGTTTCCATTCCCAAGAAGAGGCAACACGATAAAGTGATTTTCCACTAAGAACTTCCTGTGTGATTGTAATCTCTCCAGATCTCCACCCGTTGGCCTGGTTGGAGATAAGGCCCCAGGAGCAGATGGGAGCAGACTCCCGGAGGTGTGCCAGGATGGTATCTGGAGCACCCAGCCCAGATCACGGGGTGTGGAACTCCCCAGAGTCCCCAGCACCTTCCCCTGAGCCTCGGCCCTGCTGCCTAACCCTAAATTGAACCCTGACCTCAGGCACTTGGCCTCTGAGGGCCCACCCTCCTTCAATCAATCAGGTCATCCTGTCCACCCCTCCGCCTCCAAGCCTGGCTGTGTGTGTGCTCCACTCGGCACATGTCTACCAGCACCTACTCAGTCTCTGGGGAGCTCCCTCAGAATCCGGACCAGCCACACCAAGTCTGAGTCACCGGCAACCCTCCTGTGAAACGAGTAAGCGATGATTTAGCTGGAGAGTGGAGAAACATCCACTAAAGTCCAGTTGAGGGAGCCCAGACTTTGAAGAGGCTGGGCAGACTAGGATCAGGGGTGCAGGGCTCTTCCCAGAGAACCTGCACATCCCGTCCATCCCTGAGTTACAGGAGCACCAGAGGTGCCGGGCATGGATACCGTGCTACCTTCTTAGACCCTTCTTAGAGCTTACAGTCTAGATGGGAAGATTGAAGACAAGTAAAATTGCAACTGCATGGGGGCTTTAGACCAGAATTTCATGGTGCTAGGAGAGCCCAGACAAGCATGGGGTACGGCTCATGGGGGAGGGCAGCTTGCCTCTGCCCTGTGCTCCAGGCCTATGGGCCAGGTGCTCCCAGCACTGTGTGAGTTCCTAAAGTGAGCCTGAGCCTCAAGCCAGATCTCTCCCTGTGCTGCATGGTCCTCCCAGATGGCAGGATGTCACAGCTCCCCCTGGGTTAGCATTGAGGGGACTCCACCCATCCTCAGAGTAAGAGGTAAAATGCACACTACAATAAACCAGACCCAAGTGGGCAGCCAAGGGTGGAGGGGCAGCGCTACAGAGATCAGGAAAGGTTTCTGGAGAAAATCATGTCCGAAGGAGAACTCAGGGCTGGGCCAGGTGCTGCGCTGAGCTGATGTCCCCCAGCAGGAGGAAAAGCTAGCAGGGAGGCTGGGCGGATGAGCAGGAGGCATGAGCCAGAAGTGAAAGGTGGCAAGGGTGGGCCAAGGAGGGGCCAGCGGGAGATGAGTTCTGTGGGCAGCCAGCTGGGCCCTGGGGGCCGAGGTCAGCCTCCTGTCCCTATCCTAAGCACACTCGGAAGCCATTGAAGGATTTTAAGCAGATGGTGGAATGAAGAACTTTGCATCTTGCTGTCCCCTTGGCTGCCAGATGGAAAACCAACAGAGAGGCCAGCAGAGAGGAGCAGGGGCCAGTCACAAGGCTTTGGCAGCAGACCAGCCAGCGGCCCCAACCCAGAGTGGGCAAGGAGGCAGGCAGATGTGGGGAGAGTGGGGAGCCCTGAGCAGTGGCCTCCAGGGGAACCCACGGGAGGCAGGACACAGATAGAGACAAGATGCCAGCACTGAGAATGAGGCAGCAGGGATGTCAGCCCCCCAGTCTCACTCTCCAGGCATTGACCCCATGTACCTGGGTCAAGGTGTAGTTTCAGAGGCCAAGATCCTTATCCTGAGGTCCCTGGACCTCTTGGGAGTCTGTGGAAAGAGTGCAAAGGTTGAAAAATTGGATGAAGAAAAAAATTCCATCTTTCTTTTCACTAATCCCTAACTGAATTCTCTTTCAATTATGCATGTAAGACCACAAACCACAGCAGGACTCTGAAGTACTGGTGACTCTCACCAATTGAAATCAGATAATTTTCATATCACATTACAGTTAGGAAGAGTCCTTGAAATATCATAAATTCTCATCACTGCACTGGAATTGCAATAATGATTAGACCTTCTGCTAGATCTTATTGTTTAAAGTACTTAGAGAAAGCACGTGTATTATTATATCACAACTTCGGCCCTGTGTCGTTCCCACCCGATGATGGCTTTCCCACAAGCAGCCTCTATGCCGCCAGCCATCCTCACAAGCAGAGAAAAAAGCACCCAGTTAACCCAAGAAAGCTAATAATTAGTTTCCCAACAACCCATTAAAATTGTTTGGTGTTCAGCTTTTATTTAGTGGAAATGGAGACACAGATTTTTCAATTAATACAAATTATGCGCTTCTTTATGTTTGAAATAAGAAATCAATTGGTTGCAGTAAATGTAATATATTTCAATTTACTTGGAATTGTCTTTATTTCAGAATCTTCTCCTGATTTATAACTGGCCACTAGTAGCCACACCCTTTAACTCACACACATACCATTACCAAGCCTGATTCACGATATATTTAAACATTATTTGCATTCGGGTTCATGGGCATCCACTAGCCACATTTTTCCAGTTCTCAGTCCTCCTTTTTTGAAACTGGACCTGTTAAGAGGGTCATGTCAAAGCCCTTGAACCATATATAATAAAACAAATCCCTCCTTCCCAATAAAAGTGCTACATGCACCGTGTATTATTTGGTTGCAGGATTTCGAGTCATCGCCGCTTGGAATGGGTCCCAGGTGAGAGGCATGCCATGTAACTACATCATGAAACATGCACATGCTTATCGTGGAAATACATGGATGAGATAGGTGGCATAAAATTTTCTTAGTTTTGCTTGAGGGCATAAAATTTTTCTTAGTTTTGCCTATTTCAGTGGGAGAAGAGCTAATAGGCATTTGGTCATTTATAGATGGGGTCACATGCAGATGCCTAAGTTAGATGGCACCATTTTCCCACTTGAATCTTTTGTGCTCTCTATGGACTGGTTTGTGACAGGTACCCAGGTTTGCTTTCCCTGAATTAGGTTCTGCCTGCTAAGAGGAACTGGACTCCAGACTGCCTCCCTTCAGGGTCCCCCTAAATCATCCCCTACAGCCCCCTATTCAAAGAAGCCAGAGACTCACCAAGAGTCTCACTGAAAGAGGGCAAGAAGTGTTGACCTAGCTGTTGGGGCACTGGTGAACATGGAGAAGGGCCATCCTGAAGCCTCCAAATGGACCTCGTCCTCCCACGGCACAGGTGTGAAGTGGCCTGAGGTGCTTCTGGTACCCGAACTTCCCATGGGGTTCTCAGTCTGCTCTCCTTTTCTTTGCTCCCCCTATCCCACCCCATCACCCACCTGGGGAAGAAAGTGTTAGATTATGGCATTCATGGCAATGGGAACAGTGACACCCTTCCCAAGGAAATGTGCCTATAATAAGGGGATGTGCCTTAGTCCAAAAGGGTGAGTCTCCATTGCTCATGCTCAAATCCAGGCAGCATAACATTTAGCTGGGGCTACCTGGAGAGGAGACTTCTGGATATACCTCCAGTAAAACTCATTGTACCTGTCTGTGAGGTGGCCAGCCTTCTGAGCTTGATCCTTCTTGGGAAAGTCTCTGGCTTCCTGCCATCCCCCAACCTCTATCGGATGTAGTGTAGACATCCTGTGAGCTGCCCCATGCCCTGCTTCCTGGGAAAGAGGGCACGACCCAGGAAGTCTCGTGTTTTTCTTCTGAAGTACAGGCTATGCCAGGGAAAGAAGGAGAGCCGGCTGGGGCTGAGGAACCAGTGAAATTAGCACAGGACGGCTTCCTGGGGGAAGAGGCGCCTCAGCCCCTCACCAGGACTGCCCAGAACATTCCACCGACATTCGGAAACTTCTGTAATCTGACCCTCCCCTACCCTATACACACACCCTATGATCTGGCCCTTGAATACAAATTCATTCCATTCCACTGGCTATTTCCTTGCCCAGAGTGCCTTCTACCCAGTTTGTTTCTACTCTGATAGTCTTCTGATGGCTTTCATGGACTGCTGTTAAGCACCTGCCCACCAAGACTTCTCCCACAGCCCCTGGCCAGCCCCTGTGACACAGCCATCCACGAGGCTATTCCTTCATGGCCCCTGTCTCCTCCTTCTCCCGTTGCCTAAAGTATCCGGCGAATCGAGTCATTTCCCCCAAGGTCACATCTTGCTTCCCTAGCTCAGAGAATCGAGGCCAAGAGTTAGGGAATGGCAGCCAGGCTTAGGGCCAGTAGTGACAATAAATGGAAGAGCTCCTGGAGTCGGACAGGCTGTATCTCTGCACTGGATTTCCTATTAACTAACTAGTTGGGTACTCTTGAACCTCAGTCTTCTCATCTGTAAAATAGGACTATCTGAAAGCAGTTTGTAACCTGCACAAGGCTGAGCCCCTGGATGGAGATGGTTAGGAACTGCTGGCTGAATAGGTGACAAGTGAGCAAATTCCAGGCTGGGGCAGGGATCTGGGGCAGGAGTGGGTGGCTGCCCGCCTCACCTATACACAGGACCAACCCTGGACTTGAGTTCCCATTCTTCCCCGCTGGATCCAGGGATTTGCCAAACAAGCAGCTCTCCTCTGGAAAGAAAGTGACTCAGGCCCCCAGGAGAGCTGGAATGAATCAGGGAGGCAGGGACTGAGTGTAGGGCCCCCACCCAGGGGCCTGGGCCTCTCCCAGCAGGAAGAACGTGAGCCAGTGCCCAGAGCTCACTGGGTGAGAGGGCAATCCTGCCGAAATGTGCCCCTGGCTAGCCAATGGGGCATAATAATAATCACCGCCATACTCCCTCCCACATTCCAGGCCTGTCAGGGCACTTCCACCAGTACTATCTTGTCATGCACAAATCTCCGAACCCTGCGTCAGGGAGGCCTCGGTTCTAGCTCTGCCGCTTGTCCTCGCCGGCCCAGGCAAGTCACACAGGCCTCAGTTCCCTCTCTGTTAGGGGGCATGGTGGACCCAGACAGCCCTAGCCCCTTCCTGCCCTGGCTGTCTCTGAGAGGCAGTGGATGCAGAACGCAGGAGTCCCTGTCCTGGGGAATAGACAGGTGTGAATCCCGGCCCTGCCACTCACCTGCTGCATGGCCGGACCTGTTTCCTTGGCAATCCCCATGCTCCTGTTCTGCCCTGACTGTGGGACAACTGGAGCCAAGTCCTCAGCCTGGACCTCTCCCTGTACGCCAGACCTTGCTGGCTCCACTGCTCTGCTGGGGATGCACGATAAGCAGCTCAAACCCAACACACCCAAGACTGTACTCTGATCATCCCCCAAACCAGAAAAGAACCTTCTCCACCCTGTAGCTCACTAAATAGTAACTCATCCTTCCAGTTGTTCAGGCCACAAATTTGGACTCTCTAGTTCTCTGCCACCCCACATCCAGTCCAGCGGCAAATCCTTTGGCTCTGCCTCTAAAATTGATCCAGAATCCCACTATTTCTCACCACACCTCTCCTCCCACCCTGACTCCCTTTGAGTCTTGGCCATCCCACTGAAATTGCAGCACCCCCTCCCCAACATCCGCAGTCCACTTTATTCTTATCGTTCCCCATAACACTTACTAGCTTCTTTTTTTTTTTTTTTAAGATTTTATTTATTGATTCATGAGAGACACACAAAGAGAGAGACACAGGCAGAGGGAGAAGCAGGGTCCATGCAGGGGGCCCAATGTGGGACTCGATCCTAGGTCTCCAGGATTACGCCCTGGGCCGAAGGCGGCGCTAAACCGCTGAGCCACCCGGGTTGCCCCACTTACTAGCTTCTAACGTCCTAGATAATTCACATGTCTACTGTGTGTCCTGGTTATTGTCTTTCTCCTCCTTCTGAAATGTCAGTTCCAGATGGGCAGGGCTTCTTGTCTGTTTCACTAACTCATGGATCTGATACATGGTACATAATCAGAAGTTCTAGAATGGATGGATGGATGAATGAATGAATCCGTCTATAGATTGTAATGGTTAAGAGAACCTTAGTAATCCACCATTTCCTAATTGTGTGATACAAACTGTTTATGCCTCAGTTTCCAAATGCATAAAATTAAGCTAATAATGGTACCTGACTCGTGGGGCTGTTGTATGGATCAAATAAAGGGTTCGCTCCAGCACGGGTGGTGGGGAAGTTGGGGAGTAGGCATGCCATATGCTCAATAAGTGTCCACTGTACCCATGATGCCATTTGCACAGCATCACTGGGAGCCAGGTGAGTAGGGGCCCAAGGCCCATTTCCAGACTAGGAGATGCTCTTAGAAGCTCCTCTCAGCACAGTCAACAGGCTCTTCTTGCTCAGAGTCTAGGGAGGGCAGAGTCTAGAACCAGGCTCCTCTCCAAAGGAGTCAGGCAGCTCTGATGCAAGTGCTGGGTCACCCTGAGATACTGGGACTGTGACATGGAGGGACCAGGACCAGTGGGGAAAGTAGTGGCGAGAGGGTGAGGGTACCAGGCCTCAAGGGGTGAGTGGTCTCTCTGGGGCCAAGGAGAAGCTGTTCCCATAACAGATAGATTCCCCTTCTAGGAGCTAGGAACAGAGGGCTTTTCTAGGCCTGGAGTCTAAGCAAACCCTCCTAGTTTTCTTTGAGCAGCAAGAGCAGTGTGCAAATTAGCCCTGATCAGAGAAATCGTTAAAATCCACTCAGGGGAGACTTGCAGAAGCCCAGTAAAAGCCAAGGTTGGGGCCCTCATCAAACCCATCATACCCCTCACCTTATCCAGAGGTCCACTGAGGCAAGAGAATCTGACCAGGTCCCACTACCTGGAGAAATGTGGAGCTAGGGTCAAAAGTCAGGCTTATGGCCTAAACCTAAACCACTCTCCTTCCACAGAGAGCCACAGTTTGGGCCAAGGCCTGCTGTTTCTCACCCCAACCAGAAGCTACAGTGGGCACTTGTTTCCAGGTCTTCAGGGCCCAGAAAATCCCCTTTTTCCACACCCTGTAGCTTGAGAGGACATCCAACCAAGAGGAAAGACACAGGTGTTCACATGAATCCCCTCTAAAGGTCTGTGAGTGGCTATTGACAGCTAGTTGATTTTTCATTTATACTCTTACTTCCAGAGGGGACATGAGGTAGCTTACAATGAGATACATGCACATAATGCTGCAAAGAAATAAAAACAACGAATAAAAATTCCAGAGGAGAAAGACACAAATATGTCAAACATAGAAACTGACACAATCATATCCCCAATAGCCAAGATTTAAAAAGTCTCCAGGAGTCATAGAACCATCCTCTTTCATCCTTCTCCAAAACCTGGCATCCAGGAGACCCTTGAAGAATGCTTGTGGCTGATGAAAAAGTGGATCCCCCAATCTCTGGGGCAGCCTGGGTTCACACCCTGCTTTGGCCAAGCGACGCCATGGAGCATCTTGTCCTCGTTTTCTTGGTCTCTCCCCCAGAGGTTAGTCTAGATCATGCATGAGGATGCTTGCTTTGCTCTTCTCTCTCCCCTGAGAAATGGTCTGTGGGTAAGACCCCTCAACCCATCTATAGGAAGTGTGCCCCTGGCTCATGAAGTCATCGCTGACCTTGGCACCTGTCTTGTTGTCTTAATGAATCAGGCCTCACTAAGGAGAAAGCCTCAGGTGGCCAACTATAGTCATTCAAAATGACTTAATTGATTTACTTAATTGAAAAGAGAGGAAAAGAAGCCAAACCCTCCTGAGAGCAGTTTGGGTTATCTGTTTGGGTCATGAGTACCATAGATAGGTCCCCAGGATGGTGGCTCTGACTCGGGGGACTCACCCCACCCTTATCCCAGCTTTACCTTAGAATCCATGGTGGGAAGGGCAGTTTGGGCCTTGGATCCTCACTAGCTCCAGAGAGCCAGACAGCTTGGGATCATGGCAAGACCATCAACAGAGGAGTAACAACCTGGCTTTTGTGATCTAGGTTTAGAGAGCCAGAACCTGGCAGATTTCAACCCAGGAGCCTTCCTGGAGGAAATAGGCTGGGTCAGGCAACTTACAAAGAATGGTAGCTATAGGGAAGTGAGGCTAGGAAGGAGAGGCCTTCTTAGGGGGGAATGCAGAGAGGAGCTCATGGAGAGACTGGACCAGGCCCTAAAGGCCCAGAGCCCCAAGGAGCCATAAGAAGTGAGGGTGGCAGGGGAGGCCAGCTTAGACACCGCCATCTGATCTCTACCCCATGAAAAAGACCTGGTATGTGTGTGTTGGGGTAGGGGTAATGGTGGAAGAAGGAGGGGGAATCTTAGCCTCACTGCGTCTCCCTGCCCTTGTAGAACACTGAAATGGTAGAGTTACAATATCAGTGATGTCTGCCATCCATGGAGCAGTCACAGTGCCAGGACCTCCACCTGGTGCTTCCCAAGGCCCCTCTCGTCTAATCCTCATGGCCCCACCAGCTAAGTGACATCACTGCCCTACATCACAGCTGAGGAAGTTGAGCCCAAGAACGCACAGCTAATCATGGTGGTACCAAGACTTGATTGCAAGCTTGACAACTTCAGTACCCCAGCTATTCCTATCCCCTCCTTGGACGCCTTCCTTGGATGACTGAGACACAAATCAGGCTCCTGGGGATCCCTGTGTGGCTCAGTGGTTTAGTGCCTGCCTTTGGCCCAGGGCGTGATCCTGGAGTCCTGGGATCAAGTCCCACATCAGGCTCCCTGCATGAAGCCTGCTCCTCCTGCCTGTGTCTCTGCTGTCACCCCCCCCCCCCATCTCTCTCTCTTTCTCTGTGTATGTCTCTCATAAATAGAATCTTAAAAAACAAAACAAAACAAATCAGGCTCTTGGGGATGCCCTAATCTGATGGAAGAAACAGAGTTCTATCCTTAATAAACCTGGCCCAACTGGGGAGCTCTGTCATTGCTCTTGGGGAGCCTCTGAACTAATGGAGGGTGGCAGTCTCTTCTATCTGGGAGCTGTAGTCAGAGGAGGCAGGAGGAAGGATCCTCCTCAGTGGGCATCGCTGCAAAATAGACTAAGGAGACAAAGCCAGCATCTTCTCTTCCCAGGCTGAGGCCCCCTCTCCTTGTGATCCTGTCCAGGATGCAAGGGGGAGGCAGGCAGGCACTCTAATTCAGATGCCCAGGGATTAGAAGAGAGGACAAGGGGTTCAGAGACAGGAACTCCATCCCAGAAGACCCCTGAGTGCCTTGCATGTCTGAGAGATGGGTCAGTCTACAATCAGGGCTAGAGCTCAGCCAGAGACCAGAACAGCGACTGTCTGAGCCCAGAATTCAGTCAAATGGCAGAGTCACAGTCAGAAGCTGCCTTGAGGTCTCAGCTAGAGGTCAGGGTCAAAGGTGCATCTGAGGCTGGAGAACAGTCTGTAAGCAGCGGGCAGCAAAAGGGAGGAGCTTAGGGGTCCTGTGTGCTGGGTCTGAGGTCACAGTGAGTAACTGTGGGAATCCTCGGAATCCTGCTGCCTGTTGGTCACCTGCGAGGGAGTAGGTACCAGGTATGGCTGGGAGGGCTCCAAGAGTAGGCAGGGATCTACACCCAGCCTTATAGACTCCGTGCCCCTCATTCCTCTCAGTTGAGGTCATTTCACGGGCCCAGCCACTCCAGGACTGGGAGGAGAAGCAGAGGTTCTGAGGCGGCTCTCCCCAGAGTGTGAGTCATGATTCCTGGTACTACAGCTTCTGGGGCCAGCAAAGGATGGGGGTACCCTATCAGCCTGCTGCCCTTA